>NC_054469.1:100385372-100686747 GCF_017639515.1 Carcharodon carcharias
GGATGTTGCCGGGTCTTAAGGAGTTGAGATACAGGGAAAGATTAAACAGGTTAGGACTTTATTCAAAAACAGAATTACCTGGAAAAACTCAGCAGGTCTGGCAGCATCAGCGGAGAAGAAAAGAGTTGACGTTTCGAGGACTTTATTCCTTGGAACGTAGAAGAATGAGGGGAGATATGATAGAAGTTTACAAAATTATGAGGGGTATAGACAGACCAAATGCAAGTAGGTTCTTTCCACTTAGATTAGGAGAAATAAACACGAGAGGACATGGCTTTAGGGTGAAAGGAGAAATGTTTAGGGGGAACATTAGGGGGAACTTCTTCACTCAGAGAGTGGTGAGAGTGTGGAACGAGCTACCATCTACCGTGGTAAATGCGGGCTCACTCTTAAGTTTTAAGAATAAATTAGATAGATACATGGATGGGAGAGGTCTGGAGGGTTATGGACTAGGTGCAGGTCAGTGGGACTAGCGGAATAATATTTTGGCACAGAATAGAAGGGCCGAATGGCTTGTTTTCTGTGCTGTAGTGTTCTATGGTTCTATGATAAACCCTGTCCAGTCCTGGTATCTTTATGCACAGACAGCCTTTCCAATACCTCCTCTTTATCAATTTGTAGTCTATCCAGTGTCTCAACTACCTCCTCTTTCACTATGACTTTGGCATCCTTTCCTTGGTAATGACAGATGTAAAGTACTTATTTATGCCTCAAATATGCCCTCTGTCTCCAGGTATAAATTTCTATTTTGGTACCCAATCAGCCCCATGCCTCCCTTCGAATCGTTTTACGATTTGTATGCCAATAGAAGACTTTTGGTTTCCCTTTTACGTTAGCTGCCAGTCTCTTCTCATACTCTTTCTTTGCTTCTCCTTTTTATTCACTCCCCCTCTGAACTTTGTGAATTCAGCCTGGCTCTCACTTTATTATAAAACTTACACATGTCTTATGCACCCTTCCTCTACTTCATCTTACTCTCTATCTTTTTCGTCATCCAGGGAGCTCTGGAATTGTTTGCCCCACCATTCCCCCTTGTGGGAATGTACCTCAACTGCACCTTACCTAACTTCTCTTCCAAGGCGTCCTATTGTTCCATTACAGTTTTGCCTGCCTGTATTTGATTCCAATTTACTTGGGTGAGTTCCGTTCTCATTCCCTTGAAATTGGCCCTCCACCAATTAATTATTCTTACTTGAGATTGAAAAAAATCTGTTTTTATATTCCTTGCTAGTTTACTTTCACATTCTATGTTTTCCTTTATTTCAACTTTTAGTCATCCTTTGTTAGTTTATAAAACCTTCCCAAGTCTCAGGCTTATAACATTGCAACTTTACAACAAGAAGTCTCTTCTTTTAATCTAATTCTATCCCTAAATTCCCAAGTAAGCAGTGGGTGGATCTTTCATGCTGAGTTTTTGTTCTATAATGGAATGTATTTTTGCTGAATATTTTAAATTATTTCTTTATATATTTCCCACTATACCTTTTAGTCTATTTACCCAATCAACCTTAGCCAGTCATCCTCTCACACCTATGAAACTGGCTTTGTTTACATTTAAGATTTTTGTTTGGGAGTTTCACTTTCAAACTTAAAATGCAATTCAATTGTATTATGGTCACTTTTTCTCAGAGAATCTTTCACAATGAGATTACCAATAAAATCTGCCTCATTGCACAATATAAGATCTAAGATAACTTTATCCCTAGTTGGTTCCACCACAAACTGTTCCAGGAAGCAGTCACAAAAGTAATTTACAAACTCATCTTCCAGATCACCTTTGTCAATTTGATTGGTCTGGCCTATGTGAAGATTAAAGTCCTCCACAATCATGATATGCTTTTGTTGTAAGCTCCAATTATTTCTCACTTAATGCTCTGTCAAATAGCATAAATACTTTTCGGGAGCCTATAAACTATTGAGTGTTTTCTGATCCTTGTTATTCTTAATTTCTACTTGTACTGATCCTACTTTCTGATTTGAGAAAAGATCCTTACTCACTAATATCCTTATGTCATCCTTTATTTTCATGGCTTCTCCTGTTCATTTAGCATTCTGTCTCTTTCTCTCTCTCTGAAAAGTTGAGTACCCTGAAATATTTATTTCCCAACCTTGCTCACCGTCAAACTATGGGTTGAAGTTTTAATGAGGGGTAGCGAACCAGAAATGGGGGCTAGTCCCAGGTCCCTGACCTTGCATGGCATACTTTAGAGATGCCCATCTCAATTTTGGGATAGGCCCCTCACTTGATCCACCATGCCCATCCTTCCTTCTTCTGTGAGTTCATCAACTTTGACCTGAAAATGGTCCAGGCCGTGTGGGCTGCCCTTATTGTTGACTGGAAATCCTAGTCAATGCAGGAACAGGGTTTAAAAGGCCCCATAATTAACTCTAATTAGTCTAAATAGGCTACCCACACATGCGACCATAGCAGGGAACCAGCACAGAGGCCAGCAGCACCAAATTACACACCCACCTCCTCTGATCCGGATGCTGACCACCTTAAAAATACAGCCCATCCTCTTTGTAATCGCTATTAGATCTAAACTATTTATCTCTATGCCACTAGTTCATCTACTTAATTATGAATACTTTGTGCATTCAGATAAAGAACCTTTAACTTTAACTTTTACTGCTGTACTTTGCATGGACCTTATTCTCTGATGCACTATTAGCGTTAAACTCTGCGCCCCTCTGTCCCACTCTGTTTGTCTTTATCCAAACTGCTACACTGGGTCATCTGGACTGGAAATGTTAATTCTTTCTCTCCACAGATACTGTCAGACCTGCTGAGATTTTCCAGCAATTTTTGTTTTTGTTTCAGATTTCCAGCATTCACAGTATTTTGCTTTTATGCTACACTCTTCTATTGCCTCAACTTTTCTCTTTAGATTTTTAAATTTCTCTTCATCTGACCCCTCCCACCAATTTTAATTTGAAGCCTTTCCACACCCTAGTTACATGATTTGCCAGAACATTGATCCCAGTCCACATTAAGTGGAGCCTAACCAAACGAAACAGCTCCATCTTTCCTCAATGCTCGTGTTGGTGGCCCATGAATCAGAAGCACTTCTTCCCATCTTTGTGCCATGTATTTAATTCTCTAATCTTCTTGACTCTATGCCACTGTTCTCACAGTGCTTTCTCCCTCAAGTGGTTAGTTTTTTGAGAGGGCTGTTGATGGAAGATTTGAAGGAGACAGTGGCAGTATCAGCTAACAGGGAAGCTAGGAAGGGAAGCTGGGTGGTCAACATTTTAAACAGGGTCAAGGGAATAGGAGGTAGGTCTCATGGGCAAGAAGCTGAAGAGGGCATAAGGGTAGATAGGGGAGAAACCAGGGAAAGATATAAGTTCAGGGCCCAGGCAAGGGGGGACCTTGGAGGAAGTTTGGCCTGGAAGGCTAGGGATAGGGAGGGATGTGGCAGAAGCAGCCAATCTTAATGACAAAGGAGCACTTGAGCCCCTCACACTTGTTGGACATGAGGGTAGAGCAGAGACGGGTATTCAGAATAAAAATAGTGAATTCAGAAGAAACTTCTTTACCCAGAGATGTATATTTCTCATCCGACGCCTCAACAAGAAACTTTTTCTCTTTCTCTCAAGTGCTAAGGAACGCAAGCTCCAACAACTCATCGACACCAACACCCATCTAGGACCCTCCACCCCTGCCTGTCCCTCCGTCCCCACCCCGTCTTCCAATCCCAGCCCCAGCCGTGTATTCACTATACCCCCTGACCTTCCCCTCTCCGATGCTGAACGTTCAGTGCTCAGCAAAGGACTTAGTTTCATACCCCTACACCCTCACCTTAATGAATTTCGGGCTCGGCACGATGCTAAACTCTTCTTCCGCCGTCTTCATCTCCGGTCACAGTTCTTTGAGCAGGAGTCCTCTCCCCGTTCAACGGATCCTTTCACCCACCTCCAATATTCTCCCTCCACCTGGACCCCTCCCTCTGGATTCTTACCTTTTCTTGATCTTTTCGTTGAGAACTGTCGGCATGACATTAGTCGTCTCAATTTCTCTGCTCCTCTCACCCATTCTAATCTCTCTCTCTCTGAACTTACTACACTCCATTCTCTCAACCCTGACATCGTCATCAATCCCACTGACAAGGGTGGTGCTGTTGTTATCTGGCGCACTGACCTCTACCTCGCCGAGGCTGAGTGTCAACTCACAGACACTTCCTCCTACCTCTCCCTGGACCATGGCCCCACCACTGAACATCAAGCCATTGTTTCCAGGACTGTCACTGACCTCATCTCCTCTGGGGATCTTCCTCCCACAGCTTCCAAACTGATAGTCGCCCAACCTCGGACGGCCCGTTTCTACCTCCTACCCAAAATCCACAAACAGAACTGCCCCAGTAGACCGATCGTGTCAGCTTGCTCCTGCGCCACAGAACACATTTCTCATTATCTTGACTCCCTTCTCTTTCCCCTTGTCCAGTCCCTCCCCACCTACATCCATGATTCCTCTGACACCTTACGTCACATCAACAATTTCCAGTTCCCTGGCCCCAACCGCTTCCTCTTCACCATGGACGTCCAATCCCTCTACATCTCCATCCCCCACCAGGATGGTCTGAGGGCCCTTAGCTTCTTCCTCGAACAGAGGCCCAAACAATCCCCATCCACCACTACTCTCCTCCATCTGGCTGAACTTGTTCTCACGCTGAACAATTTCTCCTTCAACTCCTCTCACTTCCTCCAAATAAAAGGTGTGGCTATGGGGACCCGCATGGGCCCCAGCTATGCCTGTCTCTTTATGGGATATGTGGAACATTCCTTCTTCCAGTCCTACTCCGGCCCCCTTCCACAACTCTTTCTCCCGTACATCGATGATTACTTCGGTGCTGCTTTGTGCTCTCGTCGGGACTTGGAAAAATTTATTAATTTTGCTTCCAATCTCCACCCCTCCATCATTTTCAGGTGGTCTATCTCTGACACTTCCCTTCCCTTCCTTGACCTCTCTGTCTCAATCTCTGGTGATAGACTGTCCACCAATATCCATTACAAGCCTACCGACTCCCACAACTACCTTGACTACAGCTCCTCACACCCCGCTTCCTGTAAGGACTCCATCCCATTCTCTCAGTTCCTTCGCCTCCGTCGCATCTGTTCCGATGATGCTACCTTCAAAAACAGTTCCTCTGACATGTCCTCCTTCTTTCTTAACCGAGGATTTCCACCCACCGTCGTTGACAGGGCCCTCAACCGTGTCCGGCCCATCTCCCGCGCATCCGCCCTCATGCCTTCTCCTCCCTCCCAGAAACATGATAGGGTCCCCCTTGTCCTCACTTATCACCCCACCAGCCTCCGCATTCAAAGGATCATCCTCCACCATTTCCGCCAACTCCAGCATGATGCCACTACCAAACACATCTTCCCTTCACCCCCACTGTGGGCATTCCGTAGGGATCGTTCCCTCCGGGACAACCTGGTCCACTCCTCCATCACCCCCTACTCCCCAACCCCCACCTATGGCACCACCCCATGCCCACGCAAAAGATGTAATACCTGTCCCTTCACTTCCTCTCTCCTCACCGTCCAAGGGCCCAAACACTCCTTTCAAGTGAAGCAACATTTCACTTGCATTTCCCCCAACTTAGTCTACTGCATTCGTTGCTCCCAATGCGGTCTCCTCTACATTGGAGAGACCAAACGTAAACTGGGCGACCGCTTTGCAGAACACCTGCGGTCTGTCCGTAAGAATGACCCAAACCTCCCTGTCACTTGCCATTTCAACACTCCACCCTGCTCTCTTGCCCACATGTCTGTCCTTGGCTTGCTGCATTGTTCCAGTAAAGCCCAACGCAAACTGGAGGAACAACACCTCATCTTCCGACTAGGCATTTTACAGCCTTCCGGACTGAATATTGAATTCAACAACTTTAGGTCTTGACCTCCCTCCTCCATCCCCACCCCCTTTCTGTTTCTTCCCCTTTCCTTTTGTTTTTTTTTCCAATAAATGATATAGATTTTTCTTTTTCCCACCTATTTCTATTATTTTTAAATATTTTTAAATCTTTTATGCTCCCCCCACCCCCACTAGAGCTATACCTTGAGTGCCCTACCATCCATTCTTAATTAGCACATTCGTTTAGATAATATCACCAACTTCGACACCTATGTGTCCTTTTGTTCTGCTGTCTGTGACATCTTTTGATGATCTGCTTCTATCACTGCTTTTGCCTACAACCACCCCCCCCCGCCCCCACCCCAGCAACCACCACCTTAAACCAGCTTATATTTCACCCCTTCCTGGGATTTACCTAGTTCTGTCGAAGAGTCATGAGGACTCGAACCGTCAACTCTTTTCTTCTCCGCCGATGCTGCCAGACCTGCTGAGTTTTTCCAGGTAATTCTGTTTTTGTTATGTATATCTCTATATCATTATAGATGTATTTAAGATGTATCAGAGAGAAGGAAATAGAGGATTATGCTGAATCACAAAATGGTTTTAGCACAGAAGGAAATGATTCAGCCTGTTGTGTCCACTGTGGTTCTCTGCAAGAGCAACTCAGCTAGATAAAGAAAGATGAGAAAAGTCTCAAGTGGAACATAAACATCATCAAAGATTGAGCTAAATTGTCTGTCTCTGTGCTGTATACTCTATGTGATTCTATGGAACTCAATGACATGGTTCAGTCTATATCAGAGCCTTCTCAGCCCAGAGCTGCTCGCTCACACACAAGGCCATCTTCAGTCCTCTACACTGAAAGTTAGCAGCTTTCCATCAGCTATGCACTGGAAAACCACCTCATAAGAGCACTAGAATGAGCAAAGGCATGTGAAAGAGAGACTAAGGAAATGCACAAGGGTGATTACTTTTGTATGCATTATTGCATGATTTAATTTATAAATTTGGATTGGAGTGTGCATTTTGTGTTGGCTTTTATTTTTGAATTGTGGGAAAGAGGGAGATGTGATGATCTGTGACAGACGAAAGATAAGGCATGTGGGACTGTTGGTGAATGAGGAATTGGGGTTGAGATTACTGGTATTGCTTGTTAATTATTTGTTCATGCAAAGCCTGAGTAAAAAGTGGCTGTCTAGATTGCAGCCTCCCTTACTCTTCCTGCTTTCCTGCCGCCAAAACCACCACCACCATCTCCTCCTCCTTGTGCTATTGCTGCTCAGCTTCTCACCTCATAAGTGGTGGCAAGAACTATTACTCATGATGGCAAGGTTGTGCAGCATGCTGTAGGACCACAGCAAATCTTGAGACCCACTCAGCCAAATACTGCAGGGTCCAGGCAGCTGAAACGTTGCCTCTGGATACCAATGATCTGCTCTATCAGATTTCCTGTGACAGCATGGCTCTCATTGTTTGCCTACTGTACATGGGTTGCAGATCAGAATCATAAGTCACAATAATACAGGTATCTCCCATTTAAAGCACGTACTAATGCTGCATTTTTGTTTTAGCGTGGTTCAAAACTTAGGGAAGCTCCCCAGCTAGCGCTGCCTCCATTTTTATTTTAGCGTGGTCACTGCACATGCTTTGTCTTTTTTTTTAAACAAACTGCTGCTCCTTCCCATCTCCTGCTCACTGCTTCCCTGCTCTTCCCTCTTGCTTGCCGCTTCCGTCTCCTGACTTTCCCGCTCACTGCCACTCACCACTTCCCTTGCCCACCCCCACTTGTAGTTTCCCTCTCCTGAACCCTCACTATTACTTACACACAGTGACTTGTTTGAGGCAGAGGGGGTGGGAGAGGGGCAGGAAGCAGCAAGCACAAGGATTAAGAGACAGGAGCAGGAAGCAGCAAGCAGTAGGGTCAGAGAGGTGGCGAGTGGGAAGGTCTGGAGAGGGAAGCAGGAGGGTTGCAAGAGGTGGCGAGCGGGAGACAGGAAGCAGTGTACAGGAGGTAAGTAGAAAAGAGTTAGTAAGTTATTAAGAGTTGGTAAGTTAGAGGAGTCTTGGGCTAATTATGTTCATTGAAGCCAACAGGTTTTTAATGTAAAAATTACAGATCAAGAATGTAACCCACTGTTGCCCCATTTTTTCTTAAGGGAAAGTGATTTTCGTTTAGCACACATTCATTTAGTGCACTGTTTTTAGGACCACATCAGAAGTGCCAAATGAAGGATAGTTGTATAAGAAATGGAAGCAGGAGTACATTCTGCGCACTCCCCCCACCACCCCACCCCCAAACCACCCACCTCTCTACCCACTCCCTGAACCTGCTCCACCATTCAATACAATTGTGGCTGATGTGTCTCAACTTCACCAGCTGCACTTATTCCCTGAGAGAGAAAACTCTTGTGTGTCTCAGCTTTAGTATACTTAAGGATGGAGCATGGAGCATCCATAACCCTCTGGGGAAGACATTGCCAAGGATTCACAATCCTATAAGTGAAGAATTATTTTCTTATCTCAGTAGTAAATGATGGACCCTTTATGCTGAGGCTGTGTCCCCCATGTTCTATATTCCTCAGCCAAGGGAACAACCTCTCAATGTCTACCTCGTATGTTTCAATGAGATCACCTCACATTATTAGTTATTAGCAGATAACCGTTGTTACCCAGTAGCCACTATTTTGTCTGTTGTAGATGTTGAAATACAGGTGGCACAGAAGATTGCCACAGAATGAAGGAATTGTGATTGCTGTCAGGATATATGGCTGGTCTAGTATGTCTTGCCCCTGTCATTGAGTATTACTGGGCGAATGAGGAGAGGCCAGGCATTAACCTGCATATGTTGCCTATGGTCACAAACCAGCTGCATGTTGAAGGATTGGAATTCCTTCTGGTTCAGGTACATGCCAGAGTTTACATGAGGCACACGCAAAGCAATGTACATGCCATCAATGCCACCCTGCAACATGGGAAAGCCAAAATTTCTTGTAAACCCTCATGCTCGCTCCACCTGTTTCTCTCTGGCAAGAGAATAGATGAAGTTGTCTCTCTTTGCATAAAAAACCTGAGTGACCTCCTTTATGAAGCAGTGCACTGCAAATTAAAAGATGTTGCTTAGGTCTCCAACAGCATGCAAAGAAGTTCAGAGCCACAGTCACCTTGACAGCTACAAACAATGCACACCTTGACTTGCTGTAAA
This sequence comes from Carcharodon carcharias, assembly GCF_017639515.1. Classification (NCBI taxonomy): domain Eukaryota; kingdom Metazoa; phylum Chordata; class Chondrichthyes; order Lamniformes; family Lamnidae; genus Carcharodon; species Carcharodon carcharias. The sequence continues at coordinate 100,394,429 of NC_054469.1, forward strand.
GTTGGAGTTGTGGCTGCAGCAGGTGATAGATTTCAGTGACAACCTCTTTGCTGAAGTGCAGATATCTAAAATATTACATCGTCCCTGAAGTTCTGGTAGGAAAATTGTTCCATTGAACATCCTCTGCAGACATGGCCTCCTGCTGAGGGCACTTCTGCCTCTCCTCCCTCAACCCCCTCCATCTTCTTGCAGCTTGTTCTGTTCTGCTCGGCTTCTTCTTATTCTCCCTTTTATATTGAATGCCAAGAGGAAAGTCTACCAGTCCATTCGTATCAGGGAGCAACTGTTCTTTAAAGAAAGTACTTTAGTACCTGCCACACCACTCTCTGAACACTATTCAAACTTTAATCAACGATCAAAGGTACCTAAAGCTCATAGATTTGCAGCAACAGCAAGAAGAAATAACCCAGCAATGAACCTGTAAGTAGTTGATGATACATTTAAAAAGTTCTGGTCGGATGCTTCATGTTGCTTGACAGTAGGGCATAACCTCCGACTATAGTGTTAGAAAGTGTTGGCCCACAGAAACTGGAAGAAATAAATACCTACTTGCCTGGTCTTGAAAATTACGTTGCCACTTCCATTCGCCGGAACTGCTTGGGGCCTCTGTCAAAAGACTCCTCGCACTCCCCTGTGAAATCCAGCCTCAGTGTATTCTAGAAGGCCATACCCCCTTTTTTACAGCATGAGATGCCATAAAGCAGGTGAGTTTAAAGGGCCAGGGAAATTGATAATCCAGGGGAAAGTAAGCGTCTAAAGTGAGTGCATAGGATTTGGGGTTTGGGTGTGTCCGGGAGCGGTTGGAGGGGGTGGTGGGTGTCCAGGGGCGGTCCAAGGGGTTGGAGGATGGGGTTGGTCGGTGGCCCAGAGGGGTGGTGAGGGTGGTTGGCAGTCTGGGGATGGGTGTCAGGGTAGGGCGTGTGTTGGGGGGGGGGGGGAGCGGAATTGGGAGAGTCCAAAGTTGGGTGGGGTCTGAGATCAGGGGGGTGTTCCAAGGTCGAGGGGGTTCTGAGGTTGAGGGGGTGACCGAGATTGGGAGGTTGTCTGAGGTCAGGAGAGGGTCCGAGATCGGGGTGGGGGGGTGCTGAATGCGAGGTCAGGGGGGTGTCGGGCCCGGGGGTTGTGGGGGGTCTGAGGCCCAGAGGGGCTGGGTGGGAGTCAGAGTTCTGGGGGTGGCAGAGATTGAGGGGTGGAGGTTTGGTGGTATTGGGGGTGGGCGAAATCCCGTGGGGTCGGTCTGGTTCTTTACAATAGTCACTCACAAGTTAGAAGAGGATTTAATTCTTCTTACATCTTCTAGGTAACTGTTATTATAACCCCAGTGGAACCATCCAAAGTTTGCATTTTAAATCACATTTTTGGATGGTTCCCAGTGCAGTGCAATTGTCCAGAGGAATTGTGCACTTTGGGCCATGCAAACACTTACCTGGGAACCTCCCAGAGGGATCCCCCAAATCCGACATTGTGGGGCGCGGAAGTTATGGGTCATTATGTCCAGCTGTGTGAGGTTAATTGAGGGAGTTAGGCTGGAGCATGAAGCTCCAAAATGGCAATGCAGGCGTCAAATCAGAGTTACACACTGATTGGCATTATGATATGTCTCTATGCATACTGTCAGCAGTCTTTATGTGTGCATGCAATCATTCTTTTACAAATAGAGTGTACATTGAAGTTGCCATCAGTGTATCTCAAGTGCATACTGCTGGAGTAGCCTGACATTGGTATTCTGTTGCAGAAAAAACTACAGCGAAGTTTAATGCATGACCTATTGGTGTGTCATTGCCAAAGCTTTTAGCACAACTCTATTCTAAACTTCTTCAATTAATGTTGATAAGAGGAAAGTGTGTTTCCTAACAAATATCACATTGAACTGAATTTATGTATTGTTCTAGTTGAGCTGCAATTTTGCACCTGGCAAAAGAAATTGCCACTGTTTACGATCTGAGTCCTTGAGGCAAAACACCTGAGCATACCAAATTTATTTTGGTCATGCAGCGCAGGCTCAAGGGAATAGAATTCATCCCTTACATCTACATCCAACACACATCCAAAAACTGGGTTTTATCAACATGTGATTCAAGGTGGTGCCCCCTGCAATATTCTCCGGGGTATGCAGTTACAGCACCATTTCCTTTGTTAACTCTGGTGGCAGATGATTGTTTGTGGTCAATGGCAGTGAAAATTTGGAACACAATCTCCCGGTTTGCACCAAGCTTGCCTCTGGTGGATGCTCACTATTTTCAGGATCCCCTGTAAAGTACAGACCCCAAGGGGTCCATGGATCGCAGTTTACAAATCACTACACTAGGTTGGTGCTAGGATGAGAAACTATAACTCTGAGGAGATATTTGAAATACAGGAACCTGAGCAGTGAAAGCTAATAGAGATCTTAAAATGATAAAGAATTTTAATGGAGTAAATAAGACTGGTTCCTGTGATTGAGGAAGTTGATGATGCATGATACTAGTCTTCATTGCTGCGCCATAAATTAAGATTGAAATGGCCAGTTTCCCCAGAGGGATCTTCTTCATTGTAATGAATAATGGCGCTTCCAGTGTAATTTTTTTTAAGAAGGTTAGTTACATTGTAATTTCTCACAGTTCTTGTCTGTTATTTCCAGGTTGAATTAACAGATAGCCTATTGCAATGTTATGACTTTCCACCATCTCCAGGAAAACCCTCATCAGTAACGCCTTTGCATGTAGTTAGAGCTCCGAATGATCCATCAAAATCTTCATCAGTGACATTTGTACATGCAGCCAGGCCTCTGACTAACCCAGGAAAATCATCAGTAACAACTGTGCATACCATAAGGCATTTGACTGATCCAGGAAAATGTTCAGTAACAACTGTGCATGCAGTCAGGCCTCTAACTGATCCAGGAAATTCTTCGTCAGTATTGCCTTTGCATGCCCATAGACCCCGGACTGATCCAGAAGCATCATCATCATCAGTAATGCCTTTGCATGCAGTCAGATATCCAAGTGATCCAGGAAAATCATCAATAACACCTTTGCATGCAGTTAGACATCCAACTGATCCAGGAGTTTCTTCATCAGCGATGCCTTTGCATGCTATTAGGTATCTAAGTGATCCACTCCCGCCAGTTCAACACACTGCATCTCCAACAGACAGGTAAGGGAGCATAATGATTCTTTAATGGGCTACTGTAGCATCTGGTATCAAAATAGATTTCCAATACTTTTTTATATTTAATCCCAGAATTAAATACTTTGTGATTCAACTAAATTAGTATATCTCACATCATATACAGACAAATCCCCTTACAGATGTCTAATGAGAAAGCATTTGGAAAACTGCATAGTACTCCTGAAAGGTGAAATAACCATATCAGGCTTTCAAAATATAACTAAGCAGATTACAACTGAAATGAAGTCAGGAATACAAAATATGTCACAACTATGTATTACAGGCTTGAGAAGAACATGAAACAAAGAGTTAAGAAAGAGAATCACAAAACAGAATGAGAAGAATAGCAGTTAATGTTAACATGATATGCTAAAGCTTTTTAGGCAATTAGCGTGCATGACAGGATGGAGCACACAAGATGCCAATCAATTTTAAATTCAACAGTAATACATCAATAAATAATTAAGCAGCAAATGCATCTGATAACATAGATTGTGCAACTTCATGCTTTAGGGATCTCTGGTATTATGCTACCTTTAGTTCTAGGGCTGTATACTACTAAAAACAACTCATTTCCCTCTTAACCCCATATTAATTCATAGGAATTGCATGCAATTGTAGTATTTGCAACGTTCAATTCACTATTGAAAAACTTCTAGTGTTGCCTGCCTTAATCCTTACAGTTCAGAGGCCAAGCAAAATGGTCTGTCTTAGTTTCCATATCTCCAAGCAGCTTAGCTCTAAGCTTTAGCTTTATTGTGCTTTGTCATCATCTCATCCAGTTAACAGGACAAACCATCATACAATAAAAGCAGAACATTCTGGAAATGCTCAGCAAGTCTCACAGCATCTGGGAGAGAGAAACAGTAAATGTGTCAGATGAATGATCTCTCGTCAGGCGTTATGGTCTGAATTTGATGAATGGTCTGAATTTGATGAGCTATTTTACAATCTTCCAGATTCAACATGAAGTTCAGCAATGTCAGATCATAACCACTGCTCCCACTTTTTGAGGTAGAAGGCAGCTGTTGGTGCTGGTCATGTTTTTCCACCCTATCACAAACCTTCCCTTTAGTTCTTTCCTCCCCTCCTTTCTCCTGCCTCTGTACTTGCTTAAAAGTCTGTTATGTATCTAATTTTTTCCAGTTTTGACTTGAAATGTTCACACTGTTTCTCACTCCTTAGTTACTGCCAGACCTGCTGGGTATTTCCAGGATTTTCTGTTTTGTTTCAGGTTTCCTGTATCTGCAGTATTTTGCTTTTATAATCTTCACATAAATTTGAATTAATCCCAGCAAGGTATAAAGGGCATGATGCCAGCCTTTTTATAGAAGAGCATTGCTAAGTAACTAGACATCTGAGAAAACTGGAGAATGGATTTTGTGATGCTCATTTGGCTTTAGATTTGGACATTCAGTCAAGGCATTCAGAAGCTAATTTATCCAATTTGGTGAAGGCTCTTTGGCCCCGTATTCTGCTATTAGCTGGCATATCCATACTTTATAAGATCCCCTATGGCATTCATTTTTTTATTCATTCTTGGAATGTGGGCATCACCCAAGATCAGCATTCACTGCCCATCACTAATTACCCTTGATAAGGTGGTGGTGAGCTTCTCCTTGACCACTGCAGCCTATGTGGTATAGATAGACCCACAATGCTGTTAGGTCAGGAATGCCAAGATTTTGACACAAACGACTAATGAAGAGGGATGATTGTGGCCTCCACTCGACTTTCCTGCCTACCCCCAATAACCTTTGACTCCCTCTGTCAATCAAGATTCTATTTAATTCAGCTTTGAATATATTCAATAACTCTGCCTCCACCAGTCTCTACTTGTCCTAATTCTTTTCCCAATTCCTGTTCGATACTGAGTGTTTCTTGCAAAATGTCCAAGTTTCTCCATGGGAGATCTTCCAAGGCAATTCAAAAATTTTCCATATTGTGGCCAGGCAGTGTGAGTGGTTCTTCAGGCCCTTCAATTAAAATGTGAACTTATGAGGCCCCAAGGCCCTGCCCTTCCCATGTAACATGACCCCAACTCTACCCACTGCCACTCCATGAATGAACTTAATGACAGATGGCATCAGGCAGCTTCCAAGCCTTGCAAATGATTTCCTGAATCTAAGCAGTTGGTCTGGCCATTAAAATCAACCAAAATATTCCATGGAGTGTCTTAGGCACAAGGGCCATTAGCTCTCTCCTGCGCCCTGCCTGGAATTACAGTTCACCCCTATGACTGATTTGCTGCTATAAACTGACAGACTATAAGCTTAGCTGCACCAGATCGTATAAATGCCATATCTACCTTCCTACTCTAAGAATTGTATAAGTATTTGAAGGGGAAAATTTGCAGGTTTATGCAAATATTGCATTCTAATAAATTATATTTCTCAGTAAACCCTGCCAGATGACCTATAATGAACGATAATGTTGTTTGAAATCAAGTTCCTGTAGTCACATGATGTAAAATATATTTGGGCTTGAACCAAATACTATTGCACACTATCCAAAACACACTTACGTATAAACAATTAATTACATGACAAGCAAAATCAAATGACTACAAAACAATGAAATCTACCACAAAACCAACACCAGAAATGAATGTAAAATATGGATCCTCACACAGGATTCCTTCACAGACCATGTATTAAAGGCCATGGAAAGAATGATAACAGACCTAACCATAAACTACGGAAAGTGTAAACAAATTAAAAATTTTGCAAATTTTTTAAGTTGTGTTTTCAATTTGTAAAGCCCCTTCAATATCCAGCTGCCTTGTAGCTGAGGCTCTTTTCTCTAGAACAGAGAGGACTCAGGAGTGGCTTAGTAGAGGTCTTTCATTTAAGAAGGGTAAATATAGAGCAGATGTTCCCAGCATTACCATCCCTGTAGAGACCAATAACTTTTAAAAAGGTATTTGAATTCCCAGTGATCAACTTCAAGGAAACCCACAACAAGCTTTCAAGTTTTAAGACTAAAAACAACACTGCCTAAATATTACTTATAACTAATACTCTAAACTACAGAAAAGATAAACCTTATTATTGCTTTAGTGGAAATGATAACCCCACATCACAAACACATGTTACAACACATTCGCCCCAGGATTGCAGCCTTTGTAGGAAACAATCCATGACCATACCAGCTTCCAATGGGTTCATGTCTTCCTGTTTCGCCAAGTCATAGGCCAGGATTTTCCCCTTGGTGATTTGGGGGCGGGGCCTGCTCGCCGAGGGGAAAATGACGGGGGATGACGTCGGGAGGAATCCCCGACGTCATCCCGGTCCCTTTAAATTTTTAGGATGGTGGGAAGACGGCGAAATCAGTTGTCCACCTGCTGACCTGTCAATGGCCAATTGAGGCCATTGACAGGCTAGTTAAGATAATTAAAGACCTGCCCGTCCAAGCTTAAGCCCCAGTGGGCTCCAGATTATTCATGAAACTTCATCCAGTGGCCGGATGAAGCTTCATGTCTGTTTTTTAAAAATGTAATAAATGTTAAGTGTTTATTATTAACGTGTCCCATCTCGTGTGACATTATCACATGAGGGGGACATGTTAATAATTTTAATATTTTTAGACTTTACTTACCTCACAAATCTCCCTAAAACAGGACTTTGCCTCAGGGAGCAGTGTGCTCTTTCGCGCGCATGTGCAAAAGAGCGCACTTTGACAGCTGGGGAATCCCCCCCCCCACCTCCCCGGCACAGGAAGCGCGTAGCGCTTCCCATCGGTCAGCCCGCTGAGTGGGCCTTAATTGGCCCACCCACTCAAAATGATGGCGGGCCCCGTTTCGGTGGTGGGGGTCAGCTGTCCGCCCGCCGCCGAGCTGGTGGGGCCCACATGCCATCCGAGGGCAAATTTCTGCCCATAATGTCGAGTGACTACCAAAAGGCACTTCCCTCAGTTTTTGGAGAATTTCCAAACCAACTACCAGCCGTAAAGCTCACTTCAGTCATTTACTTCCTGGCTTGGCCAGGGCAAATCTTCCAGAGTCTTTAGATCGCCATAGGATGTGCCTCTTTGCCCATAGACCGCCCTCCTTCCCACGTTCTACCTAGTAGTTGACCAGGGACTTGCAGCCTTCTTGACTCTGCTGACCATATCAGCTGCAGTCTTTTATCTCTGTGAGACCTCTCTCTCTTTCTCTTTTTGTCCAAACATCCAGAGACCAAAGCCTGTGCGCAGTTAGCCCAGCTGCTCCTACCTATGTTTTCAGGTGTGAACATTTTGCACCTTGCTCCCAGTAAATCCCAACCTGCGCTTGCCTGGCCTCATGGTAACCAAGCCACACAGGCTTGATGTTGGGCAGAAATCATAGCAGATCATATTCACTACTCCAATTTACCTAGAATTAAGGAAACAGCAGAAAACATAATCAATTTGTAAAACCTCATATTCATAATGTCTCCCCTTAAAAGATGAAAATTATTACTGTGGTGATAATCTTCTACAACACTACCAAAATATAACATTGTAAACATCTTATCAGCTAACTTACTACATAAAGCACAAGTAATATACTCCCTCTTGTCACATTTCATCATTAAACAGACCATCTCAGCAACATTATAAGGCTTAACCAGTCACGCCTATTCTCATGGGACAATTAGGATTTACATTTCAGTTTTGATGAATTCTTGGAATTCCATCTTTCTACCAAGCAAGAGTTTGTTTTACTACTGGTGGCTTCATTTTTCATCATTCATCACAGCAAATCTCCTTTCCCATTTCCAATCAGTTTTACAGCTTTTCCATGTCCTGGGTTACAAAATTGTATACTTAGTTTGGTCTAGTTCACTTTGGCAAGAGCAACATTGCTGATTTCTGATAATCCCTCTGGATTCAGTAATTCCCTTTGTTTTTCTTTAAAACTACATATTACAATGTCATCGGAATGTTGACCTGTCAGCACAGTCCTTGAACTACCTTGCTCAGGTTTAACTCCTGATCTCCATCCTCTTTCATGGTTGCAGAATTTTTAATGTCCAAGTCTGTAAAGAAAGTCTTAGCCAGCCATATAACTGATTTGTTGTCCTCCTGTTCAAATGAAGGATTACTGTTCTCCTTAAGTTAATTCCCATGATTTAAACTTTCAGTGTTTTTCTCCAAGAGGTTTAACATTGCCTCCTAAACTGCTTTAAGAACCTTGTTAAGGTCACATCGATGATCAGTCAAAAAACCTGATACTCTTTTAAAATCTTTTTCTTTTTCCGATTTGCCTCTCAACACAAACTCTTTCCAATTTCTCTCTAGCAAAAGCAATACTAATCATTTTGAAGTTTTAACTTATGTTCAAGAACACAAATCCTTCCTCTTAGCTCTATGGTATCAGTGCTTGTTACAGCAGAGTCATTTGGTTTTAAAGCAGTGCTTTCCTTTGAGTTCTGTTGATATCTGCTTTGATACTTGTTGCTTAGGTTCTGCCAGCAGGTTGAATTAAGACAGCTTTATTCATCTCCAACTGTCATTAACTATTTGTTGTCAGTCTGATGTTTCACTGTTCCTTGATAAATGAGCTTTTGATTCTTTGGACACAGCTTTAGTTGGAACAGTAATTTCCACAGCAGCATTACAGATGGTACTGAATTTCTGTTAATTTCTTTCATACATTTTCAATTTCAATAGCTGGGCTTGTCTGACATCATTGGAGACAGCAATATTGTACCTCCAGCGAGATTATTTCCTAGTATAAAATCAACACCGTAAATAGGCAACTTTGACACAACTCCCACAGCTACAATACTGGAAATTAAACCATAATTTAAATTAATTTGATCCAAGGAGTGGTTAAACAACCTCCAATAATATCCTTAATCAAAATGTTCTTAAATAGTGTATCTTCTAGAGGGAGTTTTCCTTCACCCACCACCATCAGCAATTGAGCTGATCCTGTATTTTAAAGAACATTAATTTGATTGCCTGCTTTACTGGACAAAAATGTGTAGACTTCACCTTTGAATACTAAATTCTTATAATTATCTATGTTCTGGTCTTCTTAGATAGTAACCATATTCAAAGCTGCTGGCTGGTCACAAATGCTACCTACTGGTAGAACATTTTCTGCAGACACGCTCTGCCCACCCGCAATGCTACAGTTTTGGCTTTTAATTTACAACAGTCTGCCTTCATATGTCCTTTCTTATGACCAAAAATAACGTGTTAGTTTGCTCGAATCGTACTTACCCTCCATACTGTCTTTTTTACTACTCTGAGGAGTATCTGTCTTTTCATTTCTGCTATTTTCCTCACTGTAACAAGTATTCGGTTCATTATCAGATTTCTTATCTCTCCAGTTTCTATTTTACAAACAAAGGTTTGCTGCTACTCATTTATTTTTTTAAAAAATTTGTCATCATCAACCATAATTGCAGCGGCTTTATGTTAGAAATTTTACAGTCTTGCAGGTGGGACCTTATTTCTAAGGGGACACTATTTTTAAATTCTTAAATTAACATTGCTTCTCTGAGGTTTTCAAAATCTGTATCAATTTTCATATCTCTATACCACCTATCAAATATAATTTCCTTTTAGCAAATTCCACAGAAGTCTGATTCTGTTTCTTAAGTTTTTAAACATTTACCTGTAAGCTTCCAGAACTAACCCATGCACTATATCATAAGCACTAGATTATATATCTGAAAGAGATGAGTATACTTCTAACACTTTACCCATAAACACACTGAATAAAGCTGTCCAGCTTTCCCTTGGCGATTGTAATTTTCTAGCAATTTTCTCAAAGGACATAAAATACATTTGAACTCCTTCCTCACTGAATTTTTGTACTAGGTAAATATTCCTTTTCAAATAGTTACATCTGAGTCATTGTTAAGTTTCTCTGCTACTCCCTTTTTGCATAATCTAAGTTTTTCCCTTTGTGATAGACAGAACATCTTTTTTGCTGAATGGCAGCATCCTGTTAGTGGCGAACACCGCTCATGTTGCTTTGCGAGCTATTTTACGCTGCCGAAAAGACATTCTGAATATCACACAAATAAGTAATGTGCTTTATGAATTTCAGTGTGATGCTAGGTATGTAGGCCATGCATCCCAAAGACTGGTGAATCATATCAAATAGTATGTCCCAGCCACTGTTTGCAACGAGCAGTGTACAGGCCATAATCAAACAGCCCATGCTTGCAAACCTCAAAACACAGTGTCCAAAACGCAGTGGACAACACTTGTTAAATAATCCTTAGTGTGTGCTAAGAATTACACTGACAACCAATTTAAGATTGTCAGTCAGGCTCGCATGTGGAGCATTTGCGTGTCCTGGAAGTTACATATATTAATACACAGGGCCCTGTTCTTTGCAGACAGAAAGAATGTGTACATAAATTGCGCCTGTTTCAGCTAAACAAAATGACTGACAGCCATTTGCTGACTCATTCCTCAGGGTAGTGCCTTGACCAATCAAGGTCAAGCTGCCTGCTTTAAATTTCAAACAATGCTTGGCAGTTAACTGTCAGTCACCATCAGTGGTGCATTCTCCATGGCAAAGCCACTTGCCAACCAATAAGCACTTTCTTCACATACAGTATAAATTATTGTTTTCCCCTTATGTTGGTATTGTTGTGAGTGTCCTGATGATTGCAAGACCAAAAGCTTAGACATGTCTCTTTTATCAGCAATATTCAAGTTCTGTGCTAACAAACAACTAAATGGCTTGTACTAAACACAATGCATTTGCTTTGAAAAATTGGTTTCAAATATGATGTATGCAAAATGTTTGCTTGGGCACATGCTGGTTGGTAAATACCACACTGGTGTACTAGAGATTGTTTAATCAAAGTTGCAGCTAAGGCACATTGTTGAGTAGAGAAAGCTACACTAGATGTTGGCACAAATCTTTCAAGATTCAACTTTCCAGAATTAAAGTCCCTACCTTCCTGAGCCAAAATTTACAAAATATGTCTTTTAAATTTAAACTTAGTGTTGAAAAACACACAATGTTCTTCAATTGGTCACTTGTCATCACCAAAGTAGCAGAGGGGTTACCGTATGTGAATGAACAAGCAATGGACTAATAAAGCAATAACTATTAGTGGTTAACATAAAATAGCTGTAAATATTATTGTTATACAACATCTTAGCAATGTTGGAGGAAAGTGTGGTATAACAAATTGTTTTTCCATTATTTACAGTGGCGATAATTTGAGGCGTGAACTGGATCGAGAGAAGATAATGAAACGTCTTTTGATGACGGAACTGTGAAAGCGTAGCTTGGATCAGCTGGCAAGAACTGGACCAGGGCCTCTGTGTGCCTTTTGTCTGTTTACATTCCTTTCTTTGAATGTCAGACAAAGCAGCATCAATGTGTACAGTTTCTTACACTTCATTGTGATTCATAAAAATGTGTTTATTTTTTATCATACTGAACTGGATGTTTACATTACTTTCCTGCTTTAATCAGGAAGGAGATGCTTTACAAGGGTCAACGTAAACTTACTCTCCAATACTGTCTCTGTAACGTGTCACCATTGCAAAAATGTGAAGGTTTGTTTATTGAAAAGGCCATTCACAACAAGTGCTGTACACAGCTTACTTTAATTGTAAGAAAACAAAGTCTGAGTCTGTATATATTTGCACTATGCTTTGGAGAATATTTTGATAGGACAATGGAAAACAGTCATTTTGTATAACGAGAGCTATTTCTGAGCCATTACATTTTGCTGGATTAGGTTTTATTTGAAAGACAGTAAATTTACAGTAGATCTGTTAGTATTAAAATGAGTTCTGCAGCTAACTTAATACAACTGGATGTGGGATTGCTGTACTCAAAATTCAAATTTATATTGAGCTAATTTGAATGTCCCCACAATATACTCCCACATCTAGGTATATTTAAAATCAAGACAAAACCTTGGCAAAACATTTGTGTCTAAGATACAATTCATAGGATCATAGATTGATACAGCACAGAATGAGACTTTTGACCCATCCCGCAGATGGAAAAATAAAATCTTGGAAAAATGGCCTGTAACTGAATTTGTTTTGAAAGGAAAGTTGACAGAACACCTTGTATTCTGTTAAACCTATGGTATGTTCAAAGAATTTGACAGAATTGAATTGACTGTGTTAATATTTTACTTTAAACCTAGACATTTTTGCCATGCAATAGATTTTTGTACAGTTCATGTACATTATTTTTACTGCTAATGTTCAACATTAGCATTGCATAAAATGGTAAGCTATTGGCATGGAAATTACTTAAATTATATTTTCAGAAAGTGAATCAAAAGTTTTTAAAATTAAGTATCTGTATTACTAACTTCCTATAATGTTCCAAACAACAGCTTGAGGAAATTACAACCTAACTCTTAAGTTATACATAACACAATTATTGTTGAAGCAAAACTGTTTACTATTACAGTAAGGCTTGTATGACTGCTTCAGTTTTCCAGCAATGTCTCCCATTACAGATAGGCCTTGATAAGCTTGGTTCCCACTGAAATTACAGCGACCATTTGGGAGAACACCTAAGGAAATTCCCAGCTCTGCAGTAAGATAGTTTAATTTTCAATGTTAGATTATCCTCTCTTTCAAATGTATGGGGAAATACTCCCACATTAAGTGACTTGCATGTTGAGAGCAGTGGACCTCTTCAATGGTCCTTTGATCATTTTCCGAAACGGTATCGACCTTATCTTTCTGATGATGTCTACAGTTACCAGTTAGTGGTACTGATGCCAATAAAATAATGAAAGGTGCTGTGATATAATGCTCTATTGTAAATAATGCTGCTTAAAAGACAATACTACTAAAGACAAGGTTTGTCTAAATAAATTGGGATGGTTTTTAAAGTTATGGCTTAAAATGTGAAATTGATTCTTTCGTAACTTAAGGCAGAATTTTATGGCCTTGTTGTGGCAAGGGTGGGGCTGTAAAATGGGGCGAGGCGTTCAAAATTCCACTGACTTCGGCAGGAATAGAAAATCCCGCCGGTGAGAGAAGCCTTATAATTCCACCTGTGAGGTATAAAACAGTTATAGTAATATGATAGAAAGTTAAAAGCTCTCACCTTGGGAGTTAATACACTATGCGGGCCATTCAGGTCTCAAAAACAAACAAGTGTGAAGGTGTATGTTACCATAATAACAAATAATTTACTAGATATCTGGTACAAAATGTATATTTAAAACATCATTTTGGATCCCTCGGGATTTATGAAATGTTTTTGATTTTCGTGGGAACTGAGCCCTTTTTAAAAGAAACCCTTTTAACAAGTTTCAGGATATTGTTTCCCACAAGCTGTGGTACCATGTAATCCAAAATGCTGGAACAGCAATCATTTACTCTAGTAATATTGCCAATACATAGGTAGTTCAACATGACCTTGGATTATGTTTTAGGTGGTTAACCTGACTTTAGTCATAAAGTATTGAACAGAAGTAAGCAGCAACGACATTGGGTATTTTGTGATTCAGATGTACAATAGGTATCATCAGAACAGCTAAGTGCAATGGCCATTTACCACTTTGACTGGTAGCCTTCTGACAATAGTGTTATTGCCATTTAACGAAGGAGTACTGCCAAGAGTTCAAGTAGTGGATAACAAAAAAGTCTCAGTTGTGGACTGATTCCATGGAGATGAAAATAACATCAATGCTGGAATTCTGAACTAAAAACAGAAAATGCTAGAGATGCACATTAATCAAAACAGAAAGGAACAATGCTTATTAATATGTAAAAGTTACAACACAGAAACAGGCCAACAGGCCACTTAAACTAACTAGTCTGTTGGTATTTACCCTTCTCATGAGCAAATAGTCTAATCTCATTTACCAATCTTGCTCTCACATTTCTCCAACTCCTTTTACTTCATCGATATAAAAACAGAAAAACTGCGGATGCTGGAAATCCAAAACAAAAACAGAATTATCTGGAAAAACTCAGCAGGTCTGGCAGCATCGGCGGAGAAGAAAAGAGAAATATAAATATATTTCAACTCTTTCTTGGACTCGAACGCAAGTTCTGTCGAAGGGTCATGAGGACTCGAAACGTCAACTCTTTTATTCTCCGCCGATGCTGCCAGACCTGCTGAGTTTTTCCAGGTAATTCTGTTTTTCCTTTTACTTCATCTGTTGATCCAATCTAATCTAGGAAGTTGATATAATTGCTACTTTGACCATTAGCCCTGGAAGTAAATTGTACGGCCTCATTACTCTTTAAAGAAGGTTCTCAAGCCCTCTGTTCTAAGTATTTTACATTTAAGCTTGTATAACCCCATAATCTGCATTTTCCTAATTTAAAAAAAACCTACATTTTTCAAGTATTTCTTCATATTTACATTTCCTCATACCAGGCAGAATACTTGTGAATTCGCCTTGTACCTTCTGGAAAACCTGGACAACCTTCCTATAGTGTGAAATCCATCACTGCACACAATACTTTTATGTTGGTTCCGCCTTATCTCTTTGCTTTAATATTCTGATAAGTTAATGAGCTTGAACTGTCTGACATTGCACCCCAGCCAAAATACTTACATATCTTTACAGGATGTTGATTGCGCTAATCTGCATATCCAATATTTTTTATTTTGGAAGAATTGTCTTTCTCATTTGTACCTCTCTGGGCAGATATGAGAGGGAGGGTGTTAATAGCAGAGCCTGGTCCTTTACGCACCCAGCATCTGCACATTTATACTTTCCAGCAGGGATAATAATTTGTAACAGAAAATCTGTTTGATTATTTTCACCTCTCTTTAGCCTGGGGCTACTTGAAGGCATTTGCAGCACAATCTAGACCAAAATCAGCTGACTCCATACCAACCAACAAATGAACGTAGGACCTTGTGGTCTGATGGCTCAGGGTCACAACATGCATTGCATTCACACACTTATTGCAAGGAATTTCCTTTTTAATTACAAGTTCTGTGCAACAAAATAATAACAATTCAATCTAATGGAATTTAATTTTGCTGAGAAGAAAGCAATTCTATTTTCTACTCTGTTGTGGAAGAACTCATCTTTTGATAGAAAGTGATAGTAGTTTTATCATATTTTACCAAGTGTTCAGCAAAAATAATATAAGCATAGGCCTCAATTTTCTGGTTGGCTGGGGGGGAGGGTTGCAGGGGAGAAACGGAGTGGGCGCGGGCAGGCATGGACCCGATCACCACCTGTGATCAGGTCCGTGCCGCCATTTTACGTGGGCAGGCCAATTAAGACCTCTTCTAGGCTGCTCATTATGGCAAATGCAAGGCCACAACAGAGGGCTTCTGGTGAGCAGGCTAGTCCGGAGGTTAGGGCTGGGGGGGCCAGTGTGCCTCTCGTTTTTCCGATGACTGTCTTGCTGCCCTCCTCAAGGAGGTGGCAGCACAGTGGGAGGTGTTGGTCCCCCAGGATGGAAGGAGGAGGAGGGCTCCCACATAATGAAACGTGCCTGGGAGGAGGTGGTGGAGGTGGTGAGCTCATGCGACGTGGTGCAGCGCACCTGGATCCAGTGTCGGACGCGCTTCAATGACTTGTTGCGCTCTGGCAGGGTGAGGACAATGTTGGCATTGGGCATTTATCCCAGCAAGTCGGCTTTCCCCCCCTGCTGCCACCAACCGCACCCACACACCCCGCCCCAAGTCTGGGTGTAGTGACTGCATTGAATCATTGATGGTATTTCCCTTTGCTGGGTGGGCCAGCAGATACTGCCCATGCTGAGGTCAGCCTGAGAGGGTGATGAGATGTGTTTTGCCTCCAAAGCATGTGTTACACTGAGTCCCACATGACTGGTGTGGGGGCAACCTGGAGGACCTGCACCTAGGCACTGAGTTTGAACTCCAGGACATGTCCTAGTCAGGGTGATGAGATGGTGGGAGGGGAGCTTCAAGGTGGCATGGCAACAAACCATCTGCGCTCTATGCTTCACGTGCTTGCGCCTCCTTGCTATGGAAGGATAGACCATGTGGTGCCTAATGTGGTGTAGGCAGCATGTAGCCAAGGGGGGGTGTGGGGGATGGGGAGCAGGTCCAGCATCTTTGTGTGAGTGTTCGGCAGCAGCGGGGTGAGGAGGCTCAGGAGCCCTGATATGTCCCACTCTGGTTGGTGTGGGCCATGCAAGAAAAGAGTCCACGTGCAATTTGCACTAATCAATGCTATTCTCTCATTTTCAGGAGAAGAATGCTCATAATGCTGCAGAGTGTGCAAGGACTGGCGGTGGCCAGGCACAGATCGCCATTCTAAGCCATTTCGAGCAGGAGGCCCAGGATCAGGAGAGGCGCCGTGCACCCAGGTCCACTGGTCTCAGTGAGGCTGGGGCACCACGGCCAGGTATTTAAGGCCAACAGTGAGGTCAGCATTGTCCTCCCAACAATCATGGCAGGGCTGAATGTTAAATGATTAAATTTTGCAACATAGTTTGACCATTGATTATGGAAGGATAATTGCATAATGATCCGGGGGACAGGGATGGACTTTGTCATTGTCTCCATGCTAAGTGATCCACTGTCCTTGTTCTTCCTTTCAGCATCATCAGGGCAGGGCCAGGAGGAGGAGCAGCAGAGGCCCCCTCTCAAATCTGAGGGCCCTGAAGTCTCCCCAGCGTCACATCGTCTCTGCGAGGCAGGCACCAGCTCAGATACTAGCACCTTGGTGGGAATTAGAACATCGGCTAGTGTCCCGGGGCGCAGTGGTGAGGGCACTTCACAGTCGCTGGAGGAACTGGCAGAGACAGAGAGTGCCCATGGCGCCAGCAGTCAGAGGATTGCAGGGGACCAGGCACATACTCAGTCGGTGGCTGATGATGTGCCTCTGGAGTCGTCCACGACGCAGCAGGTGCAGGAAATGCGGCCGGGTGTGCAGGAGTGTCTGGGGGAGATACATGAGGCTATGCTTGGCTTGGTCTCCGTGTTGGAGGAGTCTATGCGGACGATCACCAAAGCAATGAGCCACATGTCCAAGTGCCATGTGTTCTTGTGGAGCGCCTCCTCCAGGAGACCCATCAGGGCTTCCTGAGGATGTGCTCTGACCAACAAGCCCTCAGATCGGCATTGACCTCAGATGGTCAGTGTCAGTGTGGGAGATGGTCTGGGCACCAAGTTTCCCAGCTCAGTGCCCATCCATCTACGGTGAACAGGGAGGTCTGAAGCGACCTCATGTCGGCACAGCAGCTGCCTGTTGTCTCTGCGGGCACCCCTCAGGGTGCTCCAGAAGAGGGCAGCAGCTCCTCTGTCTCTCTCCCAGTGACCATATCATCTGGTGAGGCTGCAACCATATCATCCAGTGAGCTGTGGAAGAGGCAGCTCCCTCCCAGTTGGGGCCAGCGCAGGCTCCACGGGCCAGAGGACGACCACCAAGGTCATCGAGGCCAACAGGACAGCAGAGTCAGCAGGCTGTCTCAGATGCCACTCTGAGCGATGGGGCAGCAGCAAGACGTAGACAAAACAAAACACAATGAAAGCTTAATGCACCTTAGGCACACCACGGGTTTTTCACTGGTGCTTTTGTGTTGGACCGAGATGAGGCCCTTATGATTTTATTTGATTTGTAACACTCTTGTCTTTTTTTTTGTAATAAGTTGCTTTGTTTGACACTTTAAATTCAGATATGTTACATGACTGAGGGTGCCTCTTTTCTTCTGCATATGTATGGTTTCCAAAACTGTAATGAGGCCCTTGTTGGACATGCAGCATGATTAACAAGACCTTAGTTACTGTTGCTAACCTGACAGATTTTGGAGTATCGAGCTGACAGTCCAGGCTTGTCCTGGAGGACCATATGTGTTGTGCTAGCTGAAGCTTCATTGGATTAAAGCCTCCCCGATGTCCCTGCCTCCCTGGAGTATGCCCGGTCAGCGTCTACACCCTCAGCATTTCCCTGTGTGTGCTCATCCTCGGACTCACTGCCGGACTCATCGTGAGTATCAGCCATAATTGTGTCGATGTCTTCTTTGTCCACGGCGTTCCCCTTTCCAGATTGTGGAGAGCGCAGCCTGCAACCACTATCACTGAGACACGATCTGGGGGGTACTGGATTGTGCCCCCTGAGCAGTCCAGGCATCAGGAGCACATCTTGAGAAGACTGATGGCTCTCTCCATCACAGCCCTTGTGGAGGCATGGCTCCTATTGTACCGCTGCTCAGCTTCTGTTTTTGGATGGCAGAGAGGTGTCATGAACCCCTACTGAGGGGAAAGCCCTTGTCACCCAGCAGCCATCTATCCAGCCAGACTGGAGCACTGAAGAGCTCCGACACCTGGGAGTGTCTGAGGATGTAGGTGTCGCGGGAGTTGCCTGGGTACCTTGCACCGACCTGCAGAATCTGCATCCAGTGGTCACACACTATCTGCACGTTCATGGAGTGGAAGCCCTTCCTGTTGACAAAGGCACCGGGCTCACTTGCTGGTGCCTTGATGGTCACATGTGTGCAGTCTATCGCACCCTGGATATGGGGGAAGCCAGCAATCGCCGCAAAGCCTCTGGCTCACTGTGTCTGGCTTGCCTGATCCTAATGTTAGAGGATGAAGGTCAATGCACGCCTGAACAGAGCATCTGTGACCTGCTTGACACAAGTGTGGACAGCTGATTGGGAGACACCACAAAGATCACCCAGCAATTCCTGGAAGGAGCCAGAGGCATAGAAGTTGAGGGCAGCTGTGACCTTTAGAGCCACTGGCATGTGGTGTCCATCCACACAGTTAGGGGAGATCTCAGGCCCAATCATTTGACAGATATAGTTGACTGTCTCCCATGAAAGACAGAGCATCCTTCGGCACTGCATCTCAAACATGCTGAAGTAGCTGCTTCACCGCCTGTATACCCTGGCAGCAGGATAGTGGCGTCTTCTGCGGCCCCTTCTGCCTTTGATGTCCTGTTGGCCCTCCGCCCCTTGTACATGCGCCTATCCTCCCAAAGGTGGCTCCCCTGGAGCTTGAATGTACACTCCTGGCCTCCTCCCCCTTCTGGCCCTCCCTTCCTCCTCAGAGGAGCTGCCTCCAGTGGACAGTTCAGCTCCCATTCCTAGGCTAAGGGAAGGCTTCCTGAAACCTGCAGGCCCAGAAAAGATTCCTCACTGCAGAGTGCTGACCTGAAGGTTAAGAGTCCAGAAAAAGCAGCTGGTATGCATTCTGAAGTACTGCAGATCACACAGGCAAGTTTGAAAAACATTCAAAAATAAATAGAAAAAAACAAAAAAACTGCCGATGCTGCCAGACCTGCTGAGTTTTTCCAGGTAATTCTGTTTTTGATTCAAAAATAAATACTTGACTGTGCACATTCACGACCCCAGTGAGCCCTCTTATCCCACCCGAAATGTGTACTACCCGCCTGCCCGTTGCGCCGGTGCGCCGACCCAAAGTTTGCACGGGCCGAAAAATTGGTGTCGATTGAATATTCAAGGGCCTTAAGTGGCCCGTTAATTAATGGCAGGCGCGCATCGGACATCATTGCGTGCCCACCCAGCGAAATATTGTGATGGCGCGTGTTGACAACGGGATACTCATCTGACATCACCGCGCATTATTTTACGCGCAGACATGCAGGGCCCACCCCGCATGATAACAGGAAAATTCTACCCATGCATTTTTTAAAAGTATCGGAACAGCTAAACCAAGCTAATACATTGCAGGATGGCCGGTTTCAAAAGCATCGTACCTTTTAAAATAATGTTTACTGGCATACATTGTACAATAACTAGAATCCACTGAGAACCATTTAATGATAACCAAGTGAAGATCACTTTAATATGCAGAAGAAAATTGACTCAATCTAATGACCAGGAATTTTTTGCTTCTGAAATCTGCAGGAAGGAATGTACAGGGAAGTCGGAACATTGGAAAGGAAAACAGATTTAAACCTTCAAATTACATGTAGTATAATTAACAAACTTGTAGTGAAGCTCAAGCAAAAGTATTGTGCTTGCCGGCAAATGCTACTTGTTTATACCACAAAGGCTTAGTTAGAAGCATCCTTGCCAGTGAGGCAGGAGATAGTGGGCTCAAGCCCCACTGTAGGCTGTTGATACACAAAGGGTAACTTTAAGGATTTACTCCCCAGGCACAGAGTTTCACCTACTTTGAATGTGCATGAGGATTTTTTTAAAAATAGGTCAATGATCTCTAAGGCTTTTCCCATTGAGTGTTAATTTGTAAAATTTACCTGATAATTTAGTCTCATACTTCTGTGCAGTACTACTTTCGTCTGAGGTCATTAAGAGTGCAGTTCTGCTAAATATAAAAGATTTCATGCACTGAATTTTATAGGGTGTTGTGGTCCCTACCCCTCTTGCTAAAAAGTCAGTGGGGAGCCTGCCCATGATCCCCACAGCTACCCCATAGCAATTTAGTGCTGGGAAGAGGGTTAATTGTTTTAAGGCAGGACTTCCACCTCTACCTTTGGAGGAAGTCCCACGTTAGAGAGCTGCCGGATAGACTCAAGAGGTCAGAATGGATGGTTAAAGGAGGGAGATGAGCTTTGGGAAGGGTGCTTCCCATGGGCTCAGGGGACCTGCGAAGGGGATCCCCGCACCTCACTTGACACCATGCAGCTAAAGCTAGCTAAGGCTTCCCGCATGGCAAGGGCCTCCCTCCACAGGGGTTAATCTGCTGGTGACGGGATGAGGCCCTCAACTGGCCATTAATTGGCTACTTAAGGACCTCAATAGGCCCAAGGACTGGAGCCTACCCCATGTCTCCCCCACCCCCTAACATTTCAGGCAGGTTGGGGGTGTGCAGGTAGGCAATGGGAAGGCCACCCATTGGACTTTATATGCCCTTAAACCACTAGTGGAGAGCATAAAATCCAGCCCCATGACTCTATTCAAAAATAACCAGGATTTTCCCGCAAACCATACTAAATTCCCTCCTACCACACCAAAAATAGATTCATCTGTCACTTATCTCATTTTTTGTGCTTGCTGGGTGCAAGTTTGTTACTGTTTGTGCCTACTCCTCAAAAGTAAATCATTCAGTATGAAGCTTATGGATGGCCTTATAAGAGGGGAGATGGTGATGTAATGGACTAGTGATCGAGAGCCCGCTGCTCTGGGGACAAGGGTTCAAATCCCACCATGGCAGCTGGTGGAATTTAAATTCAATTAATAAATTCTGGAAATGAAAGCTGGACTCAGTAATAGTAACCATGACCTGAATTTTTCAGGTGCCGGATGGGGACGAATTAAGGCCCACCCAGTGTAATACACATGCTGTAGCACTCAGTCGGGGGGAGTTGGGGCCAGCACAGAGCTGCCTCAGGGAGATTGAAGGGCCTTTCAAATTATTAAATAAAAGGTTTAAAAATTTATTTAAACATGTCCCCTCATGTGACATGTTTTTATATTTATGAAATTCTTAAAACTTAATTAATAAAAGCTTTGGGAAACCTCATCGCACTCGTGGATGAGGTTTCCTAAAAAATGCGATGGCCACTTGGGCTTTTCGTCTGCCCGCCAACCTTAAGGTTGGACGGCAGTGTTAACAAATACAATAATTACTTTGTTAATGGCCTTAATAGGCCATTTACATTTCGGTGATTGCACAGCCAACTCTGGCGCACGCCCACCGAATGAAATATCGCGGGACTGCGCAATGAGGTCCGGACGCACACCTGACATCGCGCATCATTTTACGCGTAAGCGTGGCGGGTCCACCCTGCCGCCAACTGAAAAATCCTGCCCATGTAATTATCATTGATTGTTCACTAATGTCCTTTAGGGAAGGAATCTGCCCTCTTTACCTGGTCTGGACTACATGTGACTCCAGAACCACAGCAATGTGGTTGACTCTTAACTGCTTTCAAGAGCAATTAGGGGTGGGCAACAAACAGTGGCCTTGTCAGTCATGCTCAAACCCCACGAATGAATAAAAAAAGTTTTTGGTTTTTTTCTTGTCAGTTCTTAATGGTTCTCCTAAAAGACACTAACCTGTCTTTTTGAATGCAGGTGTATTTCTGCAATGCCTACAGAGAATGTTTACTGGCTTAAGGTTTGTCATTAACCTGCATTGTTCAGAAACATCCCATCATCTCCATTTTAGGTATCGTTGCTGAAGGTGCACAGCATTGACAAATTGCCACCAAATTGTTTTTGTATCTTCACACCACTGATCGAGAAACTAATGATTCAGAAAAGATGTGATTGCAATCTGTCAATTTTGTATCTCAGCTAAATTATAAATGACATGGGCTGAATTTATTGTAATTTGTGTGGGTTCAGCCCTCTGGTTAGAAAACTCCTGTTGCTTCTGAAGAGGAGGCCTGCCCGGAATAAGTGCCAGTCAAGCACTTAACTGAGCAGCGTCAGGCCTTTTCTGGGATTCAGGAACCCGGGAGCCCACCAAGACAACGGCAGCAGGAGTGGTGGCTGCTGCTGGTAATGAGCCCAGCAAGGGCCCTAGGATCGCTAAGGGACACAGGCCACAGATGAGTGAAAATAAGATTTGGGGCGAGGGGCTTGGCAGGGGGGTTCAGAGGCAAGGGCAGGGTTGTGGCTTGCCCAATGTCAGGTTCCTTTATTGGGCACTAAGTGCCTTTGAAAGGGTGACATCCCCCCCACCGCACCACCCCCCCCCACCCCCCCCACCCTCAGAAAGCCGCTGGAGCCACGGGAAAACCATGCCACTCGCATATCACTCCTGAGCCACCACTAAATTCTGGTGCATCCAGGGATGAGTGGTGTCAATTAGCTCAATAATTGACAACCCACTGCAAATGGGCGAGTTTCCCCCATGGGCCCTTTCCCGCCTCCAACTTGACAGCAGGATGTTTCCCACCACCAGGAGAATGACGTACAGCCTCTTTTGCAATTAAGTGGCCCCGACTGCTATGTTTCCCACTGCAACAGCTGCATTAAATCCAGCCCATTGTCTTACTGTTGAATGAGCAGAACAACTTTCAAGCTTCAAATTACTTCTCAAGAAGAAGAAATACTTTGAATAAATGCTATTAAGAAAAATGTGCCCATTTAAACTCTAGTTTAAATTTAAAGTTGATTTTTTTTTAAAATTCTGTTAATTTGTAAAATGACTTAATGAGGGTAAAGCATTGTGTTCCCTGTTACTTTACCAGAACACTTGTGATATTACTGAAATAACAGATTCTACAATGATTTATAAATTTTATACCCCAGTTCGCCCCTTTCAATGCCCACAATATGAGAAGATCTTGAGATCCTCAGTACAAACTATGTATCATATTAGACATATCCCAGCAAAGGATGTTTTTTATTCTTTCATGGGATGTGAGTATTGCTGCCAAGGTCAGCCTTTGTTACCCATCCCTAATTGCCCTTGAGAAGGTGGTGGTGAGCTGCCTTCTTGAACCACTTCAGTTCACCTGGTGTAGGTACACCCAGAGTATTGTTAGTGAGTGAGTTCCAGGATTTTGACCCAGCAACAGTAAAGGAAGGGTGATATAGTTCCAAGTAAGGATGGTGTGTGACTCGGAGATGAACTTGCAGTGATAATCATCCCATGCATCTGCTCCCTTGTCCTTCAGGTGGAAAAGGTTGTTGAGTATTAGAAGGTGCTTTTGGAGGATTGTGCTTCACTTTGATGAATAACATGACTTACTACTATCATTGCAAACAATTCCATATAGTTGTGAATCATTAACCTATTTTTTTAATCCGACGTGTATGATTGTAGCAAAGACTTTCCCCCTGGTGAATCATGTCCCTTTTTATCCAGTTAAGCCCATTTTATACTTTAAAACAAGAAACTAGAACATTCGGGAAAAGTGTTGAACGTTAGAAAAGTAATAAAAAAACAAACCAAATATAGACATCAATGCAAAAGTATATGACAAAAAACAATAGATATAAGGTTTTTGGTAATTATACCAGTGGACAGACATGCTGATGTGTTAATTAATTGAATTACTGTAATGCAGTGTAGATGCAAGCAAAACCATAGAAAAATCTAACACAAATTAAGTGATGACAAAATTAAGGCATGGATTAATATTAACTTTTTTTTATTTGTCTAAATGTTCAGCACCATTCTAGTATTACAGCATTTTGACACTGATAACTCATTTTGGATTGGTACCATTTCTTCCACTGGCTCTGAATTGCTAGCCAATCAAATAAAGTAGACCTTTGCACACATCCAAATAGCAATTACATTTCTCAGCTAGCAAATTGCCAGCAGAACAGTTGGATCTTTTTACCAGTTTAAAGTAATCAAAAAATAAGTTTAAATACCTCTCTGGCAGTGCAATTAAAATGCTGATGGTGTAAAGCCAAAATAGTATGTAGCTAGATACCTTCATTGCCTGCATCAGTTGGGATGGACCATCAAGTTGGTGACTTTACTGTGAGGTTATACTGTCATTTTTGCATAAAAAGACAATTTCATTGTACTGATGTAAAAACTGCAACTTAAAATAGGCCTTTAGAAGAATTGTTTTTATGTATTGATTTTGTTTTGTGCCATGGTCAATTAAGTATTTTTTTATTGAAAAAGTAGAATTTTTCTTTTAAAATTTTGTCACTATGGTAGCTTTAGAAAGAGTCAAAATATTACATAATATCAGATCTGAATGATTCAAGAAGTATGTTAATTAGTATTGATATTTTCCAAAATGTTGCCTTTATTTTTCAGTTGTTATTTACTTGTTTTTGAAGCAGCAGAATACAGATCTAAAGAAATATGTTACGCAGAATGTTTACAGTAAAAACAGGCCTTAATACATGTTAACATTTTAAATATTAATATTTGGTGAACCTTGCAGCTTTAGTTTTATTGTAAAATACGAAGTGCATTTTCAGCACACTTGCTCATCACTGAAATGATCATTTGTGAGCTCCTCAAATGCGGCTTGATGAAGTTTCTAAGGTGGAGAGTTTTAATGGAACACAGTAAAAATTGTCAATTGAGTTTTAATAAATGCTCAGAATTTGTTCCCTTACTTTTTCTCCTCCTCCCCTGCAGGCAATGAGGTATTTTGGAACACAGTTCTACTGATGCTGGGAGCTCTCCACTGCAAAGCCTAAGTGGCTGTCATTTTTGTGGAAGCTGTACAGTATATGGCAGCACACAATTTAACTGTGAATGGCATAAAACAGCTGAGCTTTGCCCTGTCCTTACTTAGTGTGCACACACAAACACATCTCTTCCTTGATCAAGGGTCACAGTGCCAAATTGTAATGGGGGCAGTGGTTTCTGTTGCTATGCCCAAATGTCCCTCCTTCCCCCATCTATCCAAAATCTTATTCTGGGTGTTTTGACACCATTTGTGGATATTGGCTGATAGCCCAGTCCAGATGTACACACACAGGACCTTCCTGAATGCATGGCCCAGTATTATGTTTCATATTTAACCACTGCACCATCATCTGAGCCCTCAGGCTTGCTCTCACCTGTGAAACTCTGTTTTTGAGTTTCTGTTTTTAAGTGGCCCATATTGTCAGAGTTGAAAAGTTGTCAGTCATTTAACTTCAGGATTCACTTTAAATCACAGTTAGCAATTGGTCCCTGACTAAACAATTTTGAAATTTAGAAGAATTGATCCTACTCCTTACTGTGCACAATGTTTTCTTGTAGATTATTGATTGTTTCCATTTTATGGTAGAGCACCACAGTGAAACAATAGTTCATTTGTCATATGAATGCTTAGAAAGGAAGTTTACTCAACGAATAGAATATTTCTGCAGAATATTTTATAGTTGAGTTCCCTTTAATTTAACACTATATATACTTTAGATATACTACATTTATTAATGTTTACTTTATTCTTAGATCAGTATATTTTTATTTTTTTCATTGGAAACACTCTTGAGGGATGGTACTTGAATAATTTTCAGGTATAAATTTGTAAAATACCAGTATTGAATTGTATATCACAAGAGTTGTATCTGACTGAATGTTCATTGGATTGTATTTTTAGAATGATAATTGGGTACAGTAATTTGTATCTGTGTGGTGCCATTATGAAATTTTTCACTGTTAAATCAGGAAGCTTGTTCCTCCCTCCCCCCCGCCCCCCCCCCCCCCCCCCACCCCCCTCCCCGAAGTGATGTCAGTTATGTGCAGCTTTTATGATTATAGTTAATTAGTACTTAAAGTTATGTCAAGAACTACCCTGCAATTCCTGCATCAAATATTGTACCAACCGTACTAAATTTGCATTGTGGTACATTGCTGCTAATAGTATTTATTTAGGTGTGCTAATCAATTCTGATTATGCACAAAATTGTACCAATAAAATGTTCAGAAAACTCAGAGTACTGTCATCCAATTTTTTTTGAGCATCCTTCATGTAACTTTACTTTTAATATTGAAATATCAACCCAGAATTTCTGTGTTCATATTATAATAACCAAAGCCTCACTACTAAATACATTGTTTTCTGTGTATTCCATTTCAATTCTGGTGCTTAAAAAAAACAAGGAGGAATGATAAACATTGATTTTCCTCTACACCTCTGCAGTTCAGTGCCACTAGAGACTGAAATTATTTCCACTAATCCTGCAAAACAATGCTTAACCGGTAGGATGGTCTGGCTTGAACAAGCAATGGGAGGTTTACTGGTAAACTGTGCTAGTAACGTGTTGTTTACTTGGGTCCAATAAAACAGCTACATCAATTATCTGTTAATTGATTATGTAGCAAGTATTCTGGCTCTGCCTGATTTTATTTTTCCTGATTGAATTTTCAGTCTTTGTAAAAGGAACAAAGTCAAATATTTGATATCAGATGCCCCATGATTATTATTTTGATCTTTGAAATGAACAATAATCAGCTTGTTGCTTTGATTATGGATTTAATGCAGCAGCTGTTGATTCAGAGCATCCCTTCAAAGATAGCCAAACATATTCTTATTTGTCTATTTTTAATTTAATTATAATATGCTAATATTTTTGTATCGCACTGAGTTATGTACCTATATGGAAGAGGTTAAAAAAAATTTGCCCTCACCCATATGATCTCACACACAATTTATGAAATGAGAAATTTCTTCACTCAAAGGATCGTGAATCTTTGGAATTCTCTACTCCATAGGGTTGTGGATTCTCAGTCGTTGAGTATATTCAAGTTTTTGAATGCTAAGGGAATTAGGGAATATGGAGATAATCCAGGAAGGTCCAGCGGCAGCAGAAGATCATCCATGATCTTATTGAACAGTGGAGCATGCTCAAAGGACCAAATGGCTGACCTGTGCTCCTATTTCTCAGGTATTTTATAATTCAGAATCCAATTATACTGAGGCACTGATTTACCATTCCAATCAACTCAGTATATGGACAAAACTAAGGAAGTTCAAATTAATTTCTTGGAATCTAAGGAAGTTCAAACATATTTCTTGGGATTTAATTTAAATTGGAGATTATGTGCAAAGTTGCCTTAATAACTATTTCAGAACATTTAGGTGATAATGAATTTTCTTTTCTGAACTTTTAAACTGAAAACACGACTGTTCTTACAAAGCTAATTATTTAAGCCGTGGATACGATTTTTGGTATACACCGTTCTCCTTTCAGCTCTATTAGTTGACCTGAAATGGTCATATGGCAACATAAATCAACATCTCCCCAGGAGATGACTACCAAACTTTTGTAGTAACTTGCAGGACAATTAACACTGGAGCAGAAAAGAGATTTAACATAGGTATTTAAAGTTGTGAATACTTTTCGTAGAGTAA
Source organism: Carcharodon carcharias (assembly GCF_017639515.1). Taxonomy (NCBI): domain Eukaryota; kingdom Metazoa; phylum Chordata; class Chondrichthyes; order Lamniformes; family Lamnidae; genus Carcharodon; species Carcharodon carcharias. The sequence goes on from NC_054469.1 coordinate 100,422,148, forward strand.
ATGTGAAGTGACTGTTTCCCCTAGTTGAGGAATCAGCAATGAGGCATTATCAATTTTAAATTGCTCCTAGAGAGAAGAGAGGTTAGGGGCAATTTATTTTTGAAAAAGGCTGTTGAAACACCAAATGTTTTCCCACAGGATATGGTCAAGGACAATTATATCTCATAGGGGAAAGTGGAATAATTATTTGAAGCAGAGGAAGATGCATGCAGAGACTGCAGAGAAGTGGGAATAGTTTTGGATTACTCTCGCAAAAAGCCAGCACAGACTCAAACAGTCAAATGGCTTTCTTCTGCATTGTAATTTTCTAGGATTCTGTATAGTTCCTTTTATATCTTTTAACCTTTTCATTAAAAAATAGGAATAGACAATCTATAGGAAAATTACATTGGCTCTCACATTGGTGCTTCTTACTATTTGAAATGTTCACTTACATAGGACTTCTTGGGTGGAGTGGATTTCTTGAAATGTGTACAGGAGAACTTTTTAGGTCAATATGTAGAGGGTCCAACAAGGGACGGTGCATTGCTGGATCTAATTCTGGGGAATGAAGCCGGACAGGTGGCTGAGGTGGTGGTGGGCGAGCATTTTAGTGATAGCGACCACAACATGGTCGCTTAAGTTTAAGTTTTTTATGGACAAAGAAATCAACCAGTTGCAAAAAAATGTTTTGGATTGGGGGAGAATGGATTTTACTAAAATAAGGCAGGATCTGGCCAAGGTAGACTGGGAACAGTTACTTGTGGGGAAATCTACAGAGGAACAGTGGGGGGGGGGGGGGGGGGGGGGGCGGTGTTCAAAAAGGAAATGGGGAGGGTACAGGCTCAACATGTTCCCTCTAGGGTGATAGGAAGGAATAACAAGCCCAGAGAACCATGGATGACCAGAGATATTCAGGTTACAATGTGAAGGAAAAGAGAGGCTTTTGCAGGTACAAGGGAAGCAAATCAGCAGAGGCATTAGTGGAGTACAGAAAGTGCAGGGTGGAGCTTAAGAAGGCAGTTAGGAGAGCAAAGAGGGGTGGTAAAAGAAGGGAAAATCCCAAGACATTCTATAAGAAGAGGATAACCAGAGAAAAAGTAGGGCCCTTAAGGGACCAAGGGGGGCAATCTATGGGTGGAGCCAGAGGACATCGCTAGAGTGTTGAATGAATACTTCACATCCGTCTTCACACAAGAGAATGAGGATGAAGGTATCGAACTCAGGGAGAGAGACTGCGAGGTTCTTAAGCAAATTGATATAGGGAGTGACAAGGTATTGGAGGTGTTGGCAGGCTTAAAAGTGGACAAATCTCCAGGTCCAGATGATTTATGTCCCAGACTGCTGAGGGAGGCAAGGGAGGAGATCGCAGGGGCTCTGACCCAAATTTTTAATTCCTCTCTGGCCATGGGGGAGGTGCCAGAGGACTGGAGAACAGCTAATGTGGTTCCGCTATTTAAGAAGGGTTATAGAGATAAGCCAGGGAACTACAGGCCAGTGATTCTCACGTCAGTGGTAGGGAAACTATTGGAGAAATTTCTGAAGGAGAGTATCCATCTCTAATTGGAGAGGCAAGGTTTGATCAGGGATAGTCAGCATAGCTTTGTCAGAGGGAGGTCATGCCTAACAAATTTGATTGAATTTTTTGAGGAGGTGACCAGATGTGTAGATGGGGGTAAGACAATAAGACCATAAGACATAGGAGCAGAAATTAGGCCACTCGGCCTATCGAGTCTGCTCCGCCATTCAATTATAGCTGATAAGTTTCTCAAACCCATTCTCCTGCCTTCTCCCCATAACCTTTGATCCCCTTACCAATCAAGAACATATCTATCTCGGTCTTAAATTCATTCAGTGACCTGGCCTCAACAGCCTTCTGTGACAATGAATTCCATAGATTCACCACTCTCTGGCTAAAGAAGTTTCTCCTCATCTCTGTTCTAAAAGGTCTTCCCTTTACTCTGAGGCTGTGCCCTCGGGTCCTAGTCTCTCCTACTAATGGAAACATCTTCCCCACGTCCACTCTATCCAGGCCTTTCAGTATTCTGTAAGTTTCAAACAGATCCCTCCTCATCCTTCTAAGCTCCATCGAGTATAGACCCAGAGTCCTCAAACGTTCCTCATATGTTAAGCCTTTCATTCCTGGGATCATTCTTGTGAACCTCCTCTGGACCCTCTCCAGGGCCAGAACATCCTTCCTGAGATATGGGGCCCAAAATTGCTCACAATATTCTAAATGTGATCTAACCAGAGCCTGATAAAGCCTCAGCAGCACATCCCTGCTTTTATATTCTAGTCCTCTCGAAATAAATGCCAACATTGCATTTGCCTTCCTAACTACCAACTCAACCTGCAAGTTAACCTTAAGAGAATCCTGGGCTAGGACTCCTAAGTCCCTTTGCACTCCAGACTTCTGAATTCTCTCCCCATTTAGAAAATAGTCTATGCCTCTATTCTTCCCACCAAAGTGCATGACTTCACACTTCCCCATGTTGTATTCCATCTGTCACTTCTTTGCCCATTCTCCTAACCTGTCCAAATCCTTCCGCAGCCACCCCACCTCCTCAATACTACCTGTCCCTCCACCTATCTTTGTATCATCTGCAAACTTAGCCGGGATGCCCTCAGTTCCCTCATCTAGATCATTAATGTATAAAGTGAAAAGTTGTGGTCCCAACACTGACCCCTGCGGAGCTCCACTAGTCACCGGCCGCCATCCTGAGAAGGAACCCCTTATCCGTTGATGTAGTTTATGTGGATTTCAGCAAAGCCTTTGATAAGATCCCACATGGGTGGCTTATAAAGAAGGCAAATGCACATGGGATACAGGGTAATTTAATAAGGTGGATTCAAAATTGGCTTAGTTGTAGGAGGCAGACGGTGATGATGGAAGGATGCTTTAGTGACTGGAAGCCAGTGTCCAGTGGCGTACCACAGGGATCTGTGCTCGGTCCTCTATTATTTGTCATTTATATAAACGACATAGATGACCATGTGGGGTGTAAGATTAGTAAGTTTGCGGATGACACAAAGATTGACCGGGTGGTTAACAGTGAGGTTGAGTGTCTTGAGCTACAGGAAGATATAGATGGGATGGTCAAATGGGCAGATAACTGGCAGATGGAATTTAACCCTGAAAAGTGTGAGGTGATATTCTTTGGAAGGAGTAATTTGACAGGGAAGTATACAATGAATGACATGGCACTAGGAAGTTCTGAGGAACAAAGGGACCTTGGCGTGTGTGTCCATAGATCTCTGAAGGTGGAGGGGCATGTTAGTGGGATGGTGAAAAAGGCATATGGGACATTTGCCTTTATCAATCGAGGCATAGATTACAAAAGTAGGGAGGTCATGTTGGAGTTGTACCAAACCTTGGTAAGGCCACAGCTAGAGTACTGTGTGCAGTTCTGGTTGCCACATTATAGAAAGAATGTGATTGCACTGGAGGGGGTGCAGAGGAGATTCACCAGGATGTTGCCTGGGATGAAACATTTAAGTTATGAAGAAAGGTTGGATAGACTTGGGTTGTTTTCATTGGAGCAGAGAAGACTGGGGGGCGACCTGATCGAGGTATACAAGATTATGAGGGGCATGGACAGGGTGGATAGGGAGTAGCTGTTCCCCTTAGTTGAAGGGTCAGTCACAAGGGGGAATAAGTTCAAGGTGAGGGGCAGGAGGTTTAGGGGGGATGTGAGGAAAAACTTTTTTACCCAGAGGGTGGTGATGGTCTGGAATGCACTACCTGGGAGGGTGGTGGAGGCAGGTTGCCTCACATCCTTTAAAAAGTACCTGGATGAGCACTTGGTACATCATAACATTCAAGGCTATGGGCCAAGTGCTGGTAAATGGGATTAGGTAGGTGGGTCGGGTGTTTCTCACGTGTCGGTGCAGACCTGATGGGCTGAAGGGCCTCTTCTGCACTGTGATTCTGTCCTTCAGTAACAAAACAGTTCTAATGTCTACAATAGCCTTATGTTTTATACGAAAGACACTGCACAGAATTTTCCGTGTCTGCTGGCATCAGGCATGTTTGGCAGGGTGAGTGGACAATATGGCAAGAAGGCCAAAAAGTCAGTTGCATGATGTTGTTAAACCAGTTTCCATTGTCTGCTCTGCCCATCAATATTGGGCCGTGATTCCTGCAGTTGGACTTCGGGAAGCTCATTGTAGCACATCTACATATCAGATCAAAGCAAAATACTGCAGATGCTGGAAACCTGAAACAAAAACAAAAATTGCTGGAAAAACTCAGCAGGTCAGACATCATCTGGGGAGAGAAAGACAGAGTTAATGTTTCAAGTCCGAATGACTCTCCTTCAGACCCGTTCTGAAGAAGCGTCATATGGACTAGAAAAGTTAACTCTGTCTTTCTCTCCAGAGATGCTGTCTGACCTGCTGAGTTTTTCCAGCAATTTTTGTTTTTGTTGCATATCAGATAGGCCCAGCTTGCCTAAATCATCCCCCTATGCTGGATCATCTGATGTCGGCAGGAAAACACTCCGATGCAAAACATGTCTTGACAAGTGTGATGTGCAGAAGTTGGGGCTTACCGTTAGAGCCTTGTTCACATCGTGGATATCAGAGGAGCAGAAGATGCTGGAGCCCGACAGCTGCGGGACCCTGGGTGGATTCCCGTGGACATGGCTCTGCCATGAAGCAGCTCATGGAAGTTGGAAAGTAATCATTGAGGGTCTGCTCACAACAGATGATGGTCGAGGGAGTGGAGAGGAAGGTCCAGCTGCATTTGGGAGATGAAGATGTATCAAGCAGGTGGGAGAGGAAGGTCTAAGTTTGACAGGGAGAGGAAGGTGTGTCAGGCGGGTGTGTGGTTGGGAGTAGGGAAACAAAGAATTTGGGGGGTGTTAGGTTGGGAGGGGAGGAAGAAAGGTGGCGGGGGGGGACTGAAAGTGTCGGGGGGTTGTGAGGGCGGGAGAGGGTGGGAGTACTGGGGGGGAGGGTGTAACAGGGGAGAAGAGAGGACAAGATGGCAACTGGGGAGGTATGTGTAAGTGAGGAGGACGGTGTAAGGTAAGGAGTCCGGAGAGGGGAAGGAGTCGGGGGGAGGAAGAACTAAGGGTGGAGGAAGGAGTCCAGAGAGGGGAAGGAGTCAGGGTGACAGAAGAAATAAGAGTGGAAGGAGGAGTCAGGAAGGTGGAAGGAAGGACTCCGGTGGGGGTGTGGAGGCCAGGAGGGAAGGAGTTCCAAGTTGGGGGGGAGTCCAGGGGTGGGGTAGGAAGGAGTCCCAAGGGGGGGGAAGGAGTCTGGAGCGGGGGTGATGTCCAGGTGAACGTGCAAGGGGGAGGGCTCTGTTGAATCCATGACTGCCTCCTGGGGGGGCGAAATTAAGGGTGGGCATTGTCGGAGGGAATGGTGAGATGACCGAGGGCAAAGTGAGGCGGGAGGGTGAGGGTGCAACAGTATCAGTAGAAGGGACAGCAAGGGTGGTTGGTGGAGACTCGGAAGCAGACATGGACCCTGAGGAAGGAGGAGGTCGTGGAGGTTAATGTGGATGGGGGGGGGGGAGATTTTCGGGAAGGAAAGGAACATGCTTGTTCACCTGGACATCCCTGAAAGAAAAAAGGTTCTGGCTGGTAGGTGACAGTGGGGAGGTGGAAGGTGATGCCAGAGAGTTTGGCAGTGATGGGGGAAAGAAAATGAGAAGGGAAACGACGGGGGAGTGGAATGAAAACTGTAGCACTACCACGCTTGCTAAATCGAAAGTGAAATGATAGCCATTGTGGGCGAGAACAGGTGCTGTATGGGAGTGTGATCACTGAGTGGGTGGAGATGCAGGTCAGCTCAGATGGACAACTGAAAGTGAGCCCCAGCAGGAAGCAGTGAAAATGCCCAGGATATTTAGCTGAATGTGATGTGGGAAGGATAGGCATGTGGGGGAGAGTGCTTGCATGAAGCTCTGAAAGGCCCTGCCACACATGCACTTCTCCCTCCAGAATCACTCATGGGCCAGCTGTGTGCAGCTGAACTGCTAGCTGGGTGGGGAGAATGAAGTGGGACAACTCACTAAGCCTGTCAATGAAGCTGAAAGACACCATTACACATTATTCAGTGAAAGTGAATATATTTTCGGATTGTAAAGTGACAAACCATGCAACCAACTGTTATCAGAATTCCTTAACATTTGAATTTTTTTCTTATTCATTCATGGGATGTGGGCTTTGCTGGCTGAGCTAACATTTATTGCACATCCCTAATTACCCTTGGGAAGGTGGTGGTGAGCTGCCTTCTTGAACCGCTGCAGTCCATGTGTTGTAGATACACCCACAGTCCTGTTAGGAAGGAAGTTCCAAGATTTTGCCCCAGTGACAGTGAAGGAACGGCAATATATTTCCAAGTTAGGATGGTGAGTGACTTGGAGGTGAACTTCCAGGTGGTGGTGTTCCCATCTATCTGCTGCCCTTGTTCTTCCAGATGGTAGTGGTCGTGGGTTTGGAAGGTGCTGTCGAAGGAGCCTTGGTGAATTCCTGCAGTGCATCTTGTAGATGGTACACACTGCTGCTACTGTGTGTCAGTGGTGGAGGGAGTGAATGTTTGTGGATGCAGTGCTAATCAAGCAGGCTGCTTTGTCCTGGATGGTGTCAAACTTCTTGAGTGTTATGGGAGCTGCACACATCCAGGCAAGTATTCTATCACATACCTGACTTGTGTCTTGTAGATGGTGGACAGGCTTTGGGGAGTCAGGAGGCGAATTACTCATTGCAGGATTCCTAGCCTCTGATCTACTCTTGTAGCAACAGGAGTTATATGGCTATTCCAGTTCAGTTTCTGGTCAATGGTAACCCCCAGGAAGTTGATAGTGGCAGATTCAGTGATGGTAATGCCATTGAGTGCCATGGGGCGATGGTTAGAATATCTCTTGTTGGAGCTTGATACTTGTGTGGCTCAAATGTTACTTGCCACTTGTCAGCCCAAGCCTGAATATTGTCCAGGTCTTGCTGCATTTGGACATGAATGCCTTGGGCTTCTAGATGCCGTCCTGACATCCACAGCAGGGGTGGAGACAGCCTGTGCAATGGTTGGTCTTGTTGTCTCTGATGACTTTGGTGTGGGTCCTTTGGAGAGCCAAGGCTTTTCAGGGCCACAGCTTGCTTTGGCTGTCCTCCTGTGGGCCAGCTGCTCACTCCATGGTGACAGGCAAAGGGGACTCGGAGGGAGAGAACAGCTTCTGAGATTCCTGAGTAGAAGACCCGGGGTGTCCAGCTGCCACTCCTCCTCTCTTCGGGTGCCCAGGACCCCAACCTGACTCCATGAGGGGAAAGAGCACATGGGGGGACGTTAAGGTGCCCTGTTTCCCTCTCGTGTTGCCACTGCAGGAATTCATCTTTGGCTACCGAGATGGAGTACAAGTCTCCGCGCTTCTCCACATCCTGCTGGACCAGAGTCTCCATGGCGTCCGCCATCCTCCCCATGGAGACCTCAATGCATGCACATGTGGGCACCACTTCACCAGAGAGCAGGCAGAAGCACTCCTTAAACTCGCATGCTACTCCATTGAGGGCTTTCAACAGCTCTGCGTAATGTTCTCCCGCCTTTTGCTGACTATCCACGATGAGTTGGAATGCCAAATCCAGAGGCTCGACATCTGATCCAGACCTCACAGATGCCACTTCCCCAGCAGTCCTCTGAGTGCCAGGGAGCTTGGCTGAACCTGCCTCCTCCTGCTGCGGACATGGTGTCCATGCATTGACCACCAGATTGTGAACTCGAGACTGCTCTAGATCTAGGTCCCACCGAGGTGTGTATCTCTGCGCTGGTGCAGGGTGTGGGTAAGCGCTGTGACAGGTCTTCCAGGCTGCTTATTTCCAGCTCTTCAATGAAGGAGGTGTCCTCTTGGCTAGAGATGAAGACATGGATGGAGCTGAGGGACTGGCTGGCTGAGGGTGTCGGTCGCTTGGCAGAGCTCCCTGTGAACTAAAGTGGAGATAAGTAATGCATGGCAGGAGAGAGAGCACTCTCAAAGCAGGAGAGAGAGCACTCACAGTTGCATAGAGAGAGGGATGATGTGGTGTAGGATCCTCAGGTGGGTGTTCTCCGCCGACCTCAACGTCATCACAGGTCCACATCCTTATCAGTCAGTGTGATGGCATGCTCGTCAAAGTGAATGAAGGGCCCAATGTTGGGCCACTGCATCCTCAGTCTAACACCTCTCCCTGCTGTTGTGAGCCAGCTTCTCTTGCATGCAAACAGATGGCAAGAGTGTGAGCAGGACACATGGCACTGCGTGAATGTTTGTGTGGTGAGTGGAACCATGGACAGCATGAGGGCATGAGTTCAAGAAGATTTGAGCCTGATGGAGCTGTAAGGGTGTGTGTGAGTGTTAGTGGGGTTGTCCCTTGAGCTGTGAGATCCCTGTGGATGTATGATGGGTTTGTAAGTGTGAGAGTTGAGAGTGATAAGGAGAGTGACTTACCCTGGTGGAACAGAGGAGACCATTCATCCTCTTGCGACATTGGGTGGCTGTACTTTTTTGCAGGGTGTTGGCACTGACCACTGTTGCCACTGCCTCCCAAGCCAGATTGGTGATGTTGCTGTCCCTCCTGCGGCCAGAGCTGGGTAGAGTACATCATGGCAGGCCTCCACTGTGTCCAAAAGGCACTTGAGGGATGCATCATTGACCATGGAAGCTGCAGTCTCCTTGTCTTTCGGGGCCATGTCTTCCTTGCCACTGTCTGGGCTGGAAGCACTGAGAGGTGTCATGTGCCTGTACTTTAAATATGGCGCCTGGTGTGATGAAGCAGAGGTGATGGCGTGGCAGCGATTGAGAGTCCGACCACTATCAAAATGGCGTGTTTCTCAGGATTGCATGAAGAATGAGGCAGGATTGGGACGATACGGCGTGAAAAGCCACTTTTGCGGCCGGTGTGTAAAGTGTAATTTTTCCTGCCTGCTACCACACTTCGTGCAAATCTGGGACAATTCCACCCACTGAAACTAAATGTGCAAATTAACCCTGACCAACATCTATTGAAGAACTAAATTAGAAAATAAATGATTCAGGGGAAAGGATGTTAAATTTTGAAGCGATTTACAGATGTTCCGACAAAGCATCTTTTCACACAGCTGGTGTACACGTATATGTAATTTAATTCATTTTCTAAGAGAGCAATTTGCTAATTTCACTACTTTTTTTCCCCCTTTGCCTTTTTTATTCTTTTGGTTTTCACATAACACAAAAATCAGAAAAACAATCTATTCCTAGGCCTTTTCCGGTATCATTCACAGCAACCTTTTGATGATTATTCTGCTGAAATTTACTTTCTGGTTACAAGCAAGTATCTAGTCTCCGTTCAGTACTTCAGAGCGAAATAAAAAAGAAAATGCTGAAAATACTCAGCAGATTAGGCAGCAAGTATTGAAAGGCAAGCAATATTAAGATTTCAAATAAGCATCAGAACTGGAAAAGTTGGAAATGTAATAGGTTTTAAGCAAGAACAGAGCCAGGGGGCAGAATTTTTCATCCTGCGGGCGGGTGCGCGCCCGACTCAATCGGGAGTAAAATAGTGCGTAATGATGTCAGGCGAGCGTCCTGACGTCACCGTACACTCACGTGATACTTTGCTCAGCAGGCGTGTGTGGGTGCCGGAGTGGTGCCAGCCGTTAATTAACAGGCCACTTAAGGCCCTTAACAGTCCAATTGACTGTGATTTTTCCTAACCCGTGCGATTTTCTGCTCATCGCACGGGCAAAACAGGCAGGCGGCCAGCTGACATTTTCTCAAACCTTATCCAAGGGTGGTTTAAAAAGGGTCAACAGCATTGCCAGCCTGAGTAGTGAGCAGTGTTGGAAATAGTTTGTTGCTGGTTGCTTATTGGTACTTAGCAGCTTCATCTCTGTTCAGGACTTCATTCTTAGCATTTCCAGGCCTCATTTCAGGTCTCATTGCTGTCTGCCAGGCCCTTGGAGGATTCAGACAGTGTGGACTCTTCCAGGTATCAGACAGCCTTCCCTTACCCTGGTCATGGGGATTATGGTCTCTGCTGGAAGCACCTCCTATGAGGACGAAGAGAGGGGTAGAAGAGAAAGGAGGCCAGGTGTCCCTATGCAGCTTCCAGGGGAGGAGAGGGAGCAGGGCCAGCAGGAAGTGCAAGGTGGAAGGGGCCGCAGAAGGTGCCACTATCTTGCTGCCAGGGTTTACAGGCGGCGATGCAGCTACCTCAATATGTCTGAGGTATGCCAAAGGAGGCTCTGTCTCTTCAGGGAGACCGTGGCCTCTATTTGCCAGATGATTGGGCCTGAGATCAGCTCCAACTGTGTGAGTGGACACCTCATGCCAGTGGCCCTGAAGGTCACAGTGGCCCTTAACCTCTATGCATCTGGATTTTGCCAGGTGTCAGTGGGGGTTCTTTGTGGAGTCTCACAATCAGCTGTCCACAGTTGCGTCAAGCTGGTGACAGAAACTCTGTTCAGACGGGTACTGACCTTTATTATTTACCATATGCACAAGGCCAACCAGGCTAAGCGAGCCAGAGGCTTTGCGGCCATTGCTGGCTTCCCCCTCATACAGGGTACAATCGACTGCACACACGTGGCCATCAAGGCACCAGCAGGTGAGCCCGGTGCCTTCATCAACAGGAAGGGCTTCCACTCCATGAACGTGCAGATAGTGTGTGACCACAGGATGCTGATTCTACAAGTCTGTGCAAGGTACCCTGGCAGCTTCCATGACACTTGCATCCTGAGACACTCCCAGGTGCCAAGGCTCTTCAGCCAGACTGGATGGATGGCTGCTGGGTGAAAAGCACTAATTGTTGAACAGGTGGCCCATGACGCCTCGCCGCCACCCAAGAACAGAGGCAGAGAAGTTACAATAGAGCGCACCATAGGTCTTCTCAAGATGCGCTTCCAATGCCTGGGCCGCTCAAATGAACAACTAAAAGGGAGCCCCAGCAGACAGTTGAAAATGCTCAGGACAGTAAGATGAGTGCTCCATGTACATGGGAGAGTGCTTGCACAAGGCTCCAAAAGGCCCTGCCACAGACACAACTGTCCCTCAATTTTCACTCCTGGTCCAGTGGTTTGTGGCTGAACTACTAGTGGATTGGGGGTGGGGGGAGGTGGATGCAGGGGGCACATTCGTGAAGCCTGCAAATGAAACTGAAAGACAACATTACTCATAATCTGAAAATATATTCACTTTCACTGAATATGCAACCACTTGTGATCAAAATTTCTTAACTTCCTCAGCCTACCACTTCTTCTAGGTGCTGCCCTGACATCCACAGTAAGGGTGGAGACAGCCTGTGCAATGGTTGGCCCTGTTGCCTCTGATGACTTTGGTGTGGGTCCTCTGGAGAGCTGAGGCCTTGAGGGCCCCGTCTTGCATTGGCTGTCCTCCTGTGGGCCAGCTGCTCCCTTTGTGGTAACAGAGGATGAGGTTGAGGGGATCACAGGCAAAGGGGACTCAGAGAGAGCGGACAGCCTCTGAGATTACTGAGTGGATGACCCAGGAGTATCTAGCTGCCACTCCTCCTACCTTCAGGTGCCCTAGGGCCCCAACTGACTCTTTGAGTGGAAGGACCACCTGGGAAGATGTCAATGTGCCCCGTTTCCCTCTCCTGTTGCCAATATAGGAACTCACCCATGGCCACCATGATGGAGTGCAGGTCTGTGCACATCTCCGCGTTCTGTTCGACCATGGTCTCCATGGCATCCACCATCCTTCCCAAGAAGACCTCCATGTGCGCACATGTGGGCACCACTTCATCAGAGAGCAGGCGAACACAGTCCTCAAACCCACCTGCCACTATGTTGAGGACTTCCAGCAGCTCTGCCTGATGTTCCCCTGCCTTCTCCTGACTATCCACAGTGAGTTGGAAGGCCAAATACAGAAGCTTGTCATCTGCCCCGGGCCTCACAGCTGCCTCTTCCCCTGCAGTGCTCTGAGAGCCGGTGAGCTCGGCTGGACCTGCCTCCTCCTGCTGCAGACATGTGTCCGTGCGCTGACCACCAGATTTGACATACAGACTCAAAACGTTAACTCTGTCTTTCTGTCCACAAATGGTGTCAGACCTTCTGAGTTTTTCCAGCATTTTTGTTTTTGTTTCAGATTTCCAGCATCCACAGTATTTTGCTTTTATCTTAATTAATTAATTATGGTGGGCTGACAATTTTGGCACCTGCCATTCCCATATTATGGGGGGACAGTTCACAGGTAGGCGAGAAGGCTAGCCACCTCTCATATTTTACATGCCTCCCCTGCCCCCCCCCCCAACTGAAAACATGCTGGGAGGAGGGCTGTAAAATACAACCCAATAATTCGGGGCAAAATTCATGTTCATATGGACAAATTTGAATTAATTAAGGGAAATCTGTCAAGGGAAAATTGTGTTTGACTAATTTGCTGGAATTTTTTGAAAAGGCAACAGAGAGAAGATGCGGACAGTGCTGTGGATGTGGTGTACATGGACTTCCAAAAGGCATTTAATGCAGTGCCGCACATCAGACTTGGTGAGCAAAGTAATAGCTCATGGAATAAAAGGGACAGTAGCAACATGGATACGAAATTGGCTCAGTGACAGGAAGCAGCGAGTAGTGGTTAATGGATATTTTTCGGCCTGAAGGAAGGTTTGTGGTGGAGTTCTCCGAGGGTCAGTGCTCAGACCCTTGCTTTCCTGATATATATTAATGACCTAGACCTTGGTGTACAGGACACAATTTCAAAATTGGCAGATGATTTGAATTTGTAATCATTGTGAACTGTGAGGAGGATAGTGTAGAACTTCGGAAGGACATAAATAACTTGGCGGAATGGGTGGACTAGTGGCAAATGAATTTCAATGTGGAGAAATATGCAAAGATTCATTTTGGAGGAAGAACATGGAGAGATGATATGAAATAAAGGGTATATTTTTAAAGGGAGTACAGGAGCAGAGGGGCTTGGGTGTATATGTACATAAGTCATTGAAGATGGCAGGACATGTTGATCAGTTAATGACATCCTAGGTTTTATTAATAGGGGCATAGAGTACAAGAGCAAGAGGGTTATGTTGAACTTATATAAGACACTAGTTCAGCCTCAGCTGGAATATTCTGGATGCCAAGGCCCAGACAGGGTGCACAATGTGGGCCCAGGCTCACAATACTAAAGCTAGTCAAAGAGACAAATGGAAATCTCGTCGGGAGAATGTCACATGTTTATTTAGGCTGATTGCAGTTAGAATGTCTACATTTAATCTTTGGGGAATAAAAAGAATAGAAATTCAAGGCAATAACTACTCTGAATTAGACTCCTTTCTCATGTAAAATGAAGGGAATGAATCAGCAGATGGGCAATGATTGTCAGTGATGAGTTCATGTGCTAGGCAGCTCATGATAATTGGTGGTGATGGGGTCACATGCTGGGCAGCGGTGAGGGGAGCATCCAATGGATGTCACATATTCTGGGACTGTGGTTGGTGATGGGATTACGTGTTGGGTGGCCAAGGAGGCAGTGGACGTCATGTATTGCGGGACTGTGGTCGGAGATTGGTGGTACCAGGATTACACATAGACTGTCTCACATCAGAGGTTGACACTTGGCAGGGGTCAAATGGTGGGCATCATGAAGCCCCAGGAACCCACTGGGGTTTGAGGGAAGTGGAGGTGGCTGTGGGCAGTGAAGAGTGATGGAGGGGGAAGAGCAGGTAAGAGTCAGACAGGGTGATATCAGCCACCCCCAACATTACCAAGCTGTGTGAATGTGTTCCTGGTTCAGGGGTTGGGCTGGGTTGGTGAGGGGTTTCTATCCTGCAATGGCTCAGGCTGGTGTTAAAGGTGGGAGAGGATTAGTGCGGTCACCAGTGCCAGGCCTCTGGCCTCAAAGCCTGTCTCTCTCCAGGACTAAAGCGCCTCCAGGTTAAAGCCCAACCACCTTCAGCACTTCATGGGCAGAGGTGCTGCTAAAGTGAGGATCCATTTCCCTCTCCTGCTGCTTCAGCTGGAGACTAATGGGTGGAATGTTCCATGCCTGCTGGCAGCGGGTGTGATAGGTGGTGGGCACGAACAATATCGTGCGATCTGGTTAATGACGGCGGGAAGGCAGGTCGCGATTGTCCGCTCAGCCCGCCAATGGTGGGCCACATTTCCCGCCAACAGTCGGCAGGGAGCTCATTGTAATACATCAGCAAATCATTAAAAGCCCATCCCGCCAGGATCTTGGACCTCCATCAGACCATCCACCCACATCGGCAGGAAAGCACATCAATTTGCTTCATAACAGCACACAGGTGACGTGCACTTGGCAGCCTTCACTTTGGGGGAACTGAGGTGAGTGAGCAGCATCATTTTTCACAGCTTGCCAGGGCCGCCTGTTGCTTTGCAGGCTTCAGGGTTGCCGGGGGGCCTGGGTGAAGTGCCGCTCTGCCACGGGTGCAGGGTGTGATTAATTGCACTCATGTGGTGCTTAGGTCTCTGTCGCTACACATGTGGACTACATCAACCACAAGGGCTTCCATTCACAGAACGTGCAGTTGGTATGCAACAACCAGAAACACATCCTGCAGGTATGTGCATGGTTTCCAGGGAGTGTGCACAATGCCTACATCCTCAGTTGTTCACAGATCCCTGCAGTTTTCCAGGGTCCACAGAGGCTACAGGGTTGGCTCCTTGGGGTCAAAGGCTACCCACAGAGACCATGGCTGATGACACCCGTGCGGCAGCCTCAGATTGCAGCAGAGCGACGCTATAATGAGGCTCATGCAGCAGCTTGCAACTTGGTAGGGCAGACCATCGGGATGTTGAAGATGCAGTTCCAATGCCTGGACCGGTCTGGCGGTGCCCGGTAATATAGTCCACAAAGGGTGTCATGCATGCATCGTCGTCATCTGCTGCGCCCTTTACAACCTGGCGCTGCATCAGGGAGACGAGCTGGCTGTGGAGGAGCTGGAGGTCTCCTTGCATGAGGAGGATGGTAGTGGGAATGTGGTTGAGGAGGTCCTCAGTGGTGACAATAACGGGGATGAGACTCTCGCACTGGCTAGACGAGGCAGGTACACTCAGGAGGCCCTCACAGCTGCCAGATTTGTGGAGGATGATGACGACATGCAGTGAGGCAACCTCATAGATCCTCACATCGCAATTGTGAACATTCGAATCCAGTCTGGCTTATGGCAGTGCCTCTGTGAGAACGCTCCTGTCATGGAGACGTAGTGGAGGCCCTAATAGTCGCTCAATGACAGGAGAATGGTGACAACATGCAGTGAGGAGACAATGTGCAGCGAGGACACTCCATGAACCTTCATATAGCCTCTGTGAGTGTCTGACTCCTGTCTGGCCGAGGGCAGCTTGCTTGCGCTCCATGATCAGGGTCATCTCATGGAGACTGTTATGCCACCACAGTTGGTAAAGCTGAGTTATTTAGAAATCCCAGAGAGAAACTTTAAACAACTGTCACAATTTATATTTTCATTTGGTATGTTTAAGATGCAACACTAAATTCCGGAATAAGACCATCAGTCCTCGGGAGGTTTTTATATCAAATTACATGACACATTTATTAACTTACACAAGTTAAACATATACACATGGCTACAAATTACCACTATCGTAACTTTTAACAAGTTCCCAAATTAATCTCTACTAAGGCAACAGCAACCCATGAACTTTAAGCAGACACCAAGCAAAGCATTCTCACCTTACAAATTCAAAATGAGTTTCCTTTCACTTTGGTTCCTGTGCAGACACTATGGTAGGCTTATAGTCTTTGATGTTACATGCCTCTATCCTGCACACACAAAACTGCTGTCTGTTATACCTAGCACATCTCTTTGAATGTAAATCCTTGTTGTTTCACCAACCCCTTTGAACTCCACCTCTTCTAACAATAAAACGCCTTTCATAGAACGAATTTTATTAGTAATATAAACATTGTTTGGTTTCTGCTAGCTGGGTGCCAAATTTCACTCTCCTCCTTGAAGGCTCTATTCAACAAAATGCAATGCACTATCCGCCTCTTACATCTCAAAACTAGTGCACATCAAAGCACCCAGACTTGCTGGCTTTAATCCAATTAAGACACACCCACAGACTAAATGTCTATTTTTTTGAAAATAATTTCCAACAATATTATATACATTAATAGCTCATGACAGAGATGCAGCCATGAAACTTTAGGTGCATCTGATGCTATGTTCACTTTCACTACCTGAGCCCTTCAGGAGCTGGTGCACAGCATCAATGGTCACAGACGGTGGTGTGATGGGGGCCAGCCCCACCTCAAATGTCATGGGAGCACACAGAGAGAATGGGAGAACTATGTGGCACCTGCCCACTACATCCTAGCAGCAATGACCAGCCACACCGAGGAGCAGGCATCAGTAATGTTTACAGGGAGTGAGCAGTCGGACGTTCACTGTGGTCTGTGCACAGAGATCAGGGAAGAGGCCCTAGTCTATAAGAGGCCTTTTATCTTGTGCAGAAAGTTTTCACATCTGAATGACAAGAACACTGCTCATTAGAACAAGGAGCCACAGGCGGGAGACATTCTTAGGAGTTTATTGACGTTAGTGGATAGTATGTACAAGTGACCAACACCCGTGCCCAGGGTGAGCAACTACTTTTCTTTAACTGCCCTAACCCTGTCGCTACGTCTTGGCGCTCCTCGGACATCCACAGTGGAGGTGGGGGCTGCCTGCTGACTGCGACGCCCTGTCTGTGATTTTGGAAGGCATCCTCTGGACGGCCCCTGCCTGCTTTCGGGGTCCAGCTATGTGACAGTGGCACCCTCCTCGGCCTGTGAAGCTGGAGCTGCAGAGGTCACAGGAAGAGGGGATTGGGATGGGCTGGAAACTCCCAGAGTCACCTGGGTGGATGACCCTGGGGTGTGCACATGCTGATCCTCCTCCCTATGGGTGCCCAAGGGCCCCAGGCTGACTGCATGAGGGGAAAGGGTAGCTGGTGTAAGATCAAGATGCCCAGCACACCTCTCACGTACACACTGTTGGAGGCCAACTATGGCATCTGTGATGGAGTTTGGCCTGTGCAGTAGTGAAAAAGTGATGTCCTGGACCAATGTCTCTATGGCGGCCGCCATCCTGCCAGTGTTGACCTCAGTGTGTTGCAATGCCGCGCTATCACCTCAGCCTGAAGATGGATGGATTCCTCCATTGTGCCTTGCAATCTGAGGAGTGTAGCTGACATCCCTTCTTGATATTCCCTCACTTGCCTTTGCAGTTCCAGCAAGTGTGACATGACCGAGTCCAGAGGCTCCTCATCTGACTTGAAGTCAACAGGTTCCTGGCCTCCAGCAGCCCTCCAAATGCCGGGGACCTAGGAATTCCCTGCCACTGCCTGCTGTAGATCAGACAGTATGATGTGCTCACTAGTATGTGATCCCTTGCCTATTCTAGAGCTAGGTCCCACCGAAGTCTGTGTCTCTGCGCTGGCGGAGGGTGTGGGTGAGCGTTGTAAAGGAACTTCGAGGAAGGGTGCCTTCAGATTCCCCTTTGGAGGTTTCTTCGGGATTTGATTAGAGGCCCTGGGTCATGGACTCTGTTGGCTGTTTGGCAGACGTGCCTGCGAAAGTAAGGGGAGATAATTAGTGCATGGCAGTGGCCTGTGAAAGAGGACACACCACTCACAGCATGATTGTCTGATGGATGTTGCACCACTGGATCCTCACTTGGTAGAGCAGCACCGACCTCACCGTCAGCACAGGACTGGTTCAGATCATGGCCGGCCAGCTGGTTGGCTCTGTTTTCAAAATCCGTGAGGACATTGATTTCAGGCATTCTGCCACCAGTCTTGTTTGTATGTTGTAGATGGGAATATCAACACAAACAGATCAGCCATGATCTTATTGAATGGCGGAGCAGGCTCGAGAGGCCGAATGACCTACTTCTGCTCCTATTTCCTACGTATCTGAGTTGCTATGGCAATATAAGACCATAAGATGTAGAAACAGAAGTAAGCCATTTGGCCCATCCGATCAAAGAAATCATTGCTGATCTGATAATCCTCAACTCCACTTTCCTGCCTTTTCCCCATAACCCTTGATTAACTTTCTGATTAAAAATCTGTCTAACTCTGCTTTGAATATACTTAATGACTGGCTTCTACAGCCCTCTGCTGTAAAGAATTCCACAGATTAACTACCCTCTGAGAGAAGAAATTCCTCTTCATCTTGGTTTTAAACCCCTTACTCTGAGATTATGCTCTCTGGTCCTAGACTCTCCCACAAGGGGAAACAACCTCTCAGCATCTGTCAAGCCCCCTAAGAATCTTATATGTTTCAATAAAGCTGCCTCTCATTCTTCTAAACTCCAATGAGTACAGGCCCAACCTACTCAACCTTTCCTCATAAGAAAATCTCTCCAAACCTGAATCAACCTAGTGAACCTTCTCTGGACTGCCTCCAATGCTAGTATAGCTTTCCTTAGATAAGGGGACCAAAACTGTTCACAGTATTCTAGTTGTGGTCTAACTAGTGCTTTGTATAGGTTAAGCAAGACTTCCCTACTTTTATACTTCATTCCCTTTGAAATAAAGAAATACATTCCATTTGCCTTCCCTATTACCTGTTGAACTTGTATGTTAGCTTTTGGGGATTCATGCACAAGGATTCCCTAATTCCCTCTGTACAGCAGCCTTCTGCAGTTTTTCTCCATTTAAATAATTTTCAGCTCCTCTATTCTTCCTGCCAAAGTGCATAACATCACATTTTCCCACATTATATTCCCTCTGCCACTTTTTGCCAATTCACTTAACCTGTCTATATCCCTCCTTGTGTCATCCTCATCACTTGACTTCCCACCTATTTTTGTATCATCACAAATTTGGCGATAGTACATTCGGATCCTTAATCTAAGTCATAAATATATATTGTAAATAACTGAGGCCCCAGTACTGGTCCCTGTGGCACTCCATTAGTTACAGATTGCCATCCTGAAAATGCCCCCTTTATCTCAATTCTATCTTCTATTCATTAGCCATTCCTCTATCCATGCTAATATACTACCCCCAACAACATGGGCTCTTATCTTATTAAGTAGCCTTACGTATGGTACCTTCTTGAACCCCCTTTGGAAATCCAAATATATTATACCTACTGGTTCCCCTTTATCTATTCTGCTTGTTACCTCCTCAAAGAATTCTAATAAATATGTCAGGCAAAATTTACCCTTCATGAAGCCATGCTGACTCTGTTTGATTAGATTATGTATTTCTAAATGCTCTGCTATTACATCCTTTGCAATAGACTCTAATATTTTCCCAGTGACAGATGTTAAGCTAACTGGCCTGTTTTGTGACACCATCCCTTTTTGAATAAGGCATTGGCAGTTTTCCAATCCTCTGGGACTTTTCCAGAATCTAAGGACTCTTGGAAGATTACTAGCACTATCTCTGTAGCTACTTCCTTTAATATCCTAGGATGCAACCTATCAGACCCAAGGGACATATTGGCCTTTAGCCCCATTAGTTTCCCTAGTACTTTTTCTCTAGTGATAGTTATGTATTTATTTCATCCCCCCCACCTTTTGCCCTTTGATTATTTAGAATTGAAATGCTGTTCATGTCTTCTACCGTGAAGAATGAAGCAAAGTATTTATTCAACTCCTCTGCCATTTCCTGGTTCTCCATTATTATTTCCCCAGCCTCATTCTCTCAGGGGCCTATGTTCACTTTGGCCTCTCTCTTCCTTTTTATATATTTAAAGAGGTTTTTATTGCCCGTTTTGATATTACTTGGTAATTTACCCTCAAGTTTCCCTCAAGAAGGATTTTCTCCCTCTTTTTTTTTTGGTCATCTTCTGTTGATTTTTCAAACATTCCCAATCCTCTGGCTTACCACTAATCCTTGCCACATTGTGTGTCTTTTCTTTTAAATTTGATACTATCCTTAACTTCCTCAGTTAACCATGATTGGTTTATCCCCTTCCTTGAATCCTTCTTCCTCACTGGGATATATCTTTGTTGAGAGTCATGAACTATTTTCTTAAATGTCTAACATTGTTCATCAACCATCTTTTCTACTAAACTGCTTTCCCAGTCCACTCCAGCCAACTCTGCCCTCATTCCTTTGTAATTACCCTTATTTAAGTTTAGCACAGTTGTTTCCAACCCACGTTTCTCAGTCTCAAACTGAATGCTAAATTCTACCATGTTATGGTCACTGTTTCCGAGGGATCTTTTACTCTGAGATCATTTATTAAATTTGCCACATTACACATTACCAGATCCAAAATAGTCTGATCCCTGGTTGGGTCCACAACATATAGTTCTAAGAAACTGTTCGGAAAATGTTCTATGAATTCTTGCTCGTGGTTACCTTTGCCAATTTAATTTTCCCAATCTACATGAAGATTTACATGCCCTCATTATCTCCTGATTTATTCTCTGTCCTACAGTATAACTACTGTTCGGGGGCATATAGACTACTCCCACCAGTGTCTTCTTCCACTTGTTATTTCTTACCTCCACCCATACGGAATCTACATCTTCCAATCCAAGATCATTTCTTGCTATCATACTTATTCCATCTCATACTAACAATGCCACCCCACCACCCTTTCCTTCCTGCCTGCTCTTTTGAAAAGTCACATATCCGTGAATATTTAGTTCCCAGCTTTGATTTCCTTGTAACCACGTTTCCATAATGGCTATAAGATCACACCCATTAACCCCTATTTGCGCTGTTAATTCATTTATTTTGTTCCGAATACTATGTGCATTTAAATAAAGAGCCATTAATTTTGTCTTTTTACCATTTTTTTCCCCTTTGACCCTATTTGCTACTTTTTTTTAATGTTTGTACACTCTGATCCTTCCTGTCACACTCTGAGTATCATTACCTAAATAGCTGTCCTGCAAGGCTGCCATGTCCTTTTGCTTTGTAAGCCTACGTATCCCCTTTCCAGGACCCCGCCCCCCCCAACCCCCATTTAGTTTAAAGCCCTGTCTATAGCCCTAGTTATTCAGTTCACCAGGATACAGGCCCAGCACGGTTCAAGTGAAGCCCATCCCACTGGAACAGTTCCCTTCTACCCTAGTAGTGATGCCAGTGCCCCATGAACTGAAACCTATTCCTCCCACACGAACTTTGAGCCAGGCATTTATTTCCTTGACTTTATTTACCCTATACTTGTTTGCCCACGGCTCAAGTAGTAATCCTGAGATTATTACCTTAGAGGTTCTGCTTTTTATTTTAGCTCCTAACTATTCAAATTCGTTCAGCAGAACCTCCTTTCTAGTTATATCAATGTCAATTGGGTGACCAACTTGGGTGACGACAACTGGATCCCACCCCTCCCACTCCAAGTTCCTCTCCAGCCTGAGGAGATGCCCTTAACCCTGGCACCGGGCAGGCAACACGGCCTTTGGGATTCACACTCATGGTTGCGGAGAACAGTATCTATCCCCCTAATTATACTGTCCCCTGCCACTACTACACTCCTATTTCCTACCCCCACTTGAATGGCTCCCTGTATCATGGTGCTGTGATCAGTTCACTCATCCTCCCCGCAGTCCTCGCTCTTGTCCACACAGTTTGCAAGAACCTCGTAACTGTTGGGCAGTTGCAGGGGCCGAGGCTCCTCGAACACTACGTCCCCATACCTGCCTCACCTGCAGTCACACCCTCCTTTTTTTGATCACATAAAATTTTACATGCTGGTTGTAGCCCGGGTCTGTGGATAGTGATGACAGAGGCTTGAATTTCTGTCCATCACATGGCTGACCAGGAATATCTCACAGTCTTACCTCCTGCATTGGCATTTGTTTGAAGGATTTACAAATTGATACTCAAGCTGTTTGGCCGCGATACGAATGCACCTTCCATGGCCATCAAGTCCTAGGGTGGGACTTGAACATGGAGCTTCTGTCTAAAAGACAGGGATGCTTCCAGCTGTGTCACAAGACCTCCAATAACCAACATTACTCTCTCCAGACTTGCATTATTCCTCCCTCTCCACTTTACTCCCCCTCAATAATTAAAGCAGAGGGGGATAAGGGTCCCAGAAATAGAAGAATCACCAGGGTCCATGATTTCTCTCCTGGGCCTTGCTGGACACTGCACTATAGGAAAGATATGAAAGCATTGGAGATAGCGCAGATAAGATTAATAAGAATGGTTCCAGGGATGAGGAACTTCAGTTACAAAGATAGATTGGAGAAGATAGGACTGTTTTCCTTGGAGGAGAAGGCTGAGAAAAGATTTGATAGTTATTCAAAATTATGAGGGATCTGGACAGAAACTGGAAGAAACTGTTCCCATTCATGAAAATATTGAGAAGAGAGGCTACATATTTAAAGTAATTGGCAAAAGAAACAAAAACACATTTTTTTATGCAGTGATTGCTTAAGGCCTGGAATGCACTGCCTGAAAGTGTAGTGGAGGCAGGTTCAATCAACGCATTCAAAGGGAATTAGATTGTTATCTGAAAAGGAAATATGTGCAGGGTTATGGGATGAAGCCGGAGGCAATGGCACTAGGTGAATTTCTCATTCAGGGAGTCAATGCAGCCACTATGGACTCAATGGCCTCCTTCTGTGTTGTAACAATTCTGTGAGGTCTGGTGACCATGTCAGGACTGGACCTGAGTGAACATTGCACTTCAAATTCAGAGGAAGATACGTTGGGTTTAGTGAGGGTAGCTGAGAAATTGAGACATCTGATGTCCTGCTGACAGTTCCCAATGAGAAGATCTGGTGAAAGTAAGAGGCCACTGGGCAGCGCCCAGGTGGATTGAGAATTCTGAAGAGAGAAAGGTTTTGCTGTGCAGACTCCTGCCCAAAGAGATATTTGTGGTGATATGAATGAAATGAAAATCTCAATGGCACAAATGGACCAATCCCTGGTGTTGCCAACTGTGATTAAATGTATTCCTGGAGGTTTCATCACATGACTTGTCCCCACGCTCTTGCCATTAGTCAGCCAACACATCCATCCTTGTGATGCACTACCCTCCTGTGCCAATTGGAAAGCAAAAAGACTCATTACCCGATTAGATAATAATGGACTGTCAGCCAAACAGCCTTTTTGTCACATTTTCAATATTTTATGTGTGGTAAAGAGAAATGTTTCAAGAAAATAAAAAATATTGTTTATTTTATCAATGTCCCAATGATTTTTCTCCAGGTTTGCACACAGTCGAGTCCTGGAGATTGATCTTCAATCCCTGGAGACTCCAGGCCAATCTGAAGAGTTGGCAACGCTATCAATCCCCATACTTTATGGTGCCCTGTGTTGGTGTTCTGAAAAGTTGTGTTAATACCGAAAATGCTAAGTATTAACGTTAACATTGCAGATCAATAGGAGTGCGTTGGCGAGGGGGCGGATCAGGCGCACTGATGGGCGGCAAGGTTTTGTCGGTGGTAAGGGTGCGCTTGCGTGCAGCAGATGGAGAGAAACCATGGGGACAAGCTGAAAATGAACTAGTCAGGGGACAGTACCCATCCTTGGGCATATCCCCATTGCTGGCTGCTGCTGCCGCTGCCGCTGCCACTGCCATGGCGGGGATCCTGCTACTTGTCGCCTCTCTGCTTCTCTGCGCTGTCTCCGCAAATGCAGCTGAGGAAACACTAGCGGGGAGTCCGGGAGCTCGGGAACCCGAGCAGGAGAACGCGAGGATGGGCCTGGAGGACCTGGAAAAGAGCGGGCTGCAGCTGGAGGAATCCGGCACCGAGCCGCACCAGGAATCCTACAGCACCTTCGCTGCTGAATTCTTCGAGACCCGGTACTGGGGGGATGAAGGTTGGTGGAGTGGTTTCATGGTAGCGAAATAGAAAAGGAACTGACCATTTAAAATGTTCTGAAGGACAGGGAAGTTGTTCTTGCTCGCCCAGCTGCTCCACTGTCTAGTTTATTCCGATACAAATAAACCCCCACTCAAATTTCGGAACTGGTGTGTTCTGCACCTCTATTTTGGGAGGATTGACCTGTGACCAGTTTCAGCACCAAGGGAAGCGGAATTTTCATCCATTGCTGTTCCTTATCCGGGCCGAGCCGCTGCACCTTGGTGGGATGTTTGGCCTTGAGGTTTCGGTGAAAGGTTAGATGTAGGTCTCGTTGAGATTGATCTCCAGGTGATCAGTGCTTACAAACCCCGGATACTCATGTACGTCTCCTGGGTCTCATGTCCTGATCTATCATTCTTGTTCTCCAGGGAGCAGCCTCGATTATTCGAAGGTTACTGAACTTATACCGTGATTTTAGTCCGGGGCAAGGCGAGGAGGCAGATCCCAAGGCTACCTCAACCGGAAAGGCGACCGAGCCCCACGCTGTTGGTTTTATTTTGACCGACACGCAAGCCCTCTAGTCAACCAAGCTACCGGGCCTCTGATGCAGCAACATAGTTCACATATAATGCACTGGCCATCTCCTTTTCACCACAGGCGTTCAATCCCACTACACCCCCATCCCTCAGCGGAAGGGAAGGTCTTCAGCTTGAGTTGAACTAGAGATTCTGTGGTATAATTGATACAAATATTTGATATCTTAGTCATAACTTCGTCTCCCATAACTAAATTAATCTTCATCCATAACATAACATGAAAATCACATGGTGCCAAGTCAGCCCATTCTGAATAATCATTGTTTCAAACAATTGTTTGTGTAATAACTCACTAGACCCAATCATATATTTTCTTGTTATAATTCATAATCAACTCAGATTCATCTTGCAGTAATGTAAATATCTATGACCGGGATGAATATTAATTCCTTACAGCAAAATTTGTGAAATACAGATTTTTTTCCTTTACAATGGAAAAGGCTATTAAATTCTTCTAGTTTGCACTTATTTTAAAGGAGAATCTACATCATTTTAAATAATGACTGTCAAGGTAAGAGCTGCAAATGAATTGAGTAGAAAAGTTAGCAAATGAAACAAAAGAAAATCATGAAGATATAGAAATTTTACTAGGAAGGCAAAAAGGTAAGCTAGAAGTGGCAGAGGAATATGAAAAGCACATAATATCAAAGAAAACAGATTTCTGAACATATTAAAAGTAAAAGAATAATTAGAGGGTAGGATTTCTCAGGGGTGAAGATGCAAATCTATTTATGGAGAATAAACATGTAGAGGTGATATAAAATAAATATTGTGACAGGAAAGTGAGAATATCAGTAGATCAGAGGAGGATATTGAACAGTTTTTGGGAATAATTGAAGAACAAGAATTGGTTCTGGAAAAAAGATATGACTCAAGGTCATAAATTGCCTGGACCAAATGGCATAGATCTAGGCTGTTGAAGGAAAATAGGAAGGATACAACAGAAGTTCTAACTACATTTTTCAAAAGTTCCTTTGATATGCAGATTGACTACACTCCAATCCTTTGGCCTAATTTAATGGCCGTACTTAAGAAGGGAGAGAAGGATAGACCAGGTAACCGTGGACCAATTAATCTAATGTCAACAATGCACACTCTTTTGGAAGACATAATTCAAGATCAATTATTGAACCACCAGAACCCACGAGAAGCATGAAATAACCAAAACCACTCAAACATGGATTTGTTAATGGAAACTTGTGTTTGTAAAGCTAATGGAATATTTGAAGTGTCCAACTGGATAAGGCAAGGGGAAGTAGTAGATATAGGATATATAGATTTTCAGAAGGCATTTGACAAAGCTTGTTAGAAAAATTCAGGTATTTGATAAAAGAGGAAATGTAGCAATCTGAGCAGCAAGTTGGCTGATGGATAGGCAATAAATGAGCTAAAGAGTGTCACTGAGATTAGGAAGATTTTCAAGTGCTGTCTTCTGGGGATGAATGTTATTTTCAATGGTAGATAGTTTGGACTTGAACAGAGGTAGCAAGACATTGAAGTTTGCTGACAACACAAAAGTCAATGGTTTGTAAAACAGGATGTTGACAGGTTTTCAGAATTGGTAAAAGGGCAGAGATGCAATTTGGGAGGTCTGAAGCATTGCATTTTGAGAGGAAAAATAAAGAATGGAAGTGTACAATTAATGAATAGATTCAAAAGTTGTAAATTAACAAGACTTGTGAGTTCAAATACACAAAATGCAAGTGGGAGTAGATAAGAGATCAAAAGCATTGTGGGATTTACAAATGGGGGTATATAGAACATCAAGGTAATCAGTTTGTATAAGGTAACAATGATGTCACAATTCTAATGCACTGTGCAGCTTTGGACACTCCATGATGAAGGAAATTAAAACCATATAGAGGGTACATTATAGGACCCAGGGTGATATCGTGGAAGAGAAACTGGTATTATGAAGAGATACTGGAACAATTTTCAGAGAAGGTTTAATAGAACCTTTTAAAAGTCACCAAGGGATTTGATAAGGTGAATAGGAAAGACTATTTTGGCTGGCTGGGGAATCAGTGGCACCATTTTAAAATTGTGACTAGCAGAGTGAGGAGAGAAAGTAAGAGATCTATTTATGTGCAGAGTTGCTGAGCATAGGACATTTTGCTACATGGAGTGTTTGAGGGAGATGCCCTTCTAAAAAATAATTAGTCAAAATTTTAAGTAGAAAATAGTGTAGAGCTATGGGGAGAGAGCAAGATAGTGGGATAGAGTTCTTCAGCAAAGAACCAGCATGGACACCGAGTGGCCTCTTTCTCTGCTGTATTCTATAGTTTATTAGATCACTTTAGACAAATTAATTACTGTCCAGAATTCCTTTTAATTAGAGGTAAGCATGACAGACATATTTTCTTCCAACTTTGTTATTAGCAAATTATTGTGTTGTGGGAATGCCTCATTTCAAAATTTATATGTTTCAGGTTTTAGTTTTGGTATTGGGTTGTTAAATATAAGATGAATGGAAACCCTTGGTGAGAAGCTACTGAATAGACCTGAAGTAATTGCCTTTCAAACAGTGGCCAGTGTTTATTTAATTAGCTCAGAATTGAAAGTGGAAGAACACAAAACAATGGATGGCCTCTTTCTGAGTTTCTTGGTGGAGACAAGATTCCACAGTTGTCTTCATAAGGTGTTAAATTATTCAAGTAATTTCCCAGATCAAAGAAAGGCTGGAAAGCAACTCGTAACCATGGATTAAAATATCCATATAATTTTGAGATCAAAGGACAGGTTTGAGAATTGAAGTTAATTAGTTAAAATCTCAATCTGGGACATCCCATGTGTGTCAAATTGAGATAGATTGCAGGGAGTTTCTTTGTTTTGGGTTTATCACAGATACAGGCATTTTATATCTGGAGCTGGAACCGATTGGAAATTGGCAGAGAGAGAAAGCTGCTAGTATTTTGCATTTGGAAGCTGGAAGGAGCTTTGAGAAGCAAAGAGAGAATTGGCCAGAAGCTGTAGGCCAGAAGGAAAGGTCTATCAAAAACCATGGGTATTTTCTGATTTTGGAGTAATTGAGCAAGAAAGCAAAAGCCCCATGCTTGAGCCAGGGTGTCTACAATTGTCAGGTGCTTAAAGAGAGTTGGAGACCAATGAAGGAATGAGTTATTGGCTCAAAAAGAAGCCATTTTAAACTTGCTATCTCTAAATGCTTAAGTATAGAAAAGAGGTTTAAAGATAAACTGCAATTAAGCAAGAGGAAAATGGTAAAACTGGAGAATTAAATGGGACATTCTTTTCAAGGTTAAACAATGAAGACAAACATGGAGGTTTATGGAGTTCAGAAGACAAGTTCTGAACAAAACAAAAACAGAATTACCTGGAAAAACTCAGCAGGTCTGGCAGCATCGGCGGAGAAGAAAAGAGTTGACGTTTCGAGTCCTCTTTTCTTCTCCGCCGATGCTGCCAGACCTGCTGAGTTTTTCCAGGTAATTCTGTTTTTGTTTTGGATTTCCAGCATCCGCAGTTTTTTTGTTTTTAAGTTCTGAACAAACTGGTTTAAAGGCTGTGCTTGAAACTTAATACATGGAGAACAATTTCCTAGCAATAAAATTGGTTTCTTATACATAAGATGAACAAAAAAGACATCACAAGAAGAAAAAATGTAAATTTTAATTGGATCATGGTTCCTGGCCACAAAGTCAACAAAGTAATCTTAGCAAGAATAAAATGTGGACCATTCTGGGGGCAGGGGGAGTAGGAAATTGATATCTGTATTGCATGTGATAAGGTAGTTGTTAAAACATGTAGCATGTTGTAAATTATTATTTTGGTAGGATTAAAAAATCATATCATAACGGTCTGGCAGCATCGGCGGAGAAGAAAATAGTTGACGTTTCGAGTCCTCATGACCCTTCAACAGAACTAGGTGAATCCAAGGAAGGGGTGAAATATAAGCTGGTTTCAGGTGTGTGTGTGTGTGTGTGTTTGTGTGTGTCTGTGTGTCTGTGTGTGTGTGTGTGTGTGTGGTGGGGGGGGGAGGGGGGAAAGAGAAGTGGAGGGGGGTGGTGTGGTTGTAGGGACAAGCAAGCAGTGATAGAAGCAGATCATCAAAAGATGTCACAGACGAAAGTACACATAGGTGTTGAAGTTGGTGATATTATCTAAATGAATGTGCTAATTAAGAATGGATGGTAGGGCACTCAAGGTATAGCTCTAGTGGGAGTGGGGGGGAGCTTAAAAGATTTTAAAATATTTAAAAATAATGGAAATAGGTGGGAAAAGAAAAATCTATATAATTTATTGGAAAAAACAAAAGGAAGGGGGAAGAAACAGAAAGGGGGTGGGGATGGAGGAGGGAGTTCAAGACCTAAAGTTGTTGAATTCAATATTCAGTCTGGAAGGCTGTAAAGTGCCTAGTCGGAAGATGAGGTGCTGTTCCTCCAGTTTGCGTTGGGCTTCACTGGAACAATGCAGCAAGCCAAGGACAGACATGTGGGCAAGAGAGCAGGGTGCAGTGTTAAAATGGCAAGCGACAGGGAGGTTTGGGTCATTCTTGCAGACAGACCACAGGTGTTCTGCAAAGCGGTCGCCCAGTTTACGTTTGGTCTCTCCGATGTAGAGGAGACCGCATTGGAAGCAACGAATACAATAGACTAAGTTGGGGGAAATGCAAGTGAAATGCTGCTTCAATTGAAATGAGTGTTTGGGCCCTTGGACGGTGAGGAGAGAGGAATTAAAGGGGCAGGTGTTACATCTTTTGCGTGGGCATGGGGAGGTGCCATAGGTGGGGTTTGAGGAGTAGGGGTTGATGGAGGAGTGGACCAGGGTGTCCCGGAGGGAACGATCCCTACGGAATGCCGCCGGTTGGGGGGGGTGAAGGGAAGATGTGTTTGGTAGTGGCATCATGTTGGAGTTGGCGGAAATGGCGGAGGATGATCCTATTAATGCGGAGGCTGGTGGGGTGATAAGTGAGGACAAGGGGGACACTATCATGTTCCTGGGAGGGAGGAGAAGGCGTGAGGGCGGATGCGTAGGAGATGGGCCGGACATGGTTGAGGGCCCTGTCAATGACCGTCGGTTAAGGAAGAAGGAGGACATGTCAGAGGTACTGTTTTTGAAGGTAGCATCATCGGAACAGATGCGACGGAGGCGAAGGACCTGAGAGAATGGGATGGAGTCCTTACAGGAAGCGGGGTGTGAGGAGCTGTAATCGAGGTAGCTGTGGGAGTCTGTAGGCTTGTAATGGATATTGGTGGACAGTATATCACCAGAGATTGAGACAGAGAGGTCAAAGAAGGGAAGGGAAGTGTCAGAGATGGACCATGTGAAAATGATGGAGGGGTGGAGATTGGAAGCAAAATTAATAAATTTTTCCAAGTCCCGACGAGAGCATGAAGCAGCACCGAAGTAATCATCGATGTACGGGAGAAAGAGTTGTGGAAGGGGGTCGGAGTAGGACTGGAACAAGGAATGTTCCACATACCCCATAAAGAGACAGGCATAGCTGGGGCCCATGCGGGTACCCATAGCCACACCTTTTACTTGGAGGAAGTGAGAGGAGTTGAAGGAGAAATTGTTCAGTGTGAGAACAAGTTCAGCCAGGCGGAGGAGAGTAGTGGTGGATGGGGATTGTTCGGGCCTCTGTTCGAGGAAGAAGCTAAGGGCCCTCAGACCATCCTGGTGGGGGATGGAGGTGTAGAGGGATTGGACGTCCATGGTAAAGAGGAAGTGATTGGGGTCGGGGAACTGGAAATTGTTGATGTGACGTAAGATGTCAGAGGAATCACGGATGTAGGTGGGAAGGGACTGGACAAGGGGAGAGAGAAGGGAGTCAAGATAACGAGAAATGAGTTCTGTGTGGCAGGAGCAAGCTGACACTATCGATCTACCGGGACAGTTCTGTTTGTGGATTTTGGGTAGGAGGTAGAAGCAGGCCATCCGAGGTTGGGCGACTATCAGGTTGGAAGCTGTGGGAGGAAGATCCCCAGAGGAGATGAGGTCAGTGACAGTCCTGGAAACAATGGCTTGATATTCAGTGGCAGGGTCATGGTCCAGGGAGAGGTAGGAGGAAGTGTCTGCGAGTTAACGCTCAGCCTCCACGAGGTAGAGGTCAGTGTGCCAGCACCACCCTTGTCAGTGGGTTTGATGACAATGTCAGCGTTGGACCTGAGAGAACGGAGTGCATTAAGTTCAGAGAGAGAGAGATTAGAATGGGTGAGAGGAGCAGAGAAATTGAGACGACTAATGTCACGCCGACAGTTCTCAATGAAAAGATCAAGAGAAGGTAAGAATCCAGAGGGAGGGGTCCAGGTGGAGGGAGAATATTGGAGATGGGTAAAAGGATCCGTTGAACAGGGAGAGGACTCCTGCCCAAAGAAGTGAGCACAGAGACCAAGGCGGCGGAAGAAGAGATCAGCTTGGTGCGGAGCCCAAAAATCATTGAGGTGAGGTCGTAAGGGTCTGGAACTAAGTCCTTTGCTGAGCACTGAACGTTCAGCATCAGAGAGGGGAAGGTCAGAGGTTACAGTGAATACACGGCTGGGGCTGGGATTGGAAGATGGGGTGGGGACGGAGGGACAGGCAGGGGTGGAGGGTCCTAGATGGGTGTTGGTGTCGATGAGTTGTTGGAGCTTGCGTTCCTTAGCACTTGAGAGAAAGAGAAAAAGTTTCTTGTTGAGGCGTCGGATGAGATGAAGAATAAAATGAAAGTGGGGGCATGCGCAGTTTTGAAAAAGGGTGCGGCGGTGCTGCTGGAGGGAGAGGTCGAGTGTGTTCATATGGCGGCGCATGGCACTGAGTGTGGATTTCAGAATGTGACGGGAACAGCAGTCCGAGAAACGTTTTGTGTCCCGGAGATACCTGTAATCCTGGGTGGGTTCGAAACATGAGGGGTGGAATTTCAGTTGAAATCCACATGGGGTAAGACGGAGACGGAGACAGTCACTGAGAAAGGAGATATGGCTGTGAAAGCGGGTTTTAGTAAACACCTTGTCAAACACCAGGAGGGAAATGGAGAAATGGAAATGCCTCATCCGATGCCTCAACAAGAAACTTTTTCTCTTTCTCTCAAGTGCTAAGGAACGCAAGCTCCAACAACTCATCGACACCAACACCCATCTAGGACCCTCCACCCCTGCCTGTTCCTCCGTCCCCACCCCACCTTACAATCCCAGCCCCAGCCGTGTATTCACTATAACCCCTGACCTTCCCCTCTCCGATGCTGAACGTTCAGTGCTCAGCAAAGGACTTAGTTTCATACCCTTACGTTCTCTCCTCAATGAATTTCGGGCTCGGCACGATGCTGAACTCTTCTTCCGCCGTCTTCGTCTCCGGGCTCACTTCTTTGGGCAGGAGTCCTCTCCCCGTTCAATGGATCCTTTTTCCCATCCCCAATATTCTCCCTCCACCTCGAGCCCTCCCTCTGGATTCTTACCTTCTCTTGATCTTTTCATTGAGAACCGTCGGCGCGACATTAGTCGTCTCAATTTCTCTGCTCCTCTCACCCATTCTAATCTCTCTCTCTCTGAACTTACTGCACTCCGTTCTCTCAGGTCCAACCCTGATATTGTCATCAAACCCGCTGACAAGGGTGGTGCTGTTGTTGTCTGGCGCACTGACCTCTACCTCGCGGAGGCTGAGCGTCAACTCGCAGACACTTCCTCCTACCTCTGCCTGTACCATGACCCCAACACTGAACATCAAGCCATTGTTTCCAGGACTGTCACTGACCTCATCTACTCTGGGGATCTTCCTCCCACAGCTTCCAACCTGATAGTCGCCCAACCTCGGACGGCCTGCTTCTACCTCCGACCCAAAATCCACAAACAGAACTGTCCCGGTAGATCGATAGTGTCAGCTTGCTCCTGCCACACAGAACTCATTTCTCGTTATCTTGACTCCCTTCTCTCTCCCCTTGTCCAGTCCCTTCCCACCTACATCCGTGATTCCTCTGACATCTTACGTCACATCAACAATTTCCAGTTCCCCGGCCCCAACCGCTTCCTCTTCACCATGGACGTCCAATCCCTCTACACCTCCATCCCCCACCAGGATGGTCTGAGGGCCCTTAGCTTCTTCCTCGAACAGAGGCCCGAACAATCCCCATCCACCACTACTCTCCTCCGCCTGGCTGAACTTGTTCTCACACTGAACAATTTCTCCTTCAACTCCTCTCACTTCCTCCAAGTAAAAGGTGTGGCTATGGGTACCCGCATGGGCCCCAGCTATGCCTGTCTCTTTATGGGGTATGTGGAACATTCCTTGTTCCAGTCCTACTCCGGCCCCCTTCCACAACTCTTTCTCCCGTACATCGATGATTACTTCGGTGCTGCTTCATGCTCTCGTCGGGTCTTGGAAAAACTTATTAATTTTGCTTCCAATCTCCACCCCTCCATCATTTTCATGTGGTCCATCTCTGACACTTCCCTTCCCTTCTTTGACCTCTCTGTCTCAATCTCTGGTGATAGACTGTCCACCAATATCCATTACAAGCCTACAGACTCCCACAGCTACCTCGATTACAGCTCCTCACACCCCGCTTCCTGTAAGGACTCCATCCCATTCTTTCAGTTCCTTTGCCTCCGTCGCATCTGTTCCGATGATGCTACCTTCAAAAACAGTTCCTCTGACATGTCCTCCTTCTTCCTTAACCAAGGTTTTCCACCCATGGTCGTTGACAGGGCCCTCAACCGTGTCCGGCCCATCTCCCGCGCATCCGCCCTCACGCCTTCTCCTCCCTCCCAGAAACATGATAGGGACGCCCTTGTCCTCACTTATCACCCCACCAGCCTCCGCATTCATAGGATCATCCTCTGCCATTTCCGCCAACTCCAGCATGATTCCACTACCAAACACATCTTCCCTTCACCCCCCCCCCCGGCAGCATTCCGTAGGGATCGTTCCCTCCGGGACACCCGGTCCACTCCTCCATCACCCCCTACTCCTCAACCCCCACCTATGGCACCTCCCCATGCCCACGCAAAAGATGTAACACCTGCCCCTTCACTTCCTCTCTCCTCACCATCCAAGGGCCCAAGCACTCCTTTCAAGTGAAGCAGCATTTCACTTGCATTTCCCCCAACTTAGTCTACTGTATTCGTTGCTCCCAATGCCGTCTCCTCTACATCGGAGAGACCAAACGTAAACTGGGCGACCACTTTGCAGAACACCTGTGGTCTGTCCGCAAGAATGACCCAAACCTCCCTGTCGCTTGCCATTTTAACACTGCACCCTGCTCTCTTGCCCACATGTCTGTCCTTGGCTTGCTGCATTGTTCCAATGAAGCCCAACTCAAACTGGAGGAACAGCACCTCATCTTCCGACTAGGCACTTTACAGCCTTCCAGACTGAATATTGAATTCAACAACTTTAGGTCTTGAACTCCCTCCTCCATCCCCACCCCCTTTCTGTTTCTTCCCCCTTCCTTTTGTTTTTTCCAATAAATTATCTAGATTTTTCTTTTCCCACCTATTTCCATTATTTTTAAATATTTTAAAATCTTTTATGCTCCCCCCCACCCCCACTAGAGCTATACCTTGAGTGCCCTACCATCCATTCTTAATTAGCACATTCATTTAGATAATATCACCAACTTCAACACCTATGTGTACTTTCGTCTGTGACATCTTTTGATGATCTGCTTCTATCACTGCTTGCTTGTCCCTACAACCACACCACCCCCCTCCACTTCTCTTCCCCCCCCTCCCCCCGCCACCACACACACACACACACACACACACACAAACCTTAAACCAGCTTATATTTCACCCCTTCCTTGGATTCACCTAGTTCTGTTGAAGGGTCACGAGGACTTGAAACGTCAACTCTTTTCTTCTCCGCCGATGCTGCCAGACCTGCAGAGTTTTTCCAGGTAATTCTGTTTTTGTTTTGGATTTCCAGCATCCGCATTTTTGTTTTTATATCATAATGGTGTTGTGTTTTTACTTTTCCCTCTGGGGAGGTGTGAAAATGTCTAATTTCATGATTTGTATGTTTTCGGTATATAAATTTAGTTTGGAATTGAATTGTTAAATGTAAGATGAATGGAAACCCTTGATAAGAAGCTGCTAAGCAGAACTGAAGTAATTGCCATTCAAGGGGTAGCATGTGCTTATTTAATAAAGTCAGAATTGGGATAACGTTAAATAATGGTTGGCCTCTTTGAATTTTTTGGTGGAGATGCAATGTCTACAATTGACTTCATAAGGGGTTTAAATCAATCATGTAATTTCCCAGATCAAGGAAAGGCTGGAAGGCAGCTGGTAAACAAGGGAAGGTCTTAAAATATCCATATACTTTTCAGATCAAAGGACAGGTTGTGGGAATTGAAGTTAATTAGTTAACATCTTTATCTGGGAGATCCAAGGTGTGACATGCTGCCTTGCAGGTGCATTACAGGGAGATTTTTTGTTTTGGGTTTATCTGTATGTTTTCTCACAGACACAGGCAGTTTACACCTATGGCTGGAACAACTTAGAAACAGGCAGAGACAGATAGCTGCCAGCTGTTGCAGTTGGACAACGGAAGCCGTTTTAACAAGGAAAGCAAAAATTGTCCAGAAGCTGTAGATCAGAAGCAAAGGGCTATCAAAAACCAAGGGTTTCTCTGATTTTGGAATCACTCAGCAAGAAAGCAATGAGGCCCATGCTTGAACTGGGGTATCCACAAACTAGGTGCTTAAAGAGAGTTAGAGGGTTACCTTTGCCAATGTATCAGTAATTACATTGTCAAGGTCCAATACCAATCTTCTTGTTGACTGCCAATTACATTGTATAGCATTTTCATTGTTAAGACAACTGCATTGTTAAAGTGGGTGATGGGCGCTGGCTTACCTATAAATGGGTACAGCTGTAACACTCCAGTGTGGAAAGGACTGGTAGAGTCTGCTTTACTGCAGAGCTGTCTTGAGAATAAACCTGCTTGAGGTAAAAGACTAGCTTTGGACTCATTCTTCCATGACAAGCACATATTGTGATTAACAACCCAGATGGATGTTAGTGGAAGGACCCCTAGAAATCCCATGCCTTGGAAAATAGTGGGAATACTGAGGAGAATCAGTGAATTCCTGAGAACTGTGGTGCTCCTTGGTTTGGTCCCAGGAGAATGAAGGAATCCTCAAGATCCTGTAAAGGTATATTGGAACCATTGGGTAGAAGTAACATTGGAATAAGGAGTATACTGTCGAGATTTTTGGGCTTAAAGAATAAGTGTTTATGAAATATATAATTTAGTCATTTTTGTTTAACTCTTGTACAGTAAAAGTTTTAGTTTAAAACATAAAGCCATGTGTAATTTTTTTAGTTAATAATAACGAGGAATTTGAATTTTTAAGTTAATTGTTTCCCTTGAGATCATTACAATTCAACTGTGTGAAGCAACAATTGTGATCTAATTTCTCACCACCCTTGCCTCTTTCCAAGCCCTTCCCAGCCCCCACCTTAGTTGGAATGAACATATAATTAAAACAACCCATAAATTAGAAAGAGAATGTGCTGTAGCAACCCATGTGGCTTGCTCGTGTGAATTTAGCTCTGTGACATTGTAACAAGAGAAGGAAAATAGTTGCTCAAATTTATTGTCAGTGCAATTTCAGCAGTGATTTTCTACTACAGAAATCTGTAATTAATGTTGAATGTATGGTGTTATTAAATGCACGTAAAATTAGGTGATAATCTTGGTTAATGATAATGCAAGAACATTAAATAAACTGTTACCAGGCAAAAATAACAGTAAATGTTTACTTTGTTTGCTGATTCATTATGGCAGACATTTATGGAGATATTTCATAGTTTTCAATAAAGATATATTCCTCTGAAAAAGAAACACTCTATGAGAAGGATGCATCATGTATGGCTAACTAAGGAAGTTAAAGATGGTATCAAATTGAAAGAAAAGGCATACAATGTTCTAAAAATTAGTGGTAGGCCAGAAGAAACCAGCAAAGAATGACTAAAAAAGTAATAGAAGGAGAACTTAGAATGAGACTAAATCAGCAAGAGGTATAAAAATAAATAGTAAGAGTTTCTACAAGTATATAAAAAGGAAGAGAGGAACTAAAATAAATGATGGTCCCTTAGAGGATGAGACTGGGGAATAACTAATGGGAAACTGGGAAATGGCAGAGACTTTGAACAAGTATTTTTTATCAGCCCTCACAGTAGCAGACACAAAAAGTATCCCAAGAATAGTAAAAATATCAAGGGATAAAAGGAAGGCAGGAACTTCGAAAGTACTAGGAAAACTAATGAGGCTAAAAGACAGATAAATCTCCTGGACCTGCATCCTTGTGTCATAAAAGAAATGGCTGCATTGGGTGCAATCTTCCAAAATTTCCTAGATCCTGGAAGGGTGCCAACGGATTGAAAAACTGCAAATGTAGCTATTCAAGAAAGGAGGAAGACAGAGAGCAGGAAACTATAGTACAATTAGCCTAACCTCTGTCATTGGGAAAATGCTGGAATCTATTAAGAAGTAGTAGTTGTAGGACATTTAGAAAATCATAATACAATCAAGTGGAATCAATATGGATTTATGAAAAGGAAATCGTGTTTGACCAATTTATTAGGGTTCTTTGAGGATGTAACAAGCAGGGTTGATAAAGAGGAATCAGTAGATGTAGTGTATTTGGAATTCCAAAAGGAATTCAAAAGGGCGCCACATAAAAGATTGCTACACCAGATAAGAGCTCATGTCGTTGGGATTAATATATTAGCATGGATGGAGTATAACTAACAGGAAACAGAGTGTTGGGATAAATGGATTTTTTTCAGGTTGACAAATTCTAACTTAGTAGAGTACCACAGGGATCAGTGCTGGACCCTCAACTATTTAGAAGCTATATTAATGACTTGGATGAAGGAACAGAGTGTATTGTAACCAAATTTGCTGACGATACAAAAATAAGTAGGAATGCAAGTTGTGAGGAAGACATGAAAGAGTCTGCAAAAGGATATGTATAGGTTTAGTGAGTGGGAAAAATTTGGCAGATGGAGTATGAGGTTGTCCACTTCAGTTGGGAAAATTAGTAAAGCAGAATATTATATAAATAGGGAAAGAGACTGTGGAATGCTGAGGTGCCAAGGGAGCTGAGTGCCCTCCAACATAATTCATCAAAAGTTATTATGCAGGTATAGCAAATAATCAGGAAGATAAGTGGAATGTTGACCTTTATTGCAAAGGGGGGTAGAGTATAAAAGAAGGGGAGTCTTGCTAGGACTTTGTAGGGCACTGGAGAGATTACACCTAGGCTTGGATTTCAGAGTCTTGGAGATTCCTTATCCAAAATGGTGCCAGGACCCTGGAAGCAGAAGTCCTGCCCCATTTCTAACATCCTATTTTCCAGTAGGGGAAAGGGGGTGGTATGTACTTTATAGATGCAGGAAATCCAAACGAGCAGGAACAGTTGAACTCTGTGCTTACTTCAAACAAATCCCATTTTCACTGGAGCGAGGTCCATTTCCTGCAATGTGGACTTACAATTTTTATAGGTAGACATAAATGCTCAGAAAAGATGGATAAAGACTGTGAAACTGTCAAGTTATCAGGTTTTTTAAATCCCCTGTCCTTTAAATTTGGGGAAAAAAACTCTGCTGTGTCTCTGTGTTGGAAAAAATTGGTACATGCATTTTCAAGAGCTGTTTGTTGACATAACCCTAAGGGCTATCATTACAGTATTTTGACTGCTTCCACAACCTATCATCACAGTGGGGGCCTCTATGTTTACAGTTTGGTTGACAGCTCCAAGTGATTATTCAGGGTTTTGCTGTCTTTGATGTGGGATACCTGAGAGGATTTAAAAGAATTGAATAGGCTTTTATCAAGAGATGTCTGTAGTAGTTATGAGCCATACTGATACAAAATAAAGTTCTGAGGTCTGCCCATGGTAAATTGACATGGAGAGTGTAAGGACAAAGGGTGGTGGGTGAGGACATGGGTTGGCATGAGTTGGTACTAAGTTGGAATAGTGGCTATAATGGGCACAAGATGAGTGGTGTACATTGGTTGGCATGGAGGACATGAGGGGCCATTGGGGATGGGTGGAGAGGCATAGGTTTACATAGAGGGCACAAGGGGCCCTGAGGGTGGGTGGAAGCAAGTGTTGGTGTGGATAGGGACTGGGTGAAGGTGAGGGGTGATGGCCGGAAGGTGTAATATCAAAAAAAACAATCGGGATGGAGTTCCAGAGCACCGAAGTGGGCCTTTTAACCAGTCTGCCATGGTACTCGGCAGCCCTTGTGGCTGCCTCCAAACTATTTCCAGAGACACGGGCCTGAACATGCTTTTTCTGGAGCAAGTTCAGAGAAGGCTCACCAGATTGATCCCTGGGATGAAGGGGTTGTTTTGAGGAAGATTGAGTAGTTTGGGTCTATGCACTTTGGAGTTTAGAAGAATGAGAGGTGATCTTTATTGAAACATGAAATTTGGAGGGGGCTTGACAGGATAGATGCTGAGAGGATGTTCCCCCTGATGGGGAAATCTAGAACGAGGGGCACATTTTCAATATAAGGGGTCTCCCATTTTAGACAGAGTTGAGGAGGAATTTCTTCTCTGAGGGTCATTAATCTCTGGATTTCTCTACCCCAGAGAGCAGTGGAGGCTGGCCATGAAATATATTCAAGACTGAGTTAGACAGATTTTTGATCTACAAGGGAATCACAGGTTCTGAGGGTGGGGAAGGCAGACAGGAATGTGGAGTTAGGGCCAAAATCAGATCAGCCGTGGTCTTAATGGTGGACCAGGCTTGAGAGGGCAAATGGCCCCCTCCTGCTCCTATTTCTTATGTTCTTATTCAACCAATAGTGTCAAAATAAATGTTTTCTTTGGTCATGATCATAGTATTTTATAATTTTTGTATTGCAGATTATGCCTTCCCATCCCCTCCTCCAGTGGACCCTTTTGCAAAAATTCGCGTAGATGATTGTGGAAAAACTAAAGGCTGCTTTAGGTGGGTACCAGAACTGCAGATTTATTTTCTAAATGCCACCTGATGAAGCCATGATCAAACTAATGTTTTGTTGGAAAACTTATAACAGTGATGCCATGATAATTGCAATATATCAACATTCCTTTCCTCCCAGATTTCTGGTGATCAGAATTCAACAATAGTCAATAACACTCATAACAACCACAATTTTTTTTTAAAACAACACCTGATAGCTGCTCCTCCATAAATCCCACAACATTGCAGATCAGCCACATCACGTTGCAGTCCTTATCTCAAAGCCTGGCCTCCTCCCACAGTCCCTACTAACATAAATACCAGTACCCAACCAATTGGGTTCACTGCATGCCTGAATTTCTCTTTCTCTACTCTTTTAACCATTCTTCCCTTCTCACTTTGTCATCTTCTGGCATTTTTGTCTTTCCTTTGGAGAATGATGATGGTGGCATGACCTGATGTGGCAAAGAAAAGAGCTGCTCTTAAGGTAGGGTTGAGGAAAACATGTGGCTCTTAGTAGCTCCCTCCATATCTCCTCATCCAACTGCCCGTGCTTCTTCCCAGCATGTAACATTTCTTACATTTCCTAAACTTCATCTAACGGTTTACTGCCCCATTTCCTCTCAATCACTATCACTTTTCCTTCCCCTTTTTAAATATCTGTTCAATCCTCAATGTATAATTATCTCCCCTTTATTCTGCTGTCACTCACCTGATCTTTAAACAATTTGTCTACTCCCCTACTGACACTCAACCTGTTAAAGGCCCTGTCACTTTCAACCAGTGAATTTCCTACCTCCCTACCTATCTGATTACTTCATGTTTGCCTTCGAAATTCAACTTGCTGTTTAAAATAAAATCGACTTAGGCTGGGATTTTCTGGTCCTGCAGAAATCGTTATAGGCAGGATAAAAGAATGTGACGGAACAGCCAAAAGTCCGTTGACTTTAGGTGGGAATTTCCAGCCCAGCAGCGAGTGGGACTGGAAAATCCCAGCCTTAGCTTGAGAAAAGATGCCATCTGTCTGCTGCTTTCTCTTTCATATGTATCAGCATCTGTCTCATTTTCAGGTGGGAATGTTATTTGACTTCAAAATTCAATTGCTGTCTTTAAAACAAACAAACTAACATTAACATGAAGACCGGAATTTTCTGGCTTCATTGGCATCAGGCATCATGGCAGACGATGGGGGATGCGGGAGACAATGTAGTGAGAAGGCCAAAAATTGGTTTCACGCCAGAATAAAATCACAGCGGGATCATCCAATGGTGTGGTGGACAGAACATGAATGCCACAGGAGGCCGGCGTGAACCCAATTTGCATCCGGTAATGGGATGCAAAGTAAGGCCCACTGAAATTGTTCTCCCATGCCAGATTACCATTATGCCAGCAGGAAAACACACTAGCCCAGAACACGTTTGGACAAATGTGACATGTAGAAGTCGGGACATAGCATTAGGGTCTTGCTCAAATTGCGGACATCCAAGAAGCAGAAGATGCTGGAGCCCTACAGCTACCGGATCCTGGAGGAATATGTGCATCGCATGCTGGGTGGGTTCTCATGGACTTGGCTTCATCATGAAGCAGCTCATAGAAGGTGGGAGGTCACTTGTTGACTTCTCGGGTCTGCCTTGGAACAATACAGTTTTCACCGTGGGCTGCCACAGATGATCGGCAAGAGGGGTGAGAAGAAGGTCCAGTGCAATTGGAAGAGGAAGGTGCACCTGGGGAGGGTGGTGGTGGGAAGGAAGGTGAGGTTGGAAGTGGGGGAACAAAGGTGAGATTGAAAGTTGAGGGACAAAGATGGCGGCAGGGAGGGGGAGGAGGAAGTACAGGGTGTGGAAGGTGTAACGAGAGAGAATGCAGCAAGTGAGGTAGGTGTAAGGGAGGGAGTTTGGAGGGGGGAAGGAGCTCTGAGGGGGGAACGGTGTGCCAGGGGTGGAGGGATTTTAGTGGGGGGGGCAGGCGTCTGGGGAATGGAGTAGGGTGGAGTAAGGGATGGGGATGTCCAAGTTAATGTGCAAGGGAGGGATCTGTGGAGCCAATGACTGCCCCTGGAGAGCGAACTGAGGGTGGTAGGAAAGAATGGTGAGCATGAGAATGGGCAGAGGGAGCCCGAAGGATGGGGGGTGAGAAGGCACGGCGAGGGTGGTTGATGAGGTCACGGAGTCAGACACAGACCCTGGGGGTGGGAAGGAGTTGGTCAGGGAGGTCAAGATGGATGGGAATGGGACTATCAGGTAGGTAGGGAACATGCGTGTTCACCTGGACATCCTGGAAAGACAAGGGTTCAGATTGGTAGTTGACAGTGAGGAGGTGAAAGGTGATGTAAGGGGGGGGGGTCGACTGTGATGGGGGAGA
This sequence comes from Carcharodon carcharias, assembly GCF_017639515.1. Lineage (NCBI taxonomy): Eukaryota > Metazoa > Chordata > Chondrichthyes > Lamniformes > Lamnidae > Carcharodon > Carcharodon carcharias. Next base: position 100,463,640 of record NC_054469.1, read on the forward strand.
AGATATGGGTGACTGGGGGAGCGGAAAGGACAGGGAAGCTGATCAAAAGCTTGACTATGCCCATCACTGTTGCAATTGAAAGTGAGCAGAGCGTTGTGTTGGATGAGCACAAGTGCTGCATGGGAGTGTAATCAACGTGTGGGTGGAGATACATCATCTGTGAGTCCTCTGGAGAGCTGAACCTATGAGGGTCCCAGCTTGCTTTGGCTGTCCTACTGTGGGCCAGCTGCTCCCTCTGTGGTGACAGAGGATGAGGTTGAGGGGGTCACAGGCAAAGGGGTCTTGGAGGGGGCAGACAGCCTCTGAGATTCCTGAGTGGATGACCCAAAGATGTCCAGCTGCTGTTGCTCCTCCCTTCGGGTCCCCGAGGGCCCTGGCCTGACTTCTTGAAAGGAAGGAGCACCTGGAAAGACGTTGAGGTGCCCTGTTTCCCTCACACTGCCACTGCAGGAACTCACCCATGGCTACCGTGATGGAGTGCAGGTCTGCACGCATCTCCGTGTTCTGCTGGTCCAGGGTCTCCATGGCATCCACCATCCTTCCCATGGAGACCTCAGTGCACGCATATGTGTGCAACACTTCATCAGAGAGAAGGCGGACACACTCCTCCAACTTGCGTGCCACTCTGTTGAGGGCGTAATATTTCCCTGCCTGCTGTTGACTGTCCAGGATGAGTTGAAAGGCCAAATCCAGAGACTCATCATCTGACTCGGACCTCACAGATGCCACTTCCCCAGCTGTCCTCTAAGTGCCGGGGAGCTCAGCTGAACCTGCCTTCTGCTGCGGATACGTGTCCGTGTGGTGACCACCAGATTGTGAACCTGAATGCTGCTCTACATCTAGGTTCTACTGTGGTGTGTCTCTCTGCACTGGTGGAGGATGTGGGTAAACGCACATACAGAACAGATCTCCCAGGCTGCTTATTTCCAGCTCTTCAATGTAGGAGGTGTCCTCTTGGCTGGAGGTGAGGACATGGATGGAGCTGAGGGACTGGCTGGCTGAGGATGTCAGTTGCTTGGCAGAGCTCCCTGTGAACCAAAGTAGAAATACTTTGTGCATGGCAGCAGAATCAAAAGCAGGAGAGAGAGCACTCACAGTTGCGTAGAGAGAGGGATGGTCAGGTTCCTCAGGTGGATGTTCACTGCCGATCCCACATTCGCCACAGGCATGGTCCACGTCCTCATCAGTCAGCGCAATGGCATGCTCCTCAGTGAGTGTGGGCCATGCCACCCCTGGCCTGAGACCTTACCCTGTTGTTGTGAGTCAGCTTCTTTTGCATGAAAACAGATGGAGAGAGTGTGAGCAGGACACATGACACTGCATGGAATGTCTGTGGTGAGCAGAACCATGAATGGGATGAAGAGGCGAGTTCCAGAGGATATGAGCCAGATGGAGAAGTGAGGGTGTGTTTGAGTGTTAGAGGTGTTGTCCCTTGAGATGTGAGATCCCTCTGGATGTGTGATGGGTTTGTAAGTGTGAGCTGAGAGTGAAGTGGTTGCCTTACCCTGGCGGAATGGATGAGGGCATTTATCCTCCTCTTGCACTGTATGGCTGACCTGTGCTCCATTGGTGCTGACTGCCACTGCCTCCCAGGCTAGATTGATGACTCTGGTGGAACTCCTGCAGCCAGAGCTGGGTGGGGGGGCGGGGAGAGGAATTCGCGGTGGCCTTCCGCTGCATCCAGCAGGCGCCCCAGGGAGGGGTCACTAAATTAGGGGGCTGCCATTTCTTTGCTTTCTGGGCCATCTCTGGTTAAGAGCAGTCTGTAGACATGAAGTAGGCTGTGCTCTGATGCATTTTAAATATGGCGCCTGGAGCGAGGGTCACGGCGTGGTGGGCAAATCCGAGCCTGCCTGCCAGCAATCCGGAGTGTTTCCCATGAATTCATTAATAATGTGACAGAACATGCCAGGAATGGGACGATATGGCACGTTTCCCACCCACTACTCCACTTTGTGCAACTCTGGGACAATTCCACCCGAAGCCTTTCTCACATATTGCTTTCTCTAATTCCAGTGTTTCTTCCACTCTCCATCTTGCCCTCTGCTCAATATACTTTTATAGAACATAAAACAGAAGCTGTAACAGGCATGTAATCAGAGCATTTTAATGTTTTCATTTTGTATCTTAACACTGAGGCCAGAATTTTCCTGTCGGCGATTTGGGGGCGGGGCCCGCTCGCCAACAAGAAAATGACGCGGGATGACATCGGGAGGAACCCCTGACGTCATCCCAGTCCATTTAAATCTTTAGGAAGGCGGGCGAAATCAGTTGTCCGCCTGCCATCCTGTCAATGGCCAATTGAGGCCATTGACAGGATAATTAAGATAACAAAAGGACCTGCCCATCCAACCTTAAGGCTGGCGGGCAGGCCAGGAGCCCCAATGGACTTCTGAAAAAACATGAAACCTCATCCACTGGCGGGATGAGGTTTCATGTCTGTTTTAAAAAACTGTAATAAAGTTTCTGTGCTTCTTATTAACATGTCCCATCTCGTGTGACATTGTCACATGAGGGGGACATGTTACTTTTTTTATTTCAATTTTTAAAGATTTTTATACTGTCAGCGCTCTCTCTGAGACAGCACTTAGTCTCAGGGAGATGAGCACTCTTTCGCGCGCATGCACGAAACAGCGCACTTTGACAGCTGGGGAATCGCTTCCCCTCCCGCACAGGAAGCTTCCTGTCGGGCAGACTGCTGGGTAGGCCTTAATTGGCCCGCCCACTCAAAATGGTGGCGGGCCCCATTTCGGCAGCAGGGGTCGGCTGCTTGCCCGCTGCTGAGCCAGTGGGGCCCGCACGCCCACCAAGGGCAAAATTCTGCCCAGAGTCTTTTTTAAAAAAACAAATTTAACTAAAAGGTTTTGAAATTTGTCCTTTTTAAAAAATATTATTTCAAGTAAAGCTACTGAGCAGAAGGTGCTAGAAGGTTAAAAAATATGATTAACAGTATGGCTGGCTAAATGGCAACCGTGTATCCTTAATAATTAAGTATACTGCACATGCTCAGACTATACAATCCGAACTGAGTTCTCAGACACAGCCCTGGGCAAAATTATCACCTCCAGGTTCAGATTTTTGGGTAGTTGAGGCCTTCAAGCAAAAAGCATTACAAAGGCATTGAAGGACACAAAAGACAAATCATGTTTAATCATGTTATTAATTTTTTAAAAAATTGTTTAACCCTTTTTGGACATTTCAGTTACTGAGGGAAAATTGCAGCATGGTTTAAATTTGAAAGTACAGAGAGGAAATATTAAGCTTGGGAGTATTGTGAATTGTGAGGAGGACAGTATTAGAATTCAAGAGGACATAGACAAACTGTTGGAATGTGTGAACAAGAAACAGACAATGTAATGCAGAGAAATGTGAAGGGATTAATTTTGATCGGAAGAATGAGGAAAGTCAATATGAATAAATGAAAAAGATACTCAATGTTAACTCAACATTATTACAATTACATAATTATTCATCCCGTGAAAGAATAATAAAATAGAAAGAGGGACCTTGGACTTTATAAATAGAAGCATAGAGTGAAAAAGCAAGGATGTCATGATGAACCTCTTTCAAACATTTATTGACCTCAGTAGGAGTATTGTGACAATTCTAGGCACCGCACCTTTTAGGAAGGACATGAAGAGGGTGAGAAAGGAATTATGAGAGTGTTCCAGCGATGAGAGACTTAGAAAGATAGAAAAGTTACAGTACAGAAGGAGGCCATTCAGCCCATCTTGTCCATGCCAGCCCGAGGACACCCAGGTGCCCTTTCTAATCCCACATTCCTGCACCCGGCCCATAGCCCTGCAGTTTACAGCACTTAAGGTGCAGATCCAGGTGCTTTTTAAAAGAGTTTAAAATTTCTGCCTCTACCACCACTTGGGCAGCAAATTCCAGACACCCACTACCCTCTGCATAAAAAAGTTCTTCCTCATGTTCCCCCTACACCTTCTGCCACTTATCTTGAATCTATGTCCCCTGGTTCCGGAATTCTCCACCAAAGGAAACAATTTTACCCTGTCCACTCTATCTATTCCCCGCAATTTTGTACACCTCAATCAAGTCACCTCTCAGCCTTCTTTGTTCTAAGGAAAATAACCCCAACCTATCCAATCTCTCCTCGTAGCTACACTTCTCTAACCCTAGCAACATTCTTGTAAACCTCCTGTGCACTCTCTCCAGAGCTATTACGTCCTTCCTGTCATGTGGTGACCAGAACGGCACACAATACTCCAGTTGCGGCCTCCAGTGTTTTATACAATTCCAACATTATATCCTTACTTTTATGTTCTGTGCCTCTGCCAGTGAAGGAGAGCATTCCATATGCCTTCTTTACAATCTTGTCTGCTTGAACTGATGCCTTCAGGGACCTGTGTACTTGTACACCAAGATCTCTCACTTCATCTACCCCTCTTAGTATATTCCCATTTGTTGTGTAATCCCTGTAACTGTTTGACCTCCCTAAATGTATGACCTCACTTCTGTATGCTAAAATCCATCTGCCACTTCACTGCCCACTCCACCAACCCATCTACATCGTTTTGGAGATTATGGCTATCCTGTACACTATCCACTACTCGGCCAATCTTTGTGTCATCTACAAATTTTGCAATCGTGCCCCCACGTTCACATCCAAGTTGTTAATATATAACACAAACAGCAAGGGTTCCAACACCGAGCCCTGTGGAACACCACTTAAGACAACTTTCCATCCGCAAGGGCATCCATTGACCATTACCCTTTATTTCCTGTTACAAAGCCAACCTTTTATCCAGTTTGCCACATTACCCTGAAGCCCATGGGCTTTTACTTTCCTGACATATCTGCCATGTGAGACCTTGTCAAATGCCTTGCTAAAATCCATGTACAGAATATCCACTGCACTACCTTCATCAAGCCTTCTTGTCACTTCCTCAAAGGATTCAATCAAATTTGTGAGGCAAGACCTTCCTTTAACAAATCCATGCTGACCATCCCTGACTAGTCCATGCCTTTCCACATGACAGTTAATCCTATCTCTCAGGATTGATTCTACTAATTTGCTCACCACCAATGTAAGACTAACTGGCCTATAATTGTTTGGCATTTCCTTTGATCCCTTTTTAAACAATGGAACTACGTTTGCATTTCTGCAGTCCTCCAGTACCTCTCCTGTATTAGTGAAGATTGGAAAATCATCCTCAGAGCATCTGCTATCTCCTCCCTGACTTCCTTCAGCAGCCTCAGAAACAAACCATCTGGCCCTGGTGACTTATCAACTTTAAGGATTCCAACCCTTCGAGTACTTCCTCTCTCTTTATGACTATCCCGCCCAATATCTCGCAGTGTTCCTCCTGGACTACTATATTTACATCCTCCCTTTCCTTTGTAAACACGGAGACAATATTCATTCAAAACCCTTCCCACGGCCTCTGCATCTACACACAAGTTTCCATCTTCATCTCTGATAGGTCCCACTTTTTCCTTAACTAACCTTTTAGCATTAATGAATTGATAAAATACATCTTTGGGTTATCTTTAACTTTACTTGCTAATCTTTTTTCATGCCCTCTCTTTGATTTCCTTATTTCCTTCCTTACTTCGTCCCTGCACTTCCTCTATTTGTCTAGGCTATCTGCAGTGCTTAGTTCTTTGTGCCTATCGTATGCTTTCTTTTTCTGTTTGATCTTCCCCTGTATTCCTCTAGACGACCGGGGTGTCTAGATTTGGCAGAACCACTCCTATTTTTGTCAGAGACCTTAGTTATGAAGATAGATTGGAGAAACTGGTTTCTCTTAGAGAAGAGATGGTTGCAAGATTTGAAAGAGGTTTTCAAAATCGTGGCAGCTGGACAGTAGACAGAGAAACTATTCCCTTTGATGGAGGGGTTGAGAATCACACAGATTTAAGGTGATTGGCAAAAGAACCAAAGGCAACATGAGGAAAACATTTTTTTTTACACAGCAAGTGGTTAGAATTTGAAGTGCACTACCTGAAAGAGTGGTGAAGGCAGATTCAATTGTGGCTTTCAAAAGGGATTTGGGTAAGCACCTGAAGAGAGAATTTGCATGGGTTACATGGAAAGGGTTAGGGAGTGGGACTAGTTAAATTTCCCTTGCATCAAGCCAGCACAGACTCAATGGGCTGACTGGCCTCCTTCATGTGCTGCAACCATTCTATGAATCTATAAATTGCAAGGCCTGGATGAAATGTATCCCACGCTATTAAGAGAAGCAAGGGAGGAAATCGTGGGGTCTCTGACCGTCATTTTCCAATTTACTCTGGCTAAAGGCATGGTGCTGGAGGACGACTAACATTGTACCGTTGTTTAAAAGGGGAGAAAGGCATAGACCAAATAATTACAGGCATTCAGCCTAACCTCAGTGCTGGTGCAGGTTATTGGAAATAATTGTTACCTAGAAAGGCACAGATTAATTAAGGACAGTCAATATGGATTTGATAAGGGAAGATCACGTCTGACTAACCTCATAGAATTTTCTGAGGAGGTAACAAGGGGAGTCAATGAAGGCAGCGCATTGATATAGTGTACATGGATTTTAGCAAAGCCATTGACAAGGTCACATTTGGCAGGCTGGTCAGAAAAGTAAAGCTCATGGGACCCAAGGAAAAGTGGCAAATTTGTTCACTGGCAGGAAGTGTGGCTAATAGTTGACAGGTGCTATTTTTGACTGGAAGGCTATTTCCAGTGGGGTTGTGCAGGGCTCGGTACTAGTTCCCTTGCTGGTTGTAGTGTATACATCAATGATTTAGACTTAAATGTAGGGAGCATGATTAAGAAGTTTGCAGATGACACAAGTTGGCTGAGTAGTTGTGAGGAAAAAAGCTGTAGACTACAGAAAGATATCAGTGCATTGGTCAGGTGGTTAGATAATTGGCAAATGAATTCAATTGGAGAACTATGAGTTAGCGCATTTGGGGAGGGCGTCAGGGCAAAGAAATACACAATAAAGAGTAGAATTCTGAGAAGTGTAGAAGAATGGAGGGATCCCTGAAGGTAGCAGAATGGGTAAATAAAATAATTAAGGAGGCATATGGGATACCTTCCTTTATTAACTGAGGCAGGGAGATTCTGTATAAAATGCTAGTTAGGCTTTCGCTGGAGTGCCCTGTATTAGTCACAACAATACACTCAGGAAGCTTGACACCATCCAGAACAAAGCAGTCCGCTTGATTGGCACCACATCCACAAACATTCACTCCCTCCACCACCGACGCACACTAGCAGCAGCAAGATGCACTGCAGGAATTCACCAAGGCTCCTTCAACAGCATCTCCTAAACCCATGACTACTACCATTTAAAAGGACAAGGACAGCAGATACATGGAACATCACCACCTGGAAGTTCCCTTTCAAGTCACTCACCATCCTGACTTGGAAATATATCGCCATTCCTTCACTGTCATTGGGTCAAAATCTGGGAACTCCCTTCCTAACAGCACTGTGGGTGTACCTACACCACATGGACTGCAGTGGTTCAAGAAAGCTGCTCACTACCACCTTTCCAAGGGCAACTAGAGATGGGCAATAAATGCTGGCTCAGCCAGTGAAGCCCACATCCCATAAATGAATTTTTTAAAAAAAGGATGTGCTCGCATTAGAGATATGTAATGAAGAGATATTAATGTCTAATATTATTGGAAATTATTTTTAAATTGGACTTGTAGTAGGGTCTGTGTCTATGTTTGTGTCTTTGTGTGTCTTAATTAGATTAAAGCCAGCTAGTCTAGGTACTATGATGTATAGTAGTTTTTTGAGATGTTAATTAAGTTTTTCAGGCAGCGGGCGCTCTCGCTGGGAGCGGGTGGGAGTGGTTGCGGAGCCTGTTAAGGCCCACCCAGCGGAAGACACAAGCAGCAGTGGTTGGGCGGGAGGAGCAGGGAGAGTCAGGGCCTGTGCTCTTTTGTGCATGTGCGTGAAAGAGCGCTTCAATTTCGCTGAGGCACAAAGCTGCCGCCGGGAGATTGCAGGGCTTTTGAAATTGTTAAATAAAACGTTTAAAAATGTATTTAAACATGTCCCCTCATTGTGTCACATGAGATGGGGCAAGATTTTATATTTATGAACATTTTTAAATTTAATTAATAGCTTTATGAAACCTCATCTCGCTCGTGGATGAGGTTTCCTAAAAAACGCGAAGGCCGCTTAGCCTTTTCGCCTGCCCGCCAATCTTAAGATTGGACGGGCAGGGTTTACAATTACTTTAATTAGTTCCTTAGTGGCCTTAATGGGCTGTTTACATACCAGCGGGCATGCAGCTGCCTCCAGCGCGCACCCACCTAATGAATCATCGCAACTCAGCAAGATGACGTCATTGCGCATCATTTTACATGTCAGTGTGTTGGGGCTGCCCCCCCCCCGCCACGCCAACTGAAAAATCCTGCTGAAGGAAGTTAAAGGGTAAAGTGCAATTTGCTTTTTAAATAAACCATTCAAAAGAATGGGCAAAATCTTGCACCTAGCTGGGAGATGCCAAGCGATGTGTTTATATTACTAATAAAATTGGTGGAATGAAAGGGTTATTGTTAGGAGAGGTAAAATTTAAATTAAAACTAGTAATGCAATGGAAAATTTACATTCAAATGGGAAACCAGGTATAAACAGAAAGGAGCTTGTGTGTTAGTCAGAGGCATTTAAGATCTATCCAGCCTGTAAGCCTACATTTGGATCTGCAAAGGAACCAAATTTTGAATTCGTAAGGTCAAATGTACTTTGCCTGGTGTCTGTTTAAAGTCTGTGGATTATTGTTGCCTTGGTGAAGATTTACCTGGGAGTGATTAATTTGGGGATTTATTTGAAAGTTATTATGATAGTAATTTGTAGACATGTTTATGTGTTTAATTAGTTAAATTAAGAAATGTTTAATTTAGCTTTATATAAAAAAAACCTCTTAAGGCTTGGTGGTTTTATTCCTGAATTCAGTGCTGCATCTCAAACATACCAATTGAAAATATTGGTTATGATATTTGTTCAAATTTCCCTCTGGGATTTAAATAACTCAGCCTTTACCAACTGCTGTGTCATAACAGATGGTACAGGGGAAATTAATGAAAATGTTGCCAAGACTGGAGAATTTTAACTGGTGGAAAATTGAATAGACTGGGCTATTGAGTTTCTTTGGAACAGTGGAGGCTGAGGGGAAATTTTAACTGAGGTGCATAAAATTGTGAGGGGCCTAGACAGAGGATAGGAAGGACATATTTCTGTCAGTTGGGAGGTCAATAATCAGAATGCATGGATTTAAAGTAATTGGTAGATGATTTGGAAGAAAGTTTACAAATATTTTTTGTGCAGAGGGCGATGGGGCATCTGGAACTCTGCTTGAAAGGGTGGTAGAAGCAGAGAACTTCATTTCTTTTAAATAGTATTTGCTCATGCACTTGGAAATGTCATAGCCTACAAGCTGGAAAGTGGGATTAGGCTGGAAAGCTGTTTTTCAGCTGGCACGGAGACAATTGTCTGAATTACCTTATTTTGTGCTGTAAATGTTGTGATGGTCCAGGACTGGATGAACAGAAATGTCCTTCAATGAAATAGTAGAAAGAATGAAGCCATTGTCTCAGTTCTTGCTCCAAACTTCATTCGCTAGACCAAATGTAGACTGGGTGACTGCTTTGCGGAACACCTTCGGTCTGATCGCAAGCATGACCCAGATCTCCCTGTCGTTTGCCATTTCAACACTCCACCCTGCTCTCATACCCACATGTCCGTCCTTGGCCTGCTGCATTATTCCAGTGAAGGTTATCGTAAACTGGAGGAACAGCACCTCATCTTCCAACTAGGCACCTTACAGCCTTCCGGACTGAATATTGAGTTAAGCAATTTTAGATTATGAGCTCTCTCCTCCATCCCCACCCCCTTTCCGATCTCCTTTTTTCCAATAATCTATATAAATTTTTCTTTTCCCACCTACTTCCATTATTTTTAAGTGTATTTCCATCCATTGTTTTATCTCTGCCTTTTAGCCTATTTCGATCTCTTCCCCCCACCCCACCCCCACCAGGGCTATCTGTACCTTTATTATCACATTCCTTACATAATATCACCAGCTTCAACACCTCTTTGTCCTTTTGTCTATGACACCTATCTCCACCTATCACTGGCCCTCTATCCAGCTCTACCTGTCCCAACCCCCTTAAACCAGCTTATATTTCACCTCTTTTCTATTTTTCCTTAGTTCTGTTGAAGAGTCATACGGACTCGAAACATTAACTGTGTTCCACTCCGCAGATACTGTCAGACCTGCTGAGTTTTTCCAGGTATTTTTGTTTTTGTTTTCCATTCGCTAGCTATTCATTCCTTCACTCTCCCTGGCAACAGTTTGAGATTAAGCCAATTTATTCGCAACCTTAGTGTCGCATTTGATTCTGAATTGAACTTCTGACCTCATATTTGTGCCATTTCTAAGACTGCCTTTTTCCACCTCAGTAACATTGCTCGACTTCACCCCTGCTGCTGAAACCCTCATCCATGCCTTTGTTAGCTCTACACTCAACTATTCCAATGCACTTCTGGCTGGTCTCCCACTCTCTACTCTCTGTTAACTTGAGGTCATCCAAAACTATATTGCCCATGTTATAACATGCAGCAAGTCCTGTTGCCCTATCACTTTGTGCTCATTGACCTACATTGGCTCCTGGTCAAGCAACATCTTGATTTTAAAATTCTCACTGTTTTCAAATCCATCCGTGGACTTACTGAAAATACTGAAATGTTTAATTAAAGATGAAATTAATAAACATTTAAATGGAGAAAATAATTAGAAACAACCGAAACAAATTTTAGAAAAGAAGATTATGATTATAAATTTTCGTCATTTACCTTATAATAGATCCGAGAATCTGGTGTCAGCGACGTTTACTATTTGATTAAGAAACAACTGCAAGTTCATTCTATAACGCTTCTCACTACCTCAGTATGTCCGAAAGGTCTTTTGCTAATTAAATAATTTTGATGTATAATCAATACAAGATTAGACATCAAGAACTAGAGGGCATAGATTCAAAATAATTGCCAAAAGGAGTAAATGGGATGTGAGGAAAAATGTTTTCACCCCAAGTGTGGTTGGATTCTGGACCAAACTTCCTAAAAGGGTGGTGGAGACAGGTTTGATCGAGGTATTCAAAAGGAAATTGGATTGCTACCTGAAAAGAGGGAATGTGCAAGGTTACGGGGATAAGGCAAGGGAGTGGGATTAGGTGGAATGTTCTTTCAGACAGCCAGTGCAGACTCAATGGGCCAATTGGTCGCCTTCTACACTGTAAAGATACTATGATACTCTCATATTTAGGAATTACAGCAGCAAAATTGCATCAGCAAGGCCCCAGAAAAGGCCTTGTGATAAGATAAAACTGTTTTCATTAGATTAGTCGAAGGTTCAATATTGGCCAGAACACCCCCAAGAAAACTCCCTTATTCTTCAAAATGTGCTGGGGATCCTTAACAGATAAGAGACAGCAGATGGGATTTTGGTGTATCGTCTCATTCAAAAGACGGCACTGCACTGGAAGGTCAGTTTCAACTTTGTCCTCAAGTCTCTGGAGTAACATTGGAACCCACAACCTTTGACTCAAAGGTGAGAGTGCTGTCAACTAAACCATGTCTCGCATCTAAATATAAAATTTGGAAGATTTTCTGCTCTCTGTCCTATCTTGTGTTGATAAATCAGTCATAATAACAGGCAACTGATTTGAGCCCACATTACTGCATGTAGACAGTCCACTATGTGGAACTTTGGGAATCTTGAGCTTGAGATTGACCTCTTCTGACTTCAGTTCAAGCTGCCCACTGACTACAAGGGTACATTATCTTTTACACTTATAACACATCTATGGATGTCACAGGATATGAAGGAACCACAGCAGCATGTGCTTTTGTAATAAAAGCAATGAGTGTTGGAAGCAGCATCTATGGAAAGAGAAACAGAATTAGGGTTTCAAGTCAGAAGAGTCATTTCTCAACATGTTAACTCTGTTTCTCTGCCTACAGATACTGCCAGACCTGCTAAGTTTTTCCAGCACTTTCAATTTTTATTTCAGGTCTTCAGCATCTGCAGTAATTTGATTTTATTACCATGGGAAAAATACCCCCCCCCCCATTGTGTGTGTGGGTGGCGGGGTGAAAGAGAGAGAGTGAGAGTAGTCGGGCTCCCAATCGGCGGGCTGCCATTTTACATGGGCGGGCCAGTTAAGGCTCATCCAGTATGACATTCGCCAGCAAGCGCTATGTGCTCCCTGTGTGGGCGGGGGGGATTCCCTCAGCTGGGAGTGTGCTCTTTCGCGCATGCGCGTGAAAAAGTGCGCAGATCTCCGAGTTTTAAGTGCTGCCTCAGGGAGATCGGCTCCGTTTGAAACTTTTAATAAAGGAGTTTAAAAATTTTCCCTGCCATATCCCCTCATGTGACCCTGTCACATGAGTTGGGACATGTCCATCACTTTTATTGCAACCTTTCATTAAAATTTAAAAACCCTCATGAAGCCTCATTCCGCCAGTGGATGAAGTTTCATGTTTTTTCACAAGCCTGCCTGGGCTCCCAACCTGCCCTCCAACCTTAAGGTTGGATGGGCAGGTCCATTAATGAACTGAATTGGTTTCTTAAGTTCCACCTGACGTCACCCCGCATCATTTTATGTGTCGGCTTGCGGGCCCCATGCCCCACACGCTGACAGAAAAATTCTACCCCATGTGTTATCGTCTTTGTCTAAAAATGATAGAAATCAATTTTGTGTAATTCTGCAATACAGAAATTTGGCTTCACGCCTCATCTCTTCAATGTTGTTCTACTTAGTACATTTCTATTAGGCTACATTTTGTTCCTGTTTTTCCAGGATAGTGCTTAGGTGTGACCTTTAGCATTTCTCTACCAGTCACAGTATAGCCTTCTACTTATAATTAGTTTTCCTTTTGTTACTCATATAACCTGATCTATTATTCATTCTTCATTTAGGTTATATTGTGATTAACCAAAAACACTTGCATCTTTTTCTAACACCTCAATTACTGCCTTTGTTTCTCTTGTTCTGACCTTAATTGTAACCATCAGAAATAGATTCTTTATGTCAAAGTCTCTAGCCTGTTTAATCACAGAACTCATTTCAAACTCAGATTTCCCATAGTAACCTTAGCCAAACTTTCCAACAGTGCTCTCTGCTCACATCATATTCTCGATACTTAGCCACTTTCTATGTATAGAACCCAACAAAGTCCAATAGAGTTCTTCTAAGGACTGGATTGTGGAGTACAGTGAATGTGGTGTATGTGTAGCTTTTAGAAAGCCTTCAACAAATTACCACATAGGACACTATTGGAGAAGATTAAAGAGTGTGGAATTTTGGAAAGGGTAGCAAATTACACCTAAAATGGATAGAAGGGAAGAAATAGCCAGAGTTAAAGATAGTTTCTCATAGTGGGCTTCCACTGCATTCTGGAACTTCTTTTGTTCACTGTGCATCAACAATTTGGATAGATGGCTGGAGGGAGTAGTGTCTACATTTGCCAACAACATTAATATTAGAGGCATAGTAAATCATTCTGAGGACTAGAGGAAGCTAGCTGCAAAGGAATATTGATAAGGGAAGAGAGTGGCAAAGAATAGCCATAGAATTACATGTTAATAAATGTGAAATGATATAATTTAGAAAGGAATACTTTAGGAAGTTTGGAAGATGTGGAAGAGCAATGATTCACAAGATATTAAAAGAACCCAAGCAGATAAGGCCATTTAAAAAAAAAAAGTACCAGATTTATGGCAAGGATTATAGTATATAAACATTGAGATGTAATAATGAATCCATATAAAATCTTAGTAAAATCACAGTTGAAGTACTGTCTGAAGTTTTATACTCCAAGCTACAAGAAAGATGTTGAGTCAATAGAGAGAATACAAAGTATATTCACTAGGATGGTGCCTCATGTGAGGAAACACAAGATTTAAAAAATGGGGGCTGTTTTCATTAGAATGAAAGAGATTGAGGTGATTTGGTAGAGATGGTCAAAATTATGAAAGGCTAGGATAAGAAAAGGCTGTTTCCAGTGGTTGAGGGGTCTAGAAAAGTGGATATCCATATAAGATTAGGACAGATATTGGGAGAAAACCTTTTACACCCAGTTGCAAATGCATAATGCGCTACCATGGTTAACAATTGAAGCAGAGACCAAATCGTTATTTTAAAAATAAATTAGATTTGGAAGAAAAAGGCTTCAGGAACATGGAGGCACAGGGTATCAAGACTGCTGTTCATATGGAGGATAAACACTGACATGGACTGGTTGAGCTGAATGGCTTGTTTCTCTGCCATTTCTATGCAATTTCTATGTAAAACACTGGCAGTCAAAATTTGACGAGTTGAATTGGGTCTTGGGAGGCATTAATTTTTACCCATGATTTGAGGCTTGTAACCCTTGGTGTGGAGGACAAATAAACTTAAAATATTTACAAAGTGTGGTTTGGAACTGGGAACCTAATAGGGAAAGAGCAAATTTTTAAAAATATTTTTAGAGTCAGGTCTATGGGCCTAGAAATTTGATTGCATCCAAAAAAAGGCCATCAGGGAGTGCATCACATGCTTGTTGGTATTCTCCAAAACAGCACACCATCTTCATGATCATGATAATGAAGCAGGCATGGTGCCAGAATTACCCATACTATTCATTGACTGCATGTCTATTTGGAGCAGAATATTGGGCATCTCTGAAGCCACATAAATACAGTCAGCATCCCTTAAAGGGGAGGCACACTGGCTACAGACAACAGGGAGATAATTTTGTACACAGAAGTGATTGTACACACAAGTGGCTGCAGCAAGTAATGAGAAGGCACCAAGATTTTTTGATATTGCCTTGGAAATCCTGGTGCAGGCAGTGGACAGGAGGATGGAAATCTAGTTCCCCCTCAGAGGCAGAAAGCCTTGCAGGCAACAATTCCACCTGCAGTTGGAAGGTTTTTACAGAAGAGTTCAATGTAAGAAGCTCAGCTCCAAGGAAATGGCTGCACTGCCAAAAAAAGTTCAGTAGCCTTACCAGAGTTGTCAAGGTATTACCTTCAACCTCACTACTCCCAAGGGCTGAGCATCATGGACGGGGCAGCATCATGTTGACTGGCATTGCCAGAGGAGACATTGCATAGAGTATCCTCAAATCTTATCACCTTTTTCCCTTATTATTTCTGTCTCTCCCTTTATGATCTGCATGACCGCTATGGAGGCTTTCATGAGCCATTTATCTTTCTGCTGTCCCTTAACATTAAAAGCTAACCCTGTCCATCTCTTCCATTTTACTTGGGGAAGTTGTGGATGTAATTCTGCCACTGGAGGGAGAGGAGGCTAGTCTTCATGATGTTGCAGCAACTTTGATAATAGCACCTTGAGGCAAGGTTAGAGGAGGCTAGGGCAGAGGGAATAAAATCCCAAAGATGCCAGCTCACTGCAGAGTGAGATCACATACTAGCTCTGCTGCAAAGAACTTGCATGCTGACTTTGACGTCCCAGGCTACAGAAGAAAAAACTCAAAATTATAATAAGACATCAGAAAACCTGTTGCAATGAAATGTTTTCAGTATGAAATAACGCATCAAACATACACAGTTGGAGGATGCTTGCATTTTAGAGTGGGGAGGAGGGCATGGATGGTTGGAGGGTTCAAGTGCCCTACTGATGGACATATACCAGGAAATGTGAGATGCTCTGAACAGCCTGCCAGCGAGCATGCATGTAATATTTCAGAGAATGGAGAATTTGTGTCAAGGATTTGTGCAGAGCATAGAAACCATCCTGTCCAATAAAGATCAAGCAATCAACTCTATCAACATGATAGTGATGCCCACCATCATTGAACCTTTTCTGGCAGCTCTGATAGTTGTTTTTGAAGCTCAGGTAGCTGTCATCTTGGATTTGAAGGTCACTGTTGACCCATTCTGGAGATGGGGGTTGGGGGGAAAGAGAATGGGGTCAGGGCTTGAAACAAATGGGAAAAATGATCAAAATATTCAAAAACATATCACAAATGTGGAGCTCGCACTAGGCGGAATTCCTATCTCCTATGTCATGGTTACAAGGATTCTGTATCCTGGTAGATGAATAATATAGATTTTAATATTGGATTGATATTCTGGAGTGTTTGCTCAATGGAGGTTTTGCATAGTTATTCATATCTCTCAGGAAATTTAATGTATTGATACAGATTGCTGATGGTACAACTTGTACATGATGCATAGAAAGGATTGCACGTAATCACTCAAATAACCTTTTGTTGCAATATTGTGTTGCAGTGTTTGAAAATTAAATCTTATATTTTAAAAGGTTAGTATTAAATAGTAACAGTTTCAGACAGGCGAAGACCTTTGGTTCATCTAGCCCTAATTTCTAATAATCTTGAATCCCATTTGTTAGCAAAAACCTATATAGTTCCTTCCTTAAATTCATAAAGAGCATGGAATATCCTCTGTGGGTACAAACCAGAAGTTGGACCTGAAAACATGCCCGCTGTTGATCCATTTTGTCAATATTAAATTACGCCTCAATATCCTCCCAATCTGACAAAAATATGCCTGAACTTAAAATGGGCATAAATTAACAGAAACAGTCACTGCCCAAGGAAAGCACTGAACCCAACAATATATCTCTTTAATTATGAACATTTTAAATTTCAACTAACTTAATCATCATTCATGCACACTTGGTACAGCATATTGAGGAACCTGCACTTGTGGGAGTTTTTCAATGTTTAATTTTTGTTAAAGTGCATTAAAAGAAACTGAAATTATACAGCAGGTATCAATGAAAATTAAAAAAAAACTCAATTATAATAAGACATCAGAAAACCTGTTGCAACAAAATGTTTTCAGTGTGAAATAACCCATCAAACATGCAAATTTGGACGGTACTTGCATTTTAGAGTGGGGAGGAGGGCATGGATGGCTAGTTTTGTGGCTGGAGGGTTCATGTGGCTGGAACGTTAGATGGATGGCTATAAAAGATTGACAAGACTGGAGCGTAATGCAAATACATGCATAAGTACCTTACTCCCAAAATTCCATGATCTTTTAAGCTCCCTAATTGATTTGCACCCGGAGTACATGTGTCTGTGGTTACAAAAGTGGAGCAAACTCCAGGAGCAGGATCTTCCGGTTGGCAAACGGGATCGGGGTCCACTCGCCGACACACAAAATGACGCTGGATGATGTCGAGTGGAACTTCTGACGTCAGCCCACGTCATTTCCATTTTCAAGTCAGCAGGGGGCGCAGCCGAGTCAGCTGCGCACCCGCTGACCTGTCAACGGCCTATTGACGCCATTGAAAAACTAATTAAGGTCGTTAATGGACCTGCCCGTCCAACCTTAAGGTTGTTGGGCAAGCCGGGAGCCCTGGCGAGCTTCGGAAAAAGCATGAAACCTCATCCATGGGTGGGATGAGGTTTCATGAGCGTGTTTACATTTTTAAGGAAGGTTTCAATAAAACTTATGGACATGTCCCAACTCATGTGACAGAGCACATAAGGGGACATGGCAGGGAAAATTTTTAAACATGTTTATTAAAAATTTTAAATTGGAGCTGATCTCCCTGAGGCAGCACTTAGCCTCATGGAGATTTGCACGCTCAGGTATGCATGAAAGATTGCACGCCCGGCTGGCGGCCACCCGCCCATACGGGGAGTGCGTAGCATTTCCTGGCCGATGTCATGCTGGGCGGGCCTTAATTTGCCCACCCACATAAAACCGGGGATGCCAATCGGAGGCACACCCGCTCCTGCACTCTTCTTCTCCCCCCCCCCCCCCCCCAACCAAATGGTCCAAGTTTTGTTCGCCATTTATGCTGGTAGTCTTTTCTACATACTTGCCCCCAGTTTAATAAAAATAGACTTTCCCCTTTATTCCCTCTTTGCTTTTTTGTCATGAATTTGCACCTGTTTAGATTCTGTATATAGCAGAAAAGCTTACTTTCATTCGATTTATACAATCCTTCCATAATTTCAATCATTTCTATCATATCCATTCTCAGTCTTCTATATTCAGAACAGAAAAGACAGAAGGTTCTCAAGAAAGAGATACTGTATGCAATGAGTCTTCATAATTGATAGTGTTTTAGAGGATCTGTGTAACAGTTACGAAAATGTTACCTTTTGTGGAGTAACAATACTTAATCTTCCACACGATGCACCCAGTTAGCTTGTAGGATATTGGATTATATAATAAAATGTTACTTTGCTCCTGTGGTTTTCTACAGTTACATTTTACAACGTATTATTGTTAAAGATTTCCAAATTAATCTTTGCGATAACGAGGAAAAATAACTCATACTCTGAAAACTCTATTGACCCAGATCTTCCGTGCAGCGGCGATCATTGTTGGATTGCAGCTCCGCTCAAACTTTTCCATGTCTCAAAACTGTTCTCCATTTTTTGTCATGTCTTCCGAATCCAGCTGTCCAGAAATGCAGAGCACAGCAGCCATCGAAAAATGGCATCACAGCATTGTAGTGTTGGGGGAAAGACTTTTTACAGCACTGGCTGCCATGAGAAGCTCAATGAAAGTGAATAGATGAATGTTAGTGAATGGATGCGTGGATGAAGGAGTGAATGGGCAGGATGAGTGAGGTAAGTGGGTTGGTGGGGTGAGATGGCAGGTGGGTAGGGTGGCACATAGGTCGGGGTTAATCTGGTCTGGTTGGGTGGGTTAGTCAGGTCAGGGGATGTCAGTGAGAGTGATTGGGGAGTCAGTTCTGTAGCTACCCAGGGGCAGAATTTTCCCATTGGCTTGCGGGGGCGGACCCCGCACGGTGACGCGTAAAATGACGGGCAGTGATGTCGGGTGAGCATCCTGACGTCACCGTGTGCCATCGTGATATTTTGGTGAGCGGATGCGTGATGATATCCAATGCACGCCCGCCATTAATTAACAGGCCACTTAAGGCCCTTGGGACCAGGCCAGCCAAACGCAGCGAGCCAGGGGCTTCTCCTGCATCCAGGATGCAATAGACTGCACACATGTGGCCATCAAGGTGCCAGCAGGTGAGCCCGGTGCCTTCGCCAACAGGAAGGGCTTCCACTCCGTGAACGTGCAGAAAGTGTGTGATCACAGGATGCAGATTCTGCAAGTCTGTGCAAGGTACCCAGGCAGCTGCCACGACGCCTACATCCTCAGACACTCCCAGGGACACTTCAGTGCTGGATGGATGGCTGCTGGGTGACAAGAGCTATCCCCTCAGAAGGTGGATCATGGTGCCTCTCTGCCATCCAAGAACAGAAACTGAGCAGCAGTACAATAGGAGCCACGTCTCCACAAGGGCTGCGGTGGAAAGAGCTACTGGTCTTCTCAAGATGCGCTTTCGATGCCTGGACTGCCTAGGGGGTGCACTCCAGTACCCCCCAGATCATGTGTCGCTGATATTGGTTGCATGCTGCACTCTCCACAATCTTGCGCTGGAAAGAGGTGGGGCGCAGTGGACGATGAAGACGTAGACGCATTGGTTGTGGATGCTCACGATGAGTCCAGCAGTGAATCCGAGGATGAGCATGTACAGGGAAATGCTGAGGGGGTAGACACTGACCCGGGCATACTCCGGGGAGGCAGGGACCTGGGAGGCTTTAATCCAATGAACCTTAAGCTAGAACACCGCAGATGGACCTCCAACAAAAGCCTGTGCTGCAGGCTCCATACTCGATCCCTGAGTGCTAAATCTGCCTGGATAGGAACATTGAGCTTTATTGACAAGGCCCTTAGTTAGTTAATGTGACACAAATCACTCATAGCATCATGGGTAACCATCCAGCTGCAGAGGAAAAGAGGCACTGTCAGCCATGGTCACATGTCTAAATTTAATGAGATAACAAAATGAACTTAAGGAAATAAAATGACAAAGGTGTTACTAATCATGATCTCATTGTGGGGCAACACAAAAGCACCAGTGAGAAACCCGTGGTGTGCCTAAGGTGCCTTAAATTTATGCTTTTGGGTGCTATGCCTAGGTGCTGTCTCCGCACTGGCATCTGAGACAGCCTGCTTACTGTGCTATCCTGTTGGCCTCAATGACCTTGGCGGCCGTCCTCTGGCCCATAGAGCCTGTGCTGGCCCCACCTGGGAGGGAGTGGCCAGTTCCACAGCTGGCATCTCCCCAGTCGTTGCAGCCTCACCGGACACCATGGTCACTGGCAGAGAGATGGTGAAGCTGCTGCCCTCATCTGGAGCGCCCTGAGAGGAGTATGCAGAGACGACAGGCAGCTGCTGCACCGACGTGAGGTCGCTTCGGACCTCCTTGCTCACTGTAGATGGATGGACACCGAGCTGGGAAACTTGGTGCCCAGACCATCTCCCACAATGGCACTGACCAGGTGAAGTCATTGCCAATGTGTGGGCTTGCTGGTTCGAGCGCATCCCCAGGAAGCCCTGATAGGTCTTCTGGAGAAGTCTCTCCCTGAGAGTCGCCACTCTCTCCATGGAGGACGCATGGCACTCGGCCATGAAGCTCATTGCATTGGCGATGGTCCGCGTGCTCTCCTCCACCAGGAGACCAAGCCAAGCATAGCCTCCTGTATCTCCGCCAGATCCTCCCGCACACCCTGCTGGACATCCAGCATTTGCAGCCTCATGGACGACTCCAGAGGCACATCATCAGCCACCGTCTGAGCATGTGCCTGGTCCCCTGCAGTCCTCTGACTGCTGGTACCATGGGCGCACTCTGTCTCCACCAGCTCCTCAAGCGACTGTGAAGTGCCCTCTACGCTATGCCCCAGGACACTAGCCAATGTTCTAATTCCCACTGAGGTGCTAGTATCTGCGCTGGTGCCTGCCTGGCAGAGATGGTGTAACGCTGGTGGGTCAGAGACTTCAGGGCCCTCAGGTGTGAGAGGGGGCCCCTGTGCTGCTTCCTCCAGGCCCTGATCCACTGATGCTGAAAGGAAGAACAAGGACATATGATTAGTTAACGTGAGGAAAATGTCAAAATGCATCCCTGTCCCTGGATCATTATGCGCTCATCCTTCCATATGCAATGGTCAAGCCATGTTGCAAATTTCAGTCACTGAACATTCAGCAGTGCCGTGGCTGCTGGGACACTAATGGTGACCTAAGTGCTGGGCTAACATACCTGCTCGTGGCACCCCAGCCTCACCGTGGTGGACCTGGGCGCATGGCACCTCTCCAGATCGAAGGCCTCCTGCGTGAATCTGGTAATGATGGCCAACTGGGCCAGCCCTCTGCAAGTTCTCAATCCCTTGGTGGCATTATGAGCATTCTTCCCCTGAGAAGGAGAAAATATCATTGATTAGTGCAACTTTTACCTGGAATCTCTTCACTGCTGTCTCATCCCAAATCAGATTGGGACACTCCAGTGCCTCCTCACCCCGCAGCTGCCGCACACTCGCACAAAGATGCCAGGCCTGTTGCACCCTCTCTCCACCGTGCCCCCCCCCCCCCCCCCCCCCCCCCACCCCATTGGCCAAATGCAGCCTACATCCTACATCATGTTTGGCACCACACAGTCCAACCTTGCAAAGCGAAGAGGTGCAAGCACGTGGAACGCAAGGGGCAGCAGATGGATCGGTGCCCTGCCAAATGGAAGCTCCTCTCCCAGCATGTCAGCACCCTGACTTTGACATGTTTTGCAGTTCCAGCACTGCGCCTAGGTGCAGATCGTCCAGGTTGCCCCCAAAGCAGTAATGTGGATGTCACTGTACCACATGCTGTGGGTGCAGAACCCATTTCATCACCGCCCTCTCAGGGTGATCTCGGCGTGGGCAGTATCTGCTGGCCCACCCAGCAAAGGACACATGCCGTCAATGAATCAAGGTGGGGGGAGGCGGCCAGGGGGGATTGCCTACCTGCTGGGTTACGTGATCAATGCCAACATGATTCTCACCCTTCCAGAGTGCAAAAGGTCGTTGAAACGCTTGCAGCACTGGATCCATGTGCGTTGCACCACGTTGCGGGAGCTCACGATCTCCGCCACCTCCTCCCAGGCATGTTTGGTCCTGTGGGGGGGCCTCCTCCTCCCGTCCTGGGGTACGAGGACCTCCCGCCGTGCTGCCACCTCCTTGAGGAGGGCAGCAAGGCAATCATCTGAGAAACGAGGGGCACATTGCCCCCCTGCCCTATCCTTCTGCCTAGCTTACTCACCAACAGCGCTCTGGGAAACCCTTCTGCTAGCCATGTTTGACAGCCTTTGCAAGGCTGCAGAAGCACTTTTTAAACAGACTGCCGGGTCGCCATTGGACCCGATGGTCATAGCAGTCCTGCCACTGCCTGCCTACTCCTGCTGTCCTTGGGAGCCGTGTTTCACCCTGGGTGGGCCTTAATTGGATTGCTCGTGTAAATTGGCGGCGCAGACCTGATTGCGATCTGCGCCCGCTCCCACACGGCTTTCCCGACAGGCAGAAAATTCTGTTCCCCGAAGTTAGGTTTTAATCTGTCTAACATTTCCTGGGTAACTATCCAGGTAAGTACTGTAGAACTCTCTGAAGTCTCTGACTCTAACTCGGAATCAGAGACATTTGCAAAGGGTTCCATGGAGTAGGGGAATTCTTTCTTGGCAACTCTCATGGAATTGTCAGTGTGTCAGAACTCCTGCAGGGTCTTGACACGCATCTAGGTCATGCACCTCTGACAATCCAAAGACCAAAATATTTGAGCCATTAATCAGATTTTTTTGATCCAACATTGCACAGTAGAGTGCTAGTATGTAAGTGCCCAACCTATATGCCAAATAGGATACTAGCAAGCGATTATGCATAATGCTAATTTACAACTTGTAATTGTCGTGCCCTTAGAAGATATGGATTTAGCAAGTGCTCCAATTTACAACTACTTATCTCTGTATAAACTTCCAATGCTGCTTTGTTCATGTGCCTGATAGGACAAGGTTATGTATTGTTGCAGTGACATTCTTACCTTTTTAATCCTCTGTCCCTACTTCCCAATTGTAGGTATGGGAAACCTGGCTGTGATGCAGACACGTGCGATTACTTCCTCAGTTACCGCAGGATAGGTGCTGATGTGGAATTTGAACTGAGTGCTGACACTGATGGTTGGGTTGCAGTTGGATTCTCATCTGACAAACTAATGGTAAACCACTCACCCCACAAAGAACAATTCAATTATTTCTATACTACATTCATTTAATAGAAATATGAATGCAGAAACAAAAGAAGTACATGAATATAATTATGCAGTTTCTCATTTATTATTAGGAGGGTAACCTTTATTTTACATTTCAACTTCAGCCGAAAAGCAAAAGCATTTGGATGAATTTTATCAACTCTTAGTTTTGACATTTATGAGTTAACGTCACTTGATTTATGTATAATTTTATCTCTCCAAAAAGTAAACCCATTGACCGAACATTCCTCAAATTCTGCTAAATCACAGCTGAACCTAGATAATGTATACTTAAGTCCTAGGCTGAAATTGTGATATTTACAATACCAGATCACCCCACCACCTCCCTCCCCAACCCGTTATTTTCCCATTCTTTCTGAAAGCATTAATAGCATTGACTTTTCTTGAAGTAATGTTCCATGGATCCAAGCATTTCTCCATATTGCAGAATGGCCATTTGGGCATAATGTGTGAGCCCAGATACCGAGTGTTGGTGGGATATTTGACTGTGGGGGCATCATGTTTAAGTGGTCATACCCTGTCCTCACCGGACATACAGCTGTGATCTCTGGTGACATTAGGGGATAGATTAACCACCACAGTGTACATTAGCTTCTAGGTCCTGGGTGGAGGGAAGTGGTGACTTGCAGGCTGCTATATCGCAGAGCTTTCAGGATCTTCTTGTTGGCATTACATCAGCCATTTCTTCTGATCACTGCATACACTTTACTTTTCCTGAAAGTGCTGGCTGTAGTGACAACATGAAAGATTTTTATATTCTGGGACAAGTAACTTCCAAAGCAATGGTGAAACAATGGGATTTACAGATTAAAAGGAGAAAATATGTTTAAAGAAAGATGGAAAGCTGTATGAGGGGTGGCCGTGTGGGACCTTGAAAGGTGCACTGTGTGAAACAGACGTGTGGGGAAAGCCTCTAGCCACCCTGGAGAAGTTTGCTGTTCCAGTAACCAAGATTTTGTTAAAAGCCTTTGGAGTTCCATTGTCGAGTGAGAGGGAGAAAGAAGCTGTGAAATACCTCCCTTACAGCACCAGTGGGTGTTTGTGGTGATATTGCTGTATGTTTTATAGATTAAGAATCTATTTAGGTTGTTGCCTGAAAGGGGTGTGTAGTTGGATGTCTAGTTAAGTAGAAATCTTGTGAGAACTGTACGAAAACTACACGTAACTGTAGCCTTGTGTGTTTCAGTTTTCTTTTACTAATGTTTTAATTTAATCTTTAAAACTTCTAAATGTGGTAATGGACTCATTACTTCTGACTTCAGTGTACAAACCTCCTCATAATAAATACAAATTGCAAAATCATTGTGATAGCGTGGCCAAGTTTCCCTTTGGGATTTGGTCAGCCTGGTAAATACCACCTGCCATATCATAACATGATCTTTTGCTTTACTTTTGTAAACATAAAGTTCCCTGTGAATTTTTTGCCCTCCTAAGAGTGATAATTGTGCTGGGATTCCAGTGCTCACCTAAGTGACCATTCTTATGTGAGCCTAAACATTGAATGTCCACAGGCTCTTCTTCATATAGGGCATCACTGCCAAACTTGGTCCTGCCTTCATCTGACATACCCCATAAGCATTCCCAGCAACAGGCAAGGATATTTGGAGTGGAAACCCATAGGAACATATGTTCCCACTCACAAGTACTACTCTGACTACTGAATGTGTAATTTTTTCTAAGCTTGTGAACTTTAACACCACTTATAATGTAATTATGCTCTTTTGTACCCTGACAATAGGTTTGATTGAGGCGAGATTACATGCATAGTTTGTTAATGGATGCATCTTTTATTTGCTTGTAGGGAGGTGATGATGTAATGGCCTGTGTGCATGATGACAATGGCAGAGTTCGAATCCAACACTTTTACAATGTTGGACAATGGGCCAAAGAGATAAAAAGAAATCCAGCCAGGGATGAAGAAGGTATTTTTGAGAACAACCGAGTGACTTGTCGATTTAAACGACCGGTATATGTCCCTAGAGATGAAACCATTATTGATCTTCACTTGAGCTGGTATTACTTATTTGCATGGGGTCCTGCTATACAAGGTAGGTCAGTTTTTCATCTGTTGTAGCAGTGATTGGATAAGCCACAATTGCATAATATTTATCAACAACATTTTGATTTTTTTACCTGACATAGCTAATTGATTAGTGTGACAGATGAATTGTAATAGAGTATTACAGTCGTTCAGATCTTTTAGGATATTTATAAATTATAGCTGCTAAAATTTAACTAATCTATAGATGAAATCAGAGGGAGGTCTTGTGGTGCAGTGGTCCTTATCTCTGGATTGAGCTATCTTAACTCCACTTTCCTGCCCTATCCCTTGAAAGGATAGTTTTATTGCGAACACCAGAAAACCTTAGCAATGGTAATACAAAACGATATATTCATGAGCCAAACCTATAGTTTCAGTTGTGACCAGTCAATGAGTTTTGATGTAAAATCACACCCGAAATTTTCCAAAAGAAGTAATTTGATAATATCCTTAAAGGTATATAAATACATTTAAAATATTGACATGTAATCTTACCTGATTAATATTTTTGCTGTTTTTACTACTTTTTATGCTTTGTGTTGACCTGAAAGGTTCAATCACTCGACATGATATTGACTCTCCTCCAGTATCTGAAGATGTTGTCAGCATCTACAAGTATGAAGATGTGTTCATGCCTTCTGCAGCTTATCAAACCTTCTCCTCCCCCTTCTGTCTGCTTTTAATTGTTGCTCTGACTTTCTATATACTAATGGGGACGCCATAACTGAGTCAATGCGGGAAGACATTGACTTAAAAACATATTTGACTATGGAGAATTTCAGCAGGAGTGAAATTAATACATATGTTCTGTTTGGAATAGATTTTCCAATGGAGCCCCAACTGAATGCTGTGTATACAATTTGACAATATTCACTCGGGTAGTGATCAGTAAATGGTCAAATGATCAATACCCATGAAAAGCAAGAATTTGAGCTCCAAGCCTCAGTAAAGTAAGTCTGTGGGACAATAGTGGATTGGCAGAAATGCATAGTGTCTTCCTGTTCCAGGATCACCACACACTATTGTTTTTCAAACATTAAATCAGCATGCGTTGCGTATGCCAAGAAGCCTGTACCAAAAGGACTAATAACATTATTCTGAACATAGGCTCCTAGTTAACACGCCACTTCAGATAGGTTGTTGGCATTTGTATTTTGTAGGTTTTTTTGTATAGGGTTTGATGAAAACTCATTGTACCAGATGTTGCCATTTTTAGCACTGAGTTTTGCCAAATCAGAAGTGGGAAGAGTATTTGAACAAAAACAAACTTTTTTAAATTATGTGTAAATAACTAATCTAGAAGCTGATTATATATTCTTTATTTGCAGAGGATTCAAATTGTAGTGAAGTATAAATTTATGTCAAAGCTTTTACTTTGTATAAAGGGTAAAATAGCTTACTTATGTAGTATAATTCAAGAACCAATAAAACAGTTGTATCATTGGAGGAATATTAACGATCAAATAGTCATTAACGACTTAGATTTCTCAATTCAATCTTTCCTTAAAGGCTTCAGGTTCACTAAAAGAACGTGTGACTGCACCTCGTTAGTACCGTCCAACAGCATTTGTGAAAGCTAGAAAGATTATACTACAAAAGAGAGGGAGACAAAAAGTGGTGACAGCATTATTGATATTTGGTCATCTTCACTATAGCCTATACTTATTGTAAATGAAGGCCTTATTATTTTTGTGATAGAAATAATACACTATTCCGAAGGATATCTCATCCATACCAATCTCCCAAACACACAATTGCCGGCTATAAGCAAATGTGGCATTTAGCAGGAGTATTCTGAAGAGCTATATTGGGAGACATCTTGAGAAGGGATGGTGGTTGAATTGAATCCCTGACAGATGGCGGAATAGGTGAATGATAAATCATAGGGGGAGTAATTTCAGAGAAGTGAGACAGGCGGATCTAATACGGCGTGAACAGGTAGCGGTCACAAAGTCTGATGTGAGAAAGGGGAAGAACTGGAAAATAAGGATGAGAGAGAATAATACAGTCTGGATTTATTAGAGCCATCTCTCCATTTCTATATAGCTACATTTTTGTAAAGGTTTTGTCTATAATGAATTTTAAAACTTTGCTGCACACGAATGGAAAATTAAGAAAGAAAAAAATTCATTTCACCCACTTGGCTGTGTTACTTAGCCACACCTATGGAACACCCTTCAAGCATTGTTATTTCCTCAATGCCTTACCATCAAAGCTATCCTCACAATTAATTAGGAATCTGTCCATTTCAACTTCTTTTTGAATGTCAGCTGGGCTATTATTAATTGAGCAAGGTGTTTAAAGAAGGGTGAAGGTTTAAATGATTCAAATATCAGCCTCAGCATGCCGCTGTGGTAGTGCCTCCTAGTCACTAACAGTTTGAAATATAAGTAATTACTTACTTAAGAAATTACTAATTACTCTATGATGAAAGGCTATAATCTCATAATCCTTTCGTTTTCTAATGAAAATCGAGCTCATTTTTTAATGAATTGATGTAGATTTAAAATAGTTAAGAGAAATTCCATTACCTGTTAATGCTCTTCCAGCTCAGCTATTATTGGTTTATTTTCCTGTTCCCAGGAATGCTGGCTGCCAAATATGATGTGCCAGCACTTAATCAGATGCCCCCAATTTCCCCCGCTAGTCATTCTTTTATTTCAATCTATAACTCGACAGTTTATTGTTGATGAACGGACTGCATGTCTGCCAGCCATTTTGATAATTGAACATTGATTGTATCCAATTTTCAGTAATAATGTTTATTATTTCTTGATTGAATCTGTTTTATTGTCTGAACAAAACTAAGTTCAAATGGGAGACGTTGTTCAATTCATCTAACTCAGAAACCTGTAGTCCTTGTCATTACATCTTACACATTCATTCATCCCTTTTATCTTATGTTTTCTGTTCATTGTATATGTCATTTAACAGTAAATACATCAATTAATTTCACCATTTACTCTATTGCTACAATGATGTCGCCAGGGTTCTGACTTAACACGGCTGGCTCATATGTAGCTTCCTCGTCTAATGGGAGCAGATATAATAAAGCTAATATTTGGCCAAGAGTCTTGACTGACCAAATTAGTTTGCTCCAAGAAAACCTTCAAGGTCACTAAACCATGTCCTTAGAAGCAAAGGATACAACACTTCTGAACTTTTATGCAAATGATACCTTCCAGGCATCCATGGAGATGTATCAAGAGTCATTTGCTGTGGTGTCAACTGTTGCTTTTATGAAGTTCACTATGCAACCAGGTGTATAATATTTAACAGCAACAGTTTTGTCATATTGGGCTGTTCCCCAATTAACTGCCTACATGTATCAATTCTTTTATTTTAATATAATCCAACTTGTCTACACTTGAAGGTGAAGGAGCAATTTAAGGCTGGGTTTTTGCGGGCATGACATGTGTAGTGCAAGGTCTCCCTGTACTAAGCAGTGGAAATATAATAATGCATATGTGAGAACAAAAGTTCTGAGGGCAGAGTGCTTTGAAGCAGCACTGCTAAAACTTAATTTGCTCAGCTGTACAGAGGAGAAGATCATTATATTCCACACTGAAGGTTTGCAAAATTATCATCTTGTCGCATGTTGTACTGGATTGGAATCTACACACAGTTCATCGTGATGATATAGTTAAGCAGTAAAAAAACTCAATGACAAAGAGGGTACAGAGTCAGCAATATGAAACCATCTGCAGCCAGAGCAAAGCTGAAGAAGGTTCTATGCTGGCTATTCTCCTAATATTAGTACTAAGACAGAATTATTTCAGGGTAGAATGCTGGCTATTCTCCTAATATTAGTACTAGGCCAGAACTATTTCAGGATAGACATATATCATGACAAAATAATGCTTTTCAGATTTTTAGGTCATGAGTGGATGTTAATTTGGAAAAAAACAACAATGTTGAATACAACTAATTGTCAGACTGATAGTGAAAATGATCTTTTATTTACAGTTTGTGCTTATGTTGTCAAATTACATGTGCTTCTCTGATTTAAGTGGTTCACCAGTTCAGTGTTATCTTGTGTGTGCTACCTGTGATTTCTTTCTTCTACATAATGATTGTAGATGAAGTGCATAGACAACAATCAGTCTCCAATTACTGGCCACAGGCCAAATCAAGGCTGCTCATAGTTTCTAAATAAGACACATTGCAGAAGTATCTGATCTGGCCATTTTTCAGAATGGGAGAATGTAGGACTGGCAATTCCCAACAGGATGGAGAGTTGTGGTTATCAGCCATCTCACTTCTGAGCAACTTGAAATACCCTAAAGTATGTCAGCACCACTACCCCCAATATACCAGTATCTAGACTCCCCTCATCCCACTTTGCCTCCAGCACCTGGTAGTATCTCTCACTTCTTCTCACCAACCACAAAGAAGTGACCAAGACTGCTGTCTCTAGCATATATGCCTTCTTAAATTCCAATGCTGCCATATTTGATTAAAACCCTTCTGAGTTTGAAGGCCGCCCTGTTTCCCTGTCTAAAGTTGCAGAGACAAATAGAGAGGGGAAAGGAAAGGAGCAGCTAAAACATAAGTGAAGGAGAGGCAAATTAAAGCAGGTGGAAATTGTATAAAACTTTGAGAAGCATAAGATAGATGGGAGGTTTGACATGATGATGATTCTGCCACACCTGGCCCACTTGCTTCTTGTGACACATTGATCTGACCTACTGTGTCAAAAGGTTGTGCACAACTGTTCAACATCTTGAAAGGATTAGCTCCCTGTTGGACACACTGTCTTTCACCCTGATGTACCTTCATCAGTGCCAGAAGATCCTTTTTGTGCAGGTTGCAGGTGTTTCTATACTCTGAGATGTCCTAGAAACTCATTTTTCAGGCACTGCATTGGCAGGATAGCCAATGTCACTCAGCTGCTTTTGTCCTGCGCTCCCATTAAATATCACCATTTAGATGATAATGCTATTCATTCTTTCTTTCAGAATGCATTGCATTGTGATTAAAGAAAGTTGACTGTGTCCACCTTTCTACTGGCACAGTTAGGAATTGCTGAAGTGTGTCTTTTTACAATTAAAATTAAGAAGGAAATTCATTAATGCAGCTTTGCACAAAACTGCTACATCTCTCTGTATTGAACTATATGTGACAGAGTATGCTGGTCTGTACATTACTTGCAGTGAGTGTAATAACTGAAGCTTTAGGGTTATGGCAATGAATGTTATTTTAATATATTTTAAAACAAAGAAGTATAGTTCTGATAATCTAGAGAGGAGAGCAGCAATTCTTTTGTCATATTTCTATGTAAAATTATGCTGTTACTGCATGTAACTGACAGCTGATTCATGTGAAATTGTTTACCTAACCCTAAGTGGTAGGCTTCAGTATTGCATAGCTATTTATAATAAACGTGGTAGGCACTGTTAATGTACACAGCTGGAGAATTTTAAATCATATTATGGATAATGCTTGATACTGGCTAATAAAAGAGAATACATTTGAGCTGTGTGTTTGATTTGCTTATGAAAAATCCATAAAATGCAAGCCATAATTTAAAGATTCAAGCTTTAGGTGTGCTTAGGAAATTTGATCAACTGAGGCCACTTCAGAACCCTACAATATATTTGTGTTTTCAATTTTTAATGAGAATATTACAATGATTTTTTTCTAATGTGCTTATTCAGACCTACAAAAATTGAATGTATATTTTGGGAGATAAGTATTTGCACCAAAGTTATGCAGGACATTTGTTCTCCAGTTTTAACAAAAACTTGGAATGGGGGATATCTCAAATTTCTTGTATCTAAAACTTATTGTAATTTTCAGGCACTGGAATAAATGCAAGTAAGAAAATCAGTGTACTCATTATTTGAACCATTTAATAATTAAACATATGTTGATATTGTAAAGTATAATTCTCAAACTATATAGCACTTCACTTTTTTTGCTGTTCTGTCAGTGTAAGCTGCGGTTCAGTTGGTAGCACTCTCATCTGAGTCAGGAGGTTAGTTGTGGCCTCAAGTCCCACTCCAGGACATGAGCACAAAATTAGGCTGACACTCCAGTGCAGTATTAAGAGAGTGCTGCACTGTAACAGGTGCTGTCTTTTCCATGA
This sequence comes from Carcharodon carcharias, assembly GCF_017639515.1. NCBI lineage: Eukaryota > Metazoa > Chordata > Chondrichthyes > Lamniformes > Lamnidae > Carcharodon > Carcharodon carcharias. The sequence goes on from NC_054469.1 coordinate 100,494,868, forward strand.
GGCCTGCCTGCCCTCTCAGCTGAATGTTAGAGATCCTGGCCTATATTTTCCCCTCAATCAACATCAGGAAATACAAATTATCTGGTTGTTATCACGTTGCTATTTGTGGGAGCTAGCTGTTTGCAAATTGCCATGTTTCCTACATGACAAGAGTGATGACCCTTCTTGCTTATTGGCTAACAGCACTTTTGGGATGTCTGGTGGTCACGCAAGTACTATCTAAATGCAAATCTTTCTTTTCTGTATTACATTAATATAAAATATCTAAATTTAAAAAGAGAAAATGCAATTTTTTTATTGAATTGAACAGCTCACAACCATAAGATCAATTCACATCTTGAAAATCTGGGGAAACTTTAGGATATCTGCCTCAATGTATTTCCCTTTAGAGTGAGGTTCCATTTCCCAAGATTTGTATTGGGTTTAAATTTTATATGTATTTGCTCATCTAGTTGGCCCCTAATATTTAGTTTACTCAAATATTAATAGAAACTTTGAAGGTGCAACAAGTTTCAAAATCCTAACAGAGTGCAGATTTAAATTTCATAAATTATAGTGTTTAATTTTATGTCAGTTACATGCAGATTCATTTACTCTATATACCTATATACATGCACAAAATACAAATATGCATACACATATAATATACACATAGCAATGGAAAGCAATAGTATGGTATGTTTATATTGTACAATTACTTTTGACTATTACATATACTTTTTGCATCTTAATGTCTTTTTTTTACTATACTGTATTGTAAAACTGACCATTTTTGCTGATGAGAACATACTTTTCTGAACAATACAAATACATCTTAAGGATTACTTGCATTAGAATGACATTACTTAAGGCATCTTACAGTGAAAGTGGCATAGATATTAATGTTTTTTAAATAATGTAGCATAAGATTAAATACATTTTTTGAGTTTCAGTCCAAGAGTACAAGAAGAGGGAAGTCTTGCTACATTTGTTTGGTGTGAGGCTACACCTGGAGTGCTATGCACAGTTTTCATCTCCATATCAAGGGACAGATACACTTGCATTGGAGGCAAATGTTCACTAGATTGACCCTTGAGATGAGAGGGTGGTCACGTGAGAAGAGGCTAAGTAAATTTGGCCTATGCTCTTTGGACCTTAGAGGTGATCTCATTGAAACATACAATATTCTGAAAGGGCTTAATATGTTTCCTCTGTCTGATGTCATGGACGGTCTAAAGGTGTTTTCCCAAAGTATGTATGAGCAATGAAGTGTGTGTGTGTACATATTTGCTCACCTGTGGAGTGAGAAGTTCAATTTAAAATAATCCAGCTGCAATGCCTTTTAATTTAAAAAGGAAAAGGTGAGTTTATTTCGCACTATTGCCCTGAAAGTTACTTAAGGTAAAGTTATTAACACATGTACACACAAGGATTAGTTGCAGATGAAGATAAATGATACTTATAAATGCAAATCAAGTTTAGTCTATTATTTGGTGTGGGCCTGATATGTTTTGAAGTTTGTGTTATCTGAAGTGAAGATTTTGAGATTGTAGAGTGGTCTCTGCAGCTGCAATGGCTTCCACTGTCAAATTGCCAGAGGTTGCTTTAACAGGTAAGCTTTGTAGATGGAATCAGGTTTACGGGGAGGAGAGAGTTCCTTGCTTCTAGTTTTGCAAGCTTGGCACTTTTAGCTGCCCAGTTACTTTCAGCAGACCATTAGCTGTTTCTGGATGTTTCTTCTCTCTCTGGATTTAAGTTCTTGTGAAGTTAGTTCAAGATGGATCTGAAACAGGTTGACTTTTTCTGCAATATCTTTAGTAAAGAGCTAAATTGGCCACTGTATCATGTGATTCAAACAATATGCCAAGTCACCTTCCATTGAGGTATCTGAAGTCTCCTTTTCAGTTAGTGTTCAAAAGGGGCCAAGGTTTTCAAATGTCGGAGAAAGCAATTGTCTGACCACTCCTTGAATTTCAAAGTCTTTTCATGTCTGGGCATGCCTGCTGGCAATCCACTTGGAGCCTTCCAGAATCTTGACAACGTTGCAGTTGTAAACTCTGGTGAACTGTGACAGCCATCTTAAAGATCAACAGTGTCTCTTTTAAAGAGGGCTTAGAGGTTTTTAAAAATTTGTAATGCTTTCATGCCTGCTCAGCATGACACAGGAATCTAGAACACACTCAGGATAAGGGGTTGATCATTTAGGACTGAGAAATTTCTTCACTCAAAGGGTTGTGAATCTTTAGGATTCTGTTCCTGAGGGTAATCCATCATTGAATATATTGAAGGCTGGAATGGATAGATTTTTGATCTCTCAAGGGAATCAAGAGATATGGGGAATGGGCAGGAAAGTAGAGTTAAGGTAGAAGATCAGCCATGATTGTACTGAATGATGGAGCAGGCTTGAGGAGTCTTGTGATCTACTGACTCTATTTATAATGATACACAGATTTTGTCTGTGTACATTTCTAATTGTCAGTGAGTAGCTTTGGTGGGCAGAGCCTGATGCACTTAGTAGCACATGGGGTATGGGTACTTGTAAATGGTTGTGGTGGAGACTGGGGTGCAGGAGGAGGGGTGGGGGGAATTGGTGGAGAAAAAATATGACTGAAGGTAAGTGGAGTCCTACAACAAAGTTATCTTGGCTAGAAGGATGGCGAAATGGCATGCGGGGGAAGTGGAGAATGCATGGTATTATGGAATGAGGGATGGAAATAGCATAGGGAGAAAGGATGGGATGGGGGATTAGGTGGAAATAAGAGAGATGAAATGAATGGGAGGGTATGCCATCTTGGAGATGGCAAGAGAAGGATGGAATGATGTGATGGGGATTTTAAAAAGTATTGTTGCAATAAAGATACTAATGTAACCACAAATGCTTTGTCTCTGGTAGTTTATGTTCCAATTTATTCCTGTTAATATGATATCACACTTGATTAACATTCTATATCTACAGTGAGGAAAACATTTTGGAGATATTAAAGAACTTTATCCTTAGGCATACTTCATTATCTGTAAAGTGCTTTGCTGAGGTTGAGAAAGGTGCTATATAAGTGCAAGTCCTTTATGATGTGTGTTATGATATTTGAAATGCATTATTATCACAGTATCTTTACAGTGCACAAGGAGGCCATTTAGCCCATCGAGTCTGCACTAGCTGTCTGAAATAGCACTCCACCTAGTCCCATTCCCCTGCCTTATCCCTGTTGCCTTGCACACTCTCTCTTTTCAGGTAGCAATCCAATTCCCTTTTGAATACCTCAGTCAAACCTGCCTCCACCACCCTTTTGGGAAGTTTCTTTTAGACTCCAACTCTGGGTGAAAAAAAAATTTCCTCGTATCCCATTTACTCCTTTTGACAATTATTTTGAATCTATGCCCTCTAGTTCTTGAACAGTTTCTCACTATTTACCCTCTCCATACCCCTTAGGATCTTGAATACCTCTATCAAGTCTCCTCCCAACCTTCTTTTCTCCAAGGAAAACAATTCCAACCTCTGCAATCTATTCACATAGCTACAGTTCTTCATCTCAGGAATCTTTCTCGTAAATCTCCTCTGTACTCTCTCCAATGTCTTCATATCCTTCCTCAAGTATGGTACCCAGAACTGGATGCAGTACTCCAGATGAGGCCTAACTAGTGACTTATACAAGTTCAATATGACCCCCTTACTCTTGTACTCAGTGCCCCTATTAATAAAGCCTAAGATACTATATGCTTTATTAACTGCTCTCTCAACATGTCCTGCCATCTTCAATGACCTATGTACATATATACCGAGGTCCCTCTGTTCCTGCACCTCCTTTAGAGACTCTCTATTTATTTTATACTCTCTCACCACATCTTTCCTGCCAAAACGAATCACCTCACTTTTTTATTTTACACAGTTAAATTATATCTTTAGGGGGTTCTTGAATATTTTGTATCTGATGATTACTTTTATTCAGAAGTGCTTCAAGAATAAGTAAACGTGCACTTATTAAGTCTTTAGTGCATAGAGCCAGCACTGCAGAGGGTCTTTGGTATGATGAAAGAAGACACATAGCATACGCGTGGCAAGGTAGCTCAAGGGATCCAATGGTTGCTGAACAATCTCTGCCCCACTGCATTAGCAATAATGCCCAATATCTGTCCTAATTCTTCACCTGAAAATATATTGCATCTGCCCAAAGGGTAGCATTGATATTGATGTCAACACAGGTGACCAATTACTACTACAGGAACACTCTCCATTAAATTGCAAAAACCTTATATTTTTACACCATACACAAATTCCTAGATACCAATTATTATTCTGTTGCCCAAAATGCCTGACTTGAATGCTTTTTACCTACAGTGGTGCTCATATAAGGTGCATTCCTGATGGCTAGAGCATATGAAATAAAAGGCTGCTGTGACCCAGTCAAAGCTCTTGAGTTGCTTGTAGCCAGTGACTTATAGGAGTTTGGGACTGAGAGAACTAGTCTGCAGACTGCAGCAACTTGGTGGCTGCTGGGGCATTAAGGCATAGCTTGCTATCTGGCATTGTGGTAGGCATTGATTGAAGACAATGCAAGGGTTTAGAAGTGCTTAATGCCAAGTATCTATTCCTATTGCACAACTGTCTTTGTCATTGGGCTGTAATTCAGAAAAATGTCATTCACAATCCACCATGGAAAAGTGTACCTCCCTTTTAAGGGGCTTCAAGCTCCTTTCGGTAGTGGCTGTCCATTGGATTTCCCATTTTCCCAACTGGTGAGCTGACTATAGCATGCGCGATCAGTACTGGGAATGAAAATGACTACAATGGTGGCTAATACTGACACCATGTCTACTGCTCACCTGATTTAGATAACACAAAAATTAACCCATTTGAGTCTGTGCCTTCTTGTGCTAAACAGTAAAATGACATCATTATTTACTCTCTCAGAATTTTGAAAATCACCATTATATTCTGAATTTCCTCCATTCCAGTGGAAAAAGCCCCAATTTTCAAACTTTTCTTTGTAACTATAATTTTTCATTCCTTGTATCAGTCTAATAAATACTTGCTATGCCTTTCTGCTGGCTCTAATATCCTCCTTATAATATGGTGCCTGGAAACACATGCAATATTCCAACTGCACGTGAACCTAGAGAACTGGTAAAAGCTGACTCACAGCTTCCAAAATGCTGACCGATCAAGAACAGCAAAAGTAATGAACTTGCAATTTATTTAACACCTTTTATGTCCTCATGACATGTTAAAAGGCTTCACAGCGAATGAATTAATTTTAAAGTAGTCACTGAAGGCAAACAGTGCAGCCAAATTATGCACAAGTACCACAAAAAGCAAATAAGATAATTGAACAAATAATCTTCTGATGGTTAGTTGAGGAAAAAATATTGGCCAGAATTCTGGCAGAATTCATTGATCGTTGAAGGACATCATGGAATCACAGAAATTAAAGAATTGTTACAGCGCAGAAAGAGACCATTCAGCCTGTTGTGACTCCATCAGCGCTCTGAAGGAGCAATTCACCTGATGCCATTCCCCTGCCTTTTCCCCATAACCCTGAACATTCACATTTCTCCTTTACAGACAACAGTCCAATTCCGTTTTGAATGCCTCGATTGAACCTGCCTTATCTACAATCTCAGGCAGTGCATTCCAGACCTTAACCACTCACTGCCTGAAAATGTTTTTCCTCATGTCTCTTGCTTCTTTTGCCAACTACTTTAAATCTGTGCTATCTTGTTCTCAATCCTTTCATGATTGGGAACAATTTCTCCCTATTTACTCTTCCCAGACCCTTCATAATTTTGAATACCTCTGTCAGGTCTCCTCTCAGCCTTCTCCAAAGAAAACAGTCCCAATTTCTCCAATCTGTCTTCATAACTGAAGTTCCTCATCCCTGAAGCCATCCTCATGAATCTTTTCTGCACTCTCTCTGCCTTCCATCTTTCCATAGTGCAGAGCCAAGAACTGGATGCAACACCCCTGCTGAAGCCGGACTAGTGTCTTATACAAGTTCAACATAACCTCCTTGCTCTTGTACTTTATGTACCTAATAAAGCATACCGAATCCTAGATTTTATTATTAAGTGCTCTCTCTCAACCTATCCTGCTACCTTCAATGACTTATGCACATATACACCCAGGTGCCTCTGCACCTGCACCCACTTTCAAATTGTGCCCTTTGATTTGTATTGGGTGGTATTTCCTGCTCCAGATACTAAGTGCTGTGGTGGGCGGTAAAAACGAAGCATTGCTGACCAGCCTCAATGGTAAGTTGCTGCACCAGATCGTCCACTTTTCAGCTCATTATATATGTATGAACAGGAAACATGTTGGATCCCATAGCGGGGCGGGCTGTGATTCACCAGCCCTGCTGTGACCTCAATGAATCATCTTCTCAGGTGCCATATTTAAACAGGACCCATGCACATCATTCACTCTCTGCAGCCCAGGTCAAGTGCATGAGAGCAATGGCCCCAAAAGGCAAGATGTCTAGTGCCCCTAATTCAGTGGCAGAGTGCTGAGAGCTCTTCTGGATGCTGTGGAGGAATGCTGGGACTTCCTGTACCCCCATGATGGGAAAGCCGCCCACCAACCACACCACTCTGGCTTGTAAGAAGGTGGCAGTCTCTTCTATCAATGAGTGTATTTGAGGCATGAGCAGCATTATACCTTTCCTCAGAGACAATGAGCATCATCAGCCACTTCTTTAGCACATAACCTTTGTCCCAGAGGAGCCAACGCTGGGTGTGCTGAGGCTCCTCGAAGATCTGTGGGACCTGCAATTGACTCAAGATATAGAAGTTGTGGCAACTTCTTGAGTATCTGGCACATACCCGTGTAATGTGTTTCTGGTGGTTGCACACCATCTGCACATTGAGAGAGTGGAAACCTTACCTGTTGATGGATTGAATTGGCTGCTGCCAGGGAGCTCTTAAAACCACATGAGTGCAGTCGCTAGCACTCTGCACCTGCAGGAATCCTGAAATAGCAGCAAAGCCCAGTACTCTGGCAGCCTGGCTGGCTTCATTTGAAGAGAACTGCATGCAATTATGTGCCTGGGTAAATAGGGTGCCCATCACCTCCTGTATGCACCTGCATGTAGAAGCTTGGGAAATCTCATGGAGGTCCCCAGTGGAACCCTGGAAGGATCCACTCACGAAGAAGTTCAGAGCAGCAGTCACTTTGACAGCCACTGGCAATGGATGACCTCCTAGTTCTATGGCTTCAACTCTTCCTGGAGAATGTGGCAGATGTGAGCCACCAGATCCCTAGGCATGCAGAGGTGTCGACGGCACTGTCTTTCACTCATCTAGAGGTATGAGAGGCATCTTCTGTACCCCACTTGGTCTGGCCAGATGCCTACATCAAAGGATCTGTGAGCCTCAGCTTCTGGGATCTGAAGGGGCCCCACTGCCCCTTGCTCACCAGGGTGAGCCTCTTCCCCTTGCCGAGCATGGTACTGATCTGCCCTTCTTCTCCACCTTAGCTGTTGTCTGTAAGACAGGATGAACGTTAGATGATCCATCCATCTTTCCCTCATAAACATCTCTCTAGGAACATTAGAGTCATATAGGTCTACAGCACAGAAAAAGGCCCTTTGGCCGATCAAGTCTGTGCTGGTTAAACAAAAACCTAACTATTCCAATCCCATTTTCCAGCACGAGGCCCATGGCCTTGTATGCCATGGCATCACAAGTGCACATCCCAATAAGTCTTAAATGTTATGAGGGTTTCTGCCTCTACCACCCTTTCAGGCAGTGAGTTCCATATTCCCACAATCCTCTGGGTGAAAAAATTCTTCCTCACATCCCCTCTAAACCTCCTGGCCCTTACCTTAAATCTATGCCCCCTGGTTATTGATCCCTCCACCAAGGGGAAAAGTTCCTTCCTGCCTACCCTAACTGTGCCCCTCATAATTTTATACACCTGAATCATGTTCCCCCTCAATCTCCTCTGCTCCAAGGAAAATAACCCCCGTCTATCCAATCTCTCCACATAACTAAAACTCTCCAGCCCAGGCAACATCCTGGTAAACCACCTCTGCAGTCTCTCTAGTGCAAGCACATCCTTCCTATAATGCGGATTCCAGAACTGCACGCAATTCTCTAGCTGTGGTCTAACCAGCATCTTACACAGTTCCAGCATAACCTCCCTGCTCTTATATTCTATGCCTCAGTTAATAAAGGCAAGTATCCCATTTGCCTTCTTAACCACCTTATCTACCTGTCCCGCTAACTAAAGGGACCAGTGAACATGCACACCAAGGTCCCTCTGATCCTCGGTTCTTCCCAGGGTCCCATCATTCATAGTGTATTCCTGTGCCTTGTTTGTCCTGCCCAAGTGCATCACTTCACACTTATCCGGATTAAATTCCATTTGCCACTGATCAGCCCATCTGACCAGCCTGTCTATATCCTCCTGTAATCTAAGGCTATCCTCCTCACTATTTATCGCTCCACCAATTTTCGTGTCATCCGCTGTCATTAGACAGAGACATGAGTGAGCATTAGCCTCTAAAGGTCATTTTCCTTTCACTGACTAGGGAGTGACTGTGGTGCTAATGGGTTACTTCAGTTCCAGCCACTACATCCCCACTTGGGCCTTCATCTCTTGGCAGCATTATTACAAGATTACCTGAAGCGCTACCACCACCCCCACCCCCATCATCACCACCAACAGCCTGCAAGAATTTTGTTAGGCGCTGGAAGCTTCAGGCAGGGCACTCGAAGATTGCATCCTTTGGTTTACACAGCATCCCAAATGACCACTGAGGGAATGAGAGTATTTTAGGTGGGTGGGGGGTTCCCATCTCTAAGCCTGCCAACTGCAAGGTTTAGAGGTGTTATGGACAATAGGCATCTGCATTTTGTCCTGTTGCCCCCTTGTCTACTGGTGCCTTCTTAAAATGGGAATTTGCCAAGAGTGGGACAAAGGGTTTTGGCAAGGAGATCGTTTATATATTACTTTCACATGAGAGGGCTATAACAGTTAAGGCTCCAGATTCCCTCAATTGGGTTTGGAATGCTCCTAACATGTCTCAGCTGTGCCTTCCTCTTCATTTGGAAATTTGGAATTTAGGAAGGTGCCCCTTCAACCAGCCCAAAATTGCAGTGGTCAACTCTGCCCTCCCTGCAATTTGTTTTCATATTTTCTTTTTCAACTGCGGCAGAGATTCAAGTTGGAAAATGGTGGTGCTGAGATTCTACTTTCGGACCAGCTTCGACCCTCCCCCTGTGACTGTGAAAATTCCTCCCATCATCCTGGAGGTGCATAATTCTCAGGTTTCCCTCCCTCTAACCACTCTCCTTCCTCCCCCTCTAATCCTTGATCCCATTGTCATAGTCATGGATATCCCTGTCCTACTCCCTGAACTCTTTGATGTTGATGTCCCTATGCCGCATTTTTACCTGACCCCTCCCCATCTTGAGGCCTAGTGCACTGTCACATACAAACACCACCCCCCCTGCCATGAGACCATCGAGTGCCTTACATTACCTCTTTCCCATCTATAGGCCGACTGTGATTGTGCCATCTGCGGCATAGAATAGAGCCAGAAACCCCCAGGACTGATGTGTGTGTGAGGGGGTCACCATGCCCTGTGTACACCATGCTGGACACAACTGACACAGGATTGACAGGCCCTCCCCTTACCAGACTGGGCCAAGGATAATCTTTCCAAGCTCAGCCATCCAAATTGTGTGTATTGCCATAGAACTGTCTTTCCATCTGGCCTCGACTAGATTTTGTGCCTCTGCACAGGACTGTCTTTCCATTCTGACCCTGAGTACGTTTCCGCTGCAAACCCCAGTAATGTGTCTGTGTGCACCATTCCCCAGTCTTCCCACCCCCCAGTCAAGCCTTTGCCCTCCAGGCCTTTCCGTTGCCTCTGTCTTGTGTGACATCCACCCCCCAGTCAAGCCTTTGTCCTCCAGCTCCTTCCACCCTCCCCCTGCCTTACCGCTGGTCCAGAATGGAGATCCTGGCCTCTGAACCCCCCTTGAGTTACTGTTCATCTTGCCTGTGCAGCCTGGCACAGAGTCAGAAGACCCATGAGCGCAGCGTAATGAAAGGTAGGCAAACAAACCTCAAAGTCACAAGTGAAGTGCAGGGTGCCAAGTGAACATCATTTATATCCGATCGTAAGACATGCCAGTCTAATTAGACGCTTGCGAGGGTTTCTGATCAGGAGTGGGGTGTGATTCTGGCGAGCTAGCTTAATAATGAGCATTCATGACATTTAAATCCATGCAAATGCCGTTCCCGACATGGCGGGATGGGACACCCAAGCCTCCACTGAAGTCAGGAGAAGACAATTGCATCCTGTTTTTATGCCAGCAGAAAACAGACTTTATGCCTTCCTCCACATTTTCTGGACCCACCCGCCATTCTGCCCACTGCTCATGGGACTGGAAAATCCCACCCATTATCTCCCCATGTTCTTCCTACCAAAATGAATCACTTCACATTTCTCCGCATTGAAATTCATCTGCCACTTGTCCACCGCTTCCATGAACTTGGCCATGTCCTTTTGAAGTTCTACACTATCCTCACAGTTTATAATGGTTTCAAGTTTCGTATCATCTGCAAATTTGGAAGTTGTGTCCTAAACACCATGTTCTAGGTCATTGATATATACAGCGAACAGAACCACCACGTCCATTAGGCAATGTAGGTGGTCTCCTAGGGCAGCACGGTTTGGGGGCATGGCAAAACCGCTGGCATTTTTTTAAAAATGGAACTGAAAACCAGCTGGATTTGTATTGATGAGCAAATAGCAAATTTGTTTCCACATTCCAGCAGATTAAGTTATTCAAACTGAAAGGAAGGGATTGTGTCCACTACTCCAGCTGTATTTTCCTTTTAGAAATAGTGGGAACATTTTACCTTGATCACAGTTTGAATAGCCTTTTAAAATGAATGTGGTGCCAGCTGGGCCAGCTAGCTTGGCCATTGTAACAATGTACTAGTGCATCCACTGTCCCTTAATTAGGTAGAATTGTGGCATATTTTAGTTACAGTCAATGTGCTATGAATAGCAGTTAATGTAATGTAGATAGATACAATACGTGGATAAATAAAGATTTAAACTATCCTGAATTGGGTTTTAAGTGTCTGCTGTTGAAACACAAATGCTCGATTTAGTTTATTTCTGTTCCAAAATGTGGTATGGTGGGAGAGTTGGGACAAATTAGCACAATAAAGCTACTGGATTTAATAACACATACAGAAATGAAACGTAAAACATTTTAAATTAAGTTTTTGACAAGAAATCAAAGGCCAGCAAAGATAGCTTTTCAATTTTGAGTGGTTATTTTCTTAGTGCAGTGCTGATGGAACTCGTCAAGTCTGGTACAACATTTTGAGATCTCCTATTAAATGGCAATAAACCCTCTGTGCCATAATATAGTTCAATCACTATATTAAAATTTGTGGTGTGCATTGCTACCAGCATATATTCATTTGCTTTACGATGATGCAATATCACATTTATCTTTGTGGACATTCTAGCTTCAAGATTCTTTGTTATCACAATTTCTGCACCAACAATCTAGCTGGGTGGAAGTACTTCGGAATTTACAAATATTTTGGGGTCTTTTTTAACTTAATACCTGAACTAGAATAATTGTTGTTTTGCCATTGGGATCTTTTGTTCCATATGATCACAAAGGGGTTTGGGAATCCTGACACAATGTTGTATGATTAAGTTATAAAATTGAAAAGGGAAAACAGCCAGGCTTCTTTACTGGGAGTAAGGGAGGCACAGAATTATTTGCATTTTGTTATGAACACAGCCAATGTTAATTGCTGCGTAAACCAAACCTCAGAGGGAAACTTGGTGTATGGTCCATACCCTTTCTTTTTTGTATTCTGAAAATGAGAAGAAGACATACTGATCTCAGCAGCAAGAAGTCCAGTAACACTTCGGAATTTAAAAAATTATAAGTAAAAGTTTTATCAACAGGAATAAAATAAAACTTAAGCACACAAGATTACAGTTGCTCAATTAAAATTTGTCTTACAGAACATTCCCCCAAAGACTCTCTACTCCCTACACCCACAAGTAAATACCTTCCAGACAACACTCCCTTACAGGTGTTTAACTATAAAAATCCAGTAATATTACCCAAGGTAAACTGCTGTGGCTTTAATAGAGGCATACCTCATGATCTCTTAAAATCTCTCCCACTCTGCTGTGGAGATCCAAAATTTTAGAACAATACTAGTTTCTGCAGCCCAAGACTTCTCTGGCTGGACTGGATGGTGATTCAAATTGCAACTTCTCCCAATTCAGAGCTGTTTCCAGGAGCTCTTCCTCACACGTGCAATAGCCCACAGCTACAGCTAACAGCTCCAGCTCTCTACAGTAACAAAAATACCTTTATTTCCTTTTCATCTCAGGTTCCATTGTTCTCACACCTCTTTGACACTCAAATCCTTCCGAATATTAAATCGTTCATGTTTCTATTTTGTTTCTGCTTTCTGGTCAATAAAATGTAATATACCCTCTTCTATTTACCTATGGGGCAGAATTTTCTGGCTGGCGGAGAAAGCAGAGCAGGAGCGGCCGCGGGCGGGCGTGGACCTGAACACGGGTCCGCGCCACCATTTTACCCGGGCAGGCCAATTATGGCCTGCCCAGCGTACATCATGACTCCCATGCTTGGCGGGAGTGCGTGGGCGGCAGCAGGCGCACTCAGCCCGCCGGGTCAAATGGCGACCCGACGGCCTGTATAAAGGAAGGCCTGGCAGCCTTGGAAAGGCTGTTCGCAATGGCTGGGCAAAGGGCTTTGCAGAGGGGCAATGGAGGTGACGCAAGTCCACAGGGCAGGCCAGGCCAGATGGTAGGGCAGGGGGCTAGTGTGCCCCTCGTTTTCCCGATGAGTGCCTTGCTGCCCTCCTCGAGGAGGTGGCAGCATGCCGGGAGGTGCTGGTGCCCCAGGACGGCAGGAGGAGGCCCCCCCACTTGAGAGGAGGTGGCAGAGGTGGTGAGCTCCCACGACGTGGTGCAGCATGGATCCAGTGTCACAAGCGCTTCAACGACTTGCTGCACTCTGGAAGAGTGGGGACAATGTTGGCATTGGTCACTAACCCAGCAGGTCGGCTTTCTCCCCTGCTGCTCCCCCACCCCGACCAAGTCTGAATGTAGTGACTGCATTGAATCATTGACGGCATGTGTCGTTTGCTGGGTGGGCCAACAGACATTGCCTATGCTGAGGTCACCCTGAGAGGGTGGTGAAGAGATGGGTTCTGCATCTGCAGCATGTGGTATACTGAGACCCACATGAAAGTTTTGGGGGCAACCTGGAGGAGCTGCACTTAGGTGCTATGCTTGAACTGCAGGACGTGTCCAATTCAGGGTGATGACATGGTGGGAGGGAAGCTTCAAGGTGGCATGGCAACGAACCATCTGCTGCCCTCTGCACTCTACGTGCTTGCTCCTCCTTGCTATGGAAGGTTACACTGTATGGTACCTAATGTGATTTAGGCAGCATGTGGCCAAGGAGGGGTTGTGAGGGTGGGGAACAGGCAAGCATCTTTGTGTGAGTGTTCGGCAACAGCAGGCTAAGGAGGAACTAGAGCCCTAATATGTCCCACTCTGGTTGTGGTGGGCTGTGCGTGAAGAGAGTCCATGTACAATTTGCACAAGTCAATGCTCTTCTCTCATTTTTAGGAGAAGAGTGCTCATAATGCTGCAGAGTGTGTGAGGACTGACAGCATCCAGGCGCAGTTAGCAATTCTCAGCCGGTTTGAGCAGGAGGCCCTGTATTTGGAGAGGCGCCATGTGCCCAGGTCCACTGGTGCCGGTGAGGCTGGGGTGCCATGGCCAGGTATGTAACCAACAGTGAGGTCAGCATTGTCCTCCCAACAGCCATAGTAGTGCTGAATGTTAAGGGATTTAATTTTGCAACATGGCTTGACCATTGCTTATGGAAGAATGAGTGCATAATGATCCGGGGGACAGGGATGCACTTTGTCATTGTCTCCACATTAACGGATCCAATGTCCTTGTTCTTCCTTTCGGCATCAGTAGAGCAGGACCGGGAGGAGGAGCAGCACAGGCCCCCCTCTCACACCTGAGGGGCCTGAAGTCTCACCAGCGTCACACCATCTCTGCCAGGCAGGCACTACTATGGCTTTTGGGAGGACAATGCTGATCTCACTGTTGGTTATATACCTGGCCGTGGGACCCCAGCCTCACCGAAACTAGTGGACTTGTGCACATGGCGCCTCTCCAAATCCAGGGCCTCCTGCCCAAACCAGCTGAGAATTGCTAACTGCGCCTGGCTGCATCGACATCTTCCTCATCCACTGCATCCCCACTTTCCAGCGCAAGATTGTGGAGAGCGCAGCATGAAACCACTATCACTGACACATGATCTCTGCCAGGCAGGCACCAGCACAGATACTAGCACCTCAGTGGGAATGAGAACATCGGCTAGTGTCCCGGGGCACAGCGGTGAGGGCATTTCACAGTCGTTGGGGGAGGTGGCAGAGACAGAGAGTGCCCATGGCACCAGCAGTCGGAGGACTGCAGGGGCCAGGCACGTGCTCAGTCGGTGCCAGATGATGTGCTTCTGGAGTCGTCTGCAACGCAGCAAGCGCAAGAAATGCGGCCGGGTGTGCGGGAGCATCTGGGGGAGATACATGAGGCTATGCCTGGCTTGGTGTCCGTGGTGGAGGAGTCTACATGGATGATCGCCAAAGCAATGAGCCACATGTCCGAGCGCCATGTGTCCTCCATGGAGAGAATGGCGACATTCGTGGAGAGGCTCCTCCAGGTAATCCATCAGGGCTTCCTGGGGATGCGCTCTGACCAGCAAGCCCCCACATCGGCATTGACCTCAGCTGGTCAGTGCCAGTGTTGGAGATGGTCTGAGCACCAAGTTTCCTAGCCCGATGCCCATCCATCTACGGTGAGCAGGGAGGTCCAAAGAGACCTCACGTTGGCCCAGCAGCTGCCTGTCTTCTCTGCGGGCACCTCTCTGGCTGAGAGCAGCAGCTCCTCTGCCCTTCTCCCAGTGACTGTAGCATCTGGTGAGGATGCGACACCTGGGGGGATGCCAGCTGCAAAAGAGGCAGCTCCCTCTCAGACAGGGCCAGGACAGGCTCCAGGGGCCAGAGGATGGCTGCCAAGGTCTTCGAGGCCATCAGGACAGCAGAGTCAGCAGGCTGTCTCAGGTGCCACTCCCAGCAATGGGGCTTCAATAAGACATAGCACCCAGAAACATAAACATAACACACCTTAGGCACACCATGGGTTTATCACTGGTGCTTTTGTGTTGCCCTTAGATAAGGTCCTTATGATTTGCTTTGAATTGGAACACTATTGTTGTTTTTTTTGCTTAAGTTTCTTTGCTTGTGATATTAAATTCAGACATGTGACCTTTGCTGAGGATGCCTTTTTTCTTCTGCATGTGTATGGTTTCCAAAAATATTATGAGTGCTCTGTGGGACATTCAGCTTTATTAATAAGGCCCCTAGTGACTGTTCCTAACCTGGCAGATTTTGCACTTAGGTATCGAGTATGGAGCCTACAGCCCAGGCTTGTCCTGGAGGTCCATCTGTGGTGTGATAGCTGAAAGTTCATTGGATTAAAGCCTCCCGGGTGTCCCTGCCTCCCTGCAGTATGCCCAGGTCAGCGTCTACCCCCTCAGCATTTCCCTGTGCATGCTCATCCTTGGATTCATCATGTGCAGCTGCAGCCACTGCGTCGACATCTTCATCATCCACTGCATCCCCACTTTCCAGCGCAAGATTGTGGAAAGCGCAGCATGAAACCACTATCACTGTCACATGATCTGGGGGGTACTGGAGTGCACCCCCTGAGCGGTCCAGGCATCGGAAGCACATCTTGAGAAGACCAATGGTTCTCTCGACCACAGCCTTTGTGGAGGCATGGCTCCTATTGTACCGCTGCTCAGCTTCTGTTCTTGGATGGCGGAGAGGCATCATGAGCCACCTTCTGAGGGATAGCCATTGTCACCCAGCAACCATCTAGCCAGCCGGGCTAGAGTGATAAAGTGTCCCAGCACCTGGGAGTGTCTGAGGATGTAGGCGTCTTGGGAGCTGCCTGGGTACCTTGCACAGAATTGTAGAATCAGCATCCTGTGATCACACACTATCTGCATGTTCATGGAGTGGAAACACTTCCTGTTGACAAAGGCACCGGGCTCACCTGCTGGCACCTTGATGGCCACATGTGTGCAGTCTATTGCACCCTGGATGTGGGGGAAGCCAGTAATGGCCGCGAAGCCTCTGGCTCGATGTGCCTGACTTGCCTGGTCCCAGTGGAAGTGGATGAAGGTCAATGCATGCCTAAACAGAGCGTCTGTAACCTGCTTGACAGAAGTGTGGACAGCTGATTGGGAAACACCGCAAAGATCACCCACCGACCCCTGGAAGGAGCCAGAGGCATAGAAGTTGAGGGCAGCTATGACCTTCAGAGCCATTGTAATGGGGCATCCACCCACACAGTTAGTGGAAATCTCAGGCCCAATCATCTGACATATACAGTTGTTTGTCTCCCTTGAGAGATGGAACCTCCTTCGGCACTGCACCTCAGACATATTGAGGTAACTGCTTTGCTGCCTGTCTACCCTGGCAGCAGGATAGTGGTATCTTCTGCGGCCCCTTCTGCATCGGTCTACCTCTTGGCCCTGCGCCTGCGCCTGTCCTCCCAAAGGTGGCTCCCCTGGAGGCTGAATGTACACTCTTGGCCTCCTCCCCCTTTTAGTCCTCCCTTCCTCGTCAGAGGAAGTGCCTCCAGTGGACAGTTCAGCTCCCATTCCCAGGCTAAGGGAAGGCTTCCTGAAACCTGCAGGCCGAAAAACATTCCTCACTGCAGAGTGCTAACCGGAAGGTTAAGAGTCTAGACAAAGAAGCTGGTATGCATTTTGAAGTACTGCAGATCACACAGGCAAGTTTCAAAAACTTTGAAAAATCAATATTTGAGATAGCACACTCACAACCCCAGTGAGACCTCTTGTCCCAGCCGTGGATGAAGTTTGTACAAATGTCTCCTATTTGCCTGCCCATTGCGCCCATGCGCCACCAGATTGCATGGGCACCGAAATTTCGGCATTGATTGGTGAATCAAGGGCCTTAAGTGGCTCGTTAATTAATGGCAGGCGGGTATCGGATATCATCACGAGCCCTCCCAACGAAATATCGTAATGGTGCACGGTGACGTCTTGTCGCTCACCTGACATCACCACGCACTATTTTACACACAAATGTGTGCAGCCCACCCCTGCACACAATGGGAAAATTCTGCCCATGGAATTCCTGCAAGATGCAAAGATGTTTCTTGACACCTCTGACTTCCCTTTGATATTCAAAAAAACTCACCTTATTTCAAAGTGCAAATGTTAGATCTAACCTATCTCATTACAAATGCACAAACCTAAAGCTTCTATCCTTTCATGTCTCAAACCTCCTAGTCAACCTGTCTTCCACTAACCTTTCCCCAGCTTAATTAAATCATTTACACAGACAGGCACACAACCTTCTGCACAGAATAATACAATATTCACCCAAATATTTTAAAATTTGGATCCATTCTCACACCTTCCTCCTTGTAAAAAAAAATGAACCATCACAATTTCAAAAGATGGTTTCATTTCCAACCCATTTCGTATTCCTTCCTACATTTATCTTTCCAAATAGACTTTTACACTATAGTGGACATGCATTAACCAAGAAAATATGAAATACAAGTCTTTTGTAAAAATAAAGTTCATTCCAGCCGAGCCTCCTTTGCCAATAATCAAGTTCTTTTGAACTTTAAACTCTTGACAACACATAAGACCATAAAACTGTAAGACATCAGAGCAGGAGGCCATTCGGCCCATCGAGTCTGCACCATCAATCAATCAAATCACCATCATGGCTAATCTGATAATCCTCAACTCCACTTTCCTGCCCTTTCACCATAACCATTGATTCTCTTACTGATTAAAAATCTGTCCACCTCAGCCTTGAATATACTTAACGACCCAGCCTCTACAGCCCTCTGTGGTAAAGAATTCCACAGATTTACTAGACTTACACAGAGAAATTCCTTCTCATCTCTGTTTTAAATGGGCATCCCCTTACTCTGAGATTATGCCCTCTGGTCCTAGACTCTCCCACAAGGGGAAACAACCTCTCAGCATCTACCCTGTCAAGCCCCTTAATAATCTCACGGGCTGAATTCTCTGGTCGGCGAGCAGAAGCAGGGCCCGCTCGCCGACGCATAAGATGACACGTGGTGACGTCGGGCGGACATCCCAACGTCACTGTGTGTCATTTAGATTTCCAGTTCAGCAGTGGCTGCGTGCTCACCGAACTGTCAAAGGCCTATTAAGGCCTGTTAAAAACTAATTTAAGCAATTAAATGAGCTGCCCATCCAACCTTAAGGTTGGTGGGCAGGCGAAGAGCCCAGGTGGCCTTTGCATTTTTCATGAAATTTCATCCACGGGCGGGATGAGGTTTCATGAAGTGTTTTAAAATTCAATAAAAATTTTAAAAATAATTCTTTGACATATCCCAGTGTCACATGAGGGGGATTGTTTTAAAAGTTTTTAATTACTCTATTTCAGTTTTTAAATATCAAACTGATCTCCCTGAGGCACAGAGGTGCCTCAGGGAGACTTCTGCGGTATTTCATGCATGCGCGAAAGAGCACCGCCCCCAGTTCAGGGAATCCCCCCTGCCCGCACAGGGAGCGCTCAGCGCTTCCGGGTACACGTCACACTAGACGGGCCTTAATCGGGTTCATGCCCACATCCACGCCAACCCCCCCCCCCCCACCCACCGCCCCGGATGGGGGAAAATTATTCCCTTATATATTTCAGTAAGGTTGCCTCTCATTCTTCTAAATTCCGAGTACAGGCCCAACCTACTCAACCTCTCTGCATAAGAAAATTCCTCCATACCCACGATCAACCTAGTGAACCTTCTCTGGACTGACTCCAATGTCAGTATATCTTTCCTTAGATAAGGGAACCAAAATTGTTCCCAGTATTCTAGGTGTGGTCTAACTAGTGCCTTGTATAGTTTTAGCAAGACTTCCCTATTTTTATACTCCATTGCCTTTGAAATAAAGGCCAACATTCCATTTGCCTTCATTATTACCTGCTGAACTTGTATGTTAGCTTTTGGGATTCATGCACAAGGACTCCCAAGTCTCTCTGTGCTGCAGCTTTCTACAGTCTTTCTCCATTTAAATAATATTCAGCTCCTCTATTCTTCCTGCCAAAGTGCATCACCTCACATTTTCCTACATTATACTTCATCTGCCAAGTTTTTGCCCACTCACTTAACCTGTCTATATCCCTCTGCAGACTTTTTTTTTGCAAAAATATACATTATTCATAAAATATCTTCAAGAACATTCCAAACCATTTCAAAATCACCATCACAAAAGTACAATCAGGTTCAACTTTTACAACATGTATCACGAGGTGCATCAGTACAAACAATGAATATTACAATCATTTGCAGACATTCATTTTGAGCTGTACAGCCTGAGGGGCTCTACACAGTTCCCAATCCCTCAGTGCACTGTCGCAGAAAGGTCTTAGGCAGCGACCCTTCCCCACTGCGTCTTTGCGACGGCTGCCCCAAGCTTTAGTGCATCCCTCAGCACGTAGTCCTGGACTTTGGAACGTGCCAGTCTGCAACGCTCGGTCGGGGACAACTCTTTGCACTGGAAGACCAACAAATTTCGGACAGACCAAAGAGCATGTTTCACCGAGTTGATGATCCTCCAGCTGCAGTTGATGTTTGTCTTGGTGTGTGTCCCTGGGAACAGCCCATAGAGAACAGAGTCCTGTGTCACAGAACTGCTCGGGATGAACCTCGGCAGAAACCACTGCATCTCTCTCCAGACTTTCTTTGCAAAGGCGCAATCTACAAGGAGGTGAACAATGGTCTCGTCCCCACCACAGCCACCTTGAGGGCAACGTGCTGAGGGGGTGAGACTCCTGGCGCGTAGGAAGGATCTGACAGGGAGGGCCTTTCTCACCACCAGCCAAGCTACGTCTTGGTGCTTGTTGGAAAGTTCTGGCAATGAGGCATTCTGCCAAATGACTTTGACTGTCTGCTCGGGGAACCATCCCACAGGATCCACCCTCTCCTTTTCCCGCAGGACCTTTAAGACGTTACGAGCCGACCACTGCCTGATGGACTTGTGGTCAAAGCTGTTTCTCTGCATAAATTTTTCTACGAGGGACAGGTGGTACAGCACAGTCCAACTACTTGGAGCGTTCCACGGCAGCGTGGCTAGACCCATCCTTCGCAACACTGGGGACAGGTAGAACCCCATCACATAGTGACACTTGGTGTTTGCGGACGGAGGGTCTACACACCACTTGATGCAGCCACACACAAAGGTGGCCATCAATATGAGTGCAATGTTGGGCATGTTTTTTCCCCCTTTATCTAGAGGCTTATACATCGCGTCCCTGCGGACACAATCCATTTTCGACCTCCAGATAAAGCGAAAGATGGCTCGGGTAATCGCCATCGCTATCCCTCTGTAGACTCCTCGTGTTGTCCTCACCACTTGCCGTCCCACCTATTTTTGTGTCATTGCAAATTTGGCGATAGTACTTTCGCTTCCCCCATCTAAGTCAATTTATATTGTAAATAATTGTGGCCCCAGCACTGATCCCTGTGGCTCTCCAGTAGTTACAGGTTGCCATCCCGAAAATGCCCCCCTTATCCCAACTCTCTGTCTTCTATTCGTTAGCCAATCTTCTATTCATGCTAATATACTAACCCTAACACCATATCTGCAATTAAATTTTCTCACCCAGCTACATGTATAATTTGTAAATTGAACAGTTGCTGTAATAAACTCCACCGAAACAGTCTGGTCTTTTTGTTTCAAACATTTCCAGAAACTTCAATGGATTGTGGTCAGTATATATAACTGTCTCCGAAGAATTGTTTGCAACATACACCTCAAAATGCTGCAAAGCTAACACCAATTCTTAAAGTCTCTTTCTCTGTAGTTGAATATTTCTTCTGCTGTATATTCAACTTCTGTGAGAAATATCCTACTGACTTCTCAATTCCCAGTTCATCTTCTTATAGCACACAGCACCAGCACCCACATCACTGGAATGTGATAACAGGACACTTAGAAAATATCAATGGAATTAGACAAAGTCAACATGAATTTATGAAAGGGAAATCATGTTTGAGAAAACTACTGGAGTTCTTTGAAGACGTAACTAGCAGAATAGATAAGGGAGAACCAGTGGATGTGGTATATTTGGATTTTCGGAAAGTTTTGATAAAGTCCCACATAAGATGGTTAGTGTGCAAAATTAAAGAACATAGGATTGGAGGTAATATATTGACATGGATTGAGAATTGGTTAACAGGCAAGAAACAGAGAGTAGGAATGAATGGGTCTTTTTTGGAATGGCAGGCAGTGACTAGTGGTGTACCACAGGGGTCAATGCTTGGGCCCCAGCTATTCACAATATATATCAATGATTTGGATGAGGGAACCAAATGTAGTATTTCCAGGTTTGCTGACGACACAAAACTAAGTGGGAATGTGAGAGGTAAGGAGGATGTTAAGAGGCTTCAAGGCGATTTAGACAAGTTGATTGATTGGTCAAATAGATGGCAGATGCAGTATAATGTGGATAAGTGTGTAGTTATCCACTTTGGCAGGTAAAACAATGGCAGAGTATTATTTAAATGGTGATAGATTGGGAAATGTTGTTGTACAAAGGGACCTGGATGTCATTGTGTGCCATTCACTAAAAGCAAGCATGCAGTTGCAGCAAGCAGTTAAGACGGCAAATGGTATGTTGGCCATCATTGCAAGACGACCTGAGTACAGGAGCAAGGATTTCTTACTGCAGCTATACAGAGCCTTGGTGAGACCACGCCTGGAGTATTGTGTGCAGTTTTGGTCTCCTTACTTAAGAAAGGATATAGTTGCCATAGAGGGATTGCAGCAAAGTAAACACCTTCCCGGCAATACTCCCTTTTGGATATAAAATCTATAGTAATATAAGTAATATTACCCAAGGTAAACTGCTGTGGCTTTAATAGAGGCATACCTCATGACCACTTAAACTCTCTCCCACTCTGCCATGGAAATCCAAAACTTTAGAACAAGACTGCTTTCTGCAGCCCAAGGCTTCTCTGGCTTGACTGGATAGCTTGTCCAAACTGCATTTTCTCCCAATCCAGAGCTGTTTCCAGGAGACCTTCCTCACACAGCCAATAGCCCACAGTTATAGCTAACAGCTCCAGCTCTCTACAATAACTCAAAAATACCTTCTTTCCCCTTTCATCTCAGGTTCCATTATTCTCACACTGCTTTGAAACTTAAATCCTTGCAAATATTCAATCTTTCATCTTTCTATTTTGTTTCTGCTTTCAGGTCAATGAAATGTAATATACCCTCTTCTATTTACCTATAGAATTCCTGCCAGATGCAAAGATGTTTCTTGTTACCTCTGACTTCCCTTTGATATTCAAACAAACTCAACTTTTTTAAAAATGCAAATGTTAGACCTGACCTATCTCATTACAAATGAACAAGCCTAATGCCTCTATCCTTTCATGTCTCAAAACTCCCAGACACTCTGTCTTCTATTAAACTTTCCCCAGCTTAATTAAATCATTTACACACACACAGACACACACACACACACACACACACACACACACACACAGTCTTCTTCACAGAATAGCACGATATTCCCCCAAAATATTAAAAACAATAGCATCCATTCTCAAAATTCGGAACCACAAAATAAATAGCTTCTAATTACAAGTCAGAATACAACACGGTCAAATAAATTGATTTTTAGGGTTGCAAATATTTTGAAAGGCATTGCACAGACTGATAATGCTCTATATGGTGAGGCTGCAGAAAAGAAAAATCACAAGTGAATGTATTGGGGTAGTTTCAGATATTATAAAAGTAATAGCCATTTACATGTTGAACAGCAATGACAGGGACACCTTGGGAGATCAATACTTTTAGCAACACAATTTCATTAGGGTTGTAGAAGAAAAGATGATGCATGAGAAATTATGAGCAGCATAGTCCCAGATTAGCACTAAGTGCAGTAGTGGGTGTGAACTAAGACATTTTACTCACCGGCAGCAATAGTGGTTTTTTACATCGTATTGTCCCCTTCCTATCGCATCCTGCCTCATTAATAATGCATTCACGGGAAACACTCTGGATCGCTGGTGGGCGGGCTAGGATTTACCCGCCATGCTGTGACCTCACCGCATCCTCGCTCTGGCCGCCATATTTAAAGCGCACCAGAGCGCAGCCTGCTTCATGTCCACAGATTGCTCCAGATGACAGATGGCCCTGAAAACAAAGAAGATGGCAGCTCCCAAATTTAGTGACGTCTCTCTGGGGCGCCTGCTGGATGCAGTGAAAGGCCTTGCAATGTCCTCTACCCCTGCTGTGGGCGAGGCCAGGTCACCAATCCAGCATTGGAGGCAGTGGCAGCAGTGGTCAGTGCCAATGCATTGCAAAAGAGGATAGCCACCCAGTGCCACTACAGGATGAATGGTCTCATCTGTTCTGCCAGTTAATTCACTCTTCTCATCACTTTCAACTCACACTCACAAACCCATCACACATCCACAGGAATCTCACACCCCAAGGGACAACACCACTTACTCTCACACAAACCCTCACATCTCCATCAGGCTCATATCCTCTTGAACTCATGTCCTCATCCCATCCATGGCTCTGCTCACCACACAGATATTCCATGCGGTGCCATGTGTCCTGCTCACACTTTCTTCATTGGTTTTCATGCAGGAGAAGCCTGCTCACAACACCAGGAAGAGGTTTCAGACCGGGTGGAGTGGCTCACATTAGGCCTCTCACTCACTTTGAGGAGTGTGCCATCGCTCTGACTAGTGAGGTTGTGGATCGTGCCTGTGGCGACTGTGAGGTCGGTGGTGAACACTCAGGTGAGGGTCCTGCACCATATCATCCCTCCCTGAATGCAACTGTGAGTGCTCTCTCTCCTGCTTTTGACTCTGCTGCTATGTACTAATTATCTCTGGTTCACAAGGGCTCTGCCAAGCATCCGACACCTTCAGTCAGCCAGTCCCTCACTTCCATCCAAGTCCTCACCACCATCCAGGAGGGCACCTCCTCCATTGAAGAGCTCGAAATAAGCAGCCCGGAAGACCCATCACAGCTCTTACCCGCACCCTCCACCAGCACAGAGACAGGCACCTCAATGGGATCTAGATCTAGAGCAGGCTGGGTTCAAAATCTGCTGGTCACCGAATGGACAGATGTCCACTGTAAGAGGAGGCAGGTTCAGCTGAACTCCCTGGCACTTCTGGGGAAGAGGAACCTGTGAGGTCTGAGTCAGATGATGTGCCTCAGGATTTGGCCTTCCAACTCATCATGGAGAATCAGCAGAAGGCGAGGAAACTTCATTCAGAGCTGTTGGTCCTCAACCGAGTGGCACGTGAGTCAGAGGAGTGTGTCTGCCTGCTCTCTGATGAAGTGGTGCCCACATGTGCATGTATAGAGATCTCCATGGGAAGGATGGGAGACGTCATGGAGACCCTGGTCCAGCAGAACACAGATCTGTGCAGACCTGCACTGCATCACAGTAAATATGGGTGAATTCCTGCAATGGCAATGCAAGATGGAAATGGGGCACCTTGACATTGCTCCAGGTGCTCTTTCTGCACAAGGAGTCAGGCTGGGGCTCTTGGGCAACCAAAGGGAGGAGGAGTGGCAGCTGGAAAATCCTGGGGACACTCCCTCCAAGTCCCTTTACCTGCAACCCCCTCAACCTCATCCTCTGTCACTGCAGAGGGAGCAGCTGGCCCACAGGAGGACAGCCAAAGCAAGAAAGGACCCTCCACCCCTCAGCTCTCCAGAGGATGCATGCCTAAGTCATTGGAGGCAACAGGGCCAACCATTGCATAGGCTGTCTCCACCCCTGCTGCAGATGTCAGGGCAGCACTTAGAAGTGGTAGGCCTAGAAAAGTTAAGAAATTCTGATCACAATTGGTTGCACAGGTGAACTCATTTTGTCACTTTATAATATGAAAATATGTTCACTTTCACTGAATTATGTGTGATGCTGTCTTTCAGCTTCATGGACAGGCTTTGTGAGTCCACCCACTGCAGCCGCATCCATCCCCCCCCCCCCCCCCCCCCCCCCCCCCAACCCCAATCCCCCGACTAGCTGTTCTGCTGCATGCAGCCAGACCAGGAGTGATGTTGGATGTAGAAGCAGGTGTGTGGCAGGGCCTTTTGGAGCCTCGTGCAAACACTCTTCCAAGCATGTGGAGCCTTCATCCATCACACTCATCTTATTGTCCCAGGCATTTTCAATGCTGCCTGCTGGGGTTCTCTTTCCCTTGCCCATCTGAGCTGACCTGCATCTTCGTCCATGCACAGCTTGTACTCCCATGCAGCACCTGTGCCTGTCCAACATGAGGCTCCGCTCAATTTCGATTTCGAAAACCATAGTCATGTTCAAGTATCTCCTCAGCTCCCTTGTTCTTTCCCCTTCCCCAGTCCTTTCTCCCATCACTGTGGACATCACCCTCCACCTCCCCACTGTCACCTACTAACCCCAACCCTTTTCTTTCCAGGATGTCCAGGTGAACACGTACGTACCCTACCTTCCTGAGACTCCCACCTCCATCCATATTGAACACGAACCCCCTCGTTCCCATCCCCAGGGTCCGTGTCTGTGTCCGAGTCACCACCAACCATCCCCCCCACCATCCCTTCTAACATTACCGATGCACCCTCACCCTCCCAGTTCCCTCTACCCCATCTCACACTCATCATTCCCTCCTACCATGTCCATTCTTGGTTTGCGGCCACGATGTAATCATTGGCTCCACAGACCACTCCATTGCATGTTCAACTGGACATCTCTCTGCCACCCCCCACTCCCTCCTCCACCCTTACTCCCCCTGGGGGCCTTCCCCTTTCTGAACTCCCTCCTCCCACCAGACACCTTCCACCTCCGAACTCCCACCTCCCCCTTAGACACCTTCCCCTCTCCGAACTCCTTCCCTTACACCTTCCTCCCCACCTACTCACTGCATTCGCGTTACACCCTTCCTCTCCCCCACCCCCGTACTCCCTCCTCCCCTTCTCAACCTCACCTGCTGACACCTTCGCCCCCACTCCCATCATCACCCCCCTGGACACCTTCTTCCCCTCTCCCACTCTCACCCGCCGCCCCCCCACCCCCCCACCCCCCCCCCCACCCCCGACACATTGTTGTTTCTCCAAACTTCACCCCCCCAACACATTCTTACCCCCTCCCACCCTGTTATACTTTCCTGTCCCACTCACGCCTAGACCTCCTTCTCCCCCATCCCCTTCGTTGATCATCCGTAGCAGCTCATGTCCAAGACTGTAATGGCCTGAAGCAGACCCGAAGCACCAACAGAGACCTCCCACCTTCCGAGAGCTGCTTCGCGGTGGAGCCTGTGCATGAGGATCCACCCAGAGCGAGGCCCTAACAGTTAGTCCTGACTTCTGCATGTCATACTTATCCAGACGTGTTCTGGGCTGTTGTGTTTTCCAGCCGCTGTAATGATAAATCCAGTATTACCGGGATGCAAATTGTGTTCATGCCAACCTCCAGTGAGATTTGTGTTCTGCCATGATGGACACCATCTGATGATCCTGCTGTGATTTCACACCAGTGTAAAACCGATTTCTGCTGATCACGCCAAATTGTACCCCCATGACCACCATGATGCCCACCGCCAACGGGACTGGATGTTTCCGCCCTATGTCTCAAAACACTAGTTTGAAACAATCAGACATTTTCTTATAACTTCAGTTCTAATTTGACCTGCTCATTGATAATACAGGTCAATTTGTCAATTGTATGTTTGAACATTGCAGGTGAATTATAAAGATTGTAAATACTGCCATTGCTTAGTACATCAGTATGTCTCCCAAAGTCCAAATTCCTAGTATTTAGCTCATCCTGTAATATGAATGCAAGGAAGTTAATTTAAAACTTTCTTTATTGTTTAAGTTTTTTGTCTATTCAGCATGCATGGGGAATAGGTGATACAAGCTAATCAAAAATGCTGGTTGCATATTTTCAATTAATCCAAATGATCTTGTGTTATTGCTGGTGTTGAAGTCTCATGAAAGGTACAGGAGCATGTGAATCTAGTGAGCAGTGCAGATGGAACATATGGGCCGGGATAACAACTACCCATGAGTAATTCATTTTTGAAAGTTAATATTGTGTGTGTGTGTGTGTGTGTGTGTGTGTGTGTGTGTGTGTGTGAGAGGCAGGCTGAAGGTTCGCCTAGGGCGGCAAATGCCCTTGCACCAGCCCTGATCAGGAAGAGTAAGGGTCCCAACACTGACCCCTGGGGAACTCCACTACAACCTTCCACCAGGCTGAAAAACATCTATTAACCACCACTCTGTTTCCTGTCACTCGGCCAATTTTGTATCCATATTGCCACTGTCCCTTTTATTCCATGAGCTATAACTTTGCTCACAAGTCTGTTGTGTAGCACTGTATTAAATGCCTTTTAGAAGTCCATTGACACATATTAACAGCATTGCCCTCATCAACCCTCCCCGACACCTCTTCAAAAAACTCCAGCAAGTTAGTTAACAAATCCATGCTGGCTTCCTTTAATTAGCCCACATTTGTATTGTGACTATTAATTTTGCCCCAAATTATTGTTTCTAGAAGTTTCCCATCACCAAACTTGGCCTGTAGTTGCTGGGCTTATATTTACATCCTTTTTTGAACAAGGGTGTTACATTTGCAATTCTCCAATCTTCTGGCACTAGTCCTGAGTCTAACGAAGATTGGAAAATTATGGCCAGTGCCCCCACAATTTCCATACTCACTTTCCTTAGTATCCTTGGATGCATCCCATTTGGTCCTCATGCTTTATCAACTTTAAGCATAGACAGCTTATCTAATAGCTCTCATCAATTTTAACTCCTTATAGTGTATTAATTACCTCTATTTTCAATATGGCCTGGGTAGCACCTTCTTCCATGGTAAAGGCAGATGCAAAGTATTCACTTTTTAAAATTCATTCAAGGGATGTGGGCTTCGCTGGCTAGGCCTGCATTTATTGACCGTCCCTAATTGCCCTTGAGAAGGCAGTGGTGATTTTCCTTCTTGAACCGCTGCAGTCCATGTGGTGTAGGTAAGCCCACAGTGCTGTTAGGAAGGGAGTTTCAGGATTTTGACCCAGTGACAGTGAAGGAACGGTGATATGTTTCCAAGTCAGGATGGTGAGTGGCTTGGAGGGGAACTTCCAGGTGGTGGTGTTCCCATGCATCTGCTGCCCTTGTCCTTCTAGATGGCAATGGTCATTGGTTTGATAGATGCTGTCTAAGGAGTCTTGATGTGTTTCTGCAGTGCATCTTGTAGATTCTACATACTGCTGCCACTGTGTGATGATGGTGGAGGGAGTGAATGTTTGTGAAAGGGGTGCCAATCAAGCGGGCTGCTTTGTCCTGGATGGTGTCCATCTTCTTATGTGTTGTTGGAACTGCACTCATCCAGGCAAGTGGATGAAGGGATATCGACATGACTGCCGAAAAGTCCATCTCCGTGTAAGGTCATTCAGACTTGGAAATCTTTGTACCAAGGGGGAATTTTACTAATTTAGGGTCCTGTGGTGGAACAACTAATTTGGGGTTTTCCATTTTGGGGAGCTGTCACGGAACAGACCAATTTGGGGTTATTGTTTGTGCTTTAAAAAATTGTCTTTCTTTTTCTCTTCTGATATGTTCAAAGTGCTTTCTCCTTTCAATAAAGTTTTCTTTCCTTCCTTTTTATATTATCAATTATAATTGTTTTATCATTATTATTATACTTATCATTATTCAATATTGAATAAAATTATTGTTTTAACATTACCTGGCATTGTCACTCATTCCTGTTATATCTAGAATATGGCTCTGAATCTAAGTGAGACACCGCAAAGGACTCTCACACCTTTACACCTTTATATTTGGTATTCTTGTGAATTGTCCTGATGAACGTAAGATGTAAAGCTTCAACATGTATCTTTTTTCAGCAATACTCAAGTTCTTTACTACCAAATAACTATTCTAATGGATTGTATATCTGGTCTTACAAGCTATGCCAATGTTAAATCTTGGTCAGATCCTTCTGAGGGATGGTGATAAGAGACATCCTACATTTAGAATGCCCAAGTCATCGATCTAGAGAGGTAGACAGGGGTTTCGCCTTCCAAATCCATGTGGAATCATCCTTACATAATCGGGTCTCGGCTAAATTTCTGATAGGATTGAGCTGGAATAGCCAAGGACTTTCAGCCTCAATGAGTTAGATTAAAAGCACAGTGGGCTATGGGCTTGTCATAGCTTAAACTGCACGTACATCTAACATTTTATCACTAATTACGGGTGAGAGAGCCTGAGAAAGTGAAAAGTGCAGCTTGCAACAACAGTGGTTTTGGAAGCTTATCAAAGGGAGATGTAAGTGCTGAATGTATGAGTTTTCTTGTACAGAGGAACCTGGAGGCACCCACAGAAAAAATATGTTGCATTTGATGTTTTTTCCAGCACTTTGAATTCTATTATATTCTGCATTTCAAGGCAAAAATAATTTCTGGAAGGGTTACAGTTGTTTAAAATACAAACTAAAGCAACAAGAACTTCAATCAAATTTTTCATGTTAATTTATGAACTGAAATCTTTTACAACACACACAAACAATAATCCTAAGCAGCAGAGTATTCTAGATGCACAAAACAAAACTGGCTCACTATCCCACCTGTCCCTATTCTCAACTCCATCCATGGTAGCCCAAAGTCAAGTTTAGGATTACACAAATCAAGGGCATGTTAATTCACCTATTTTAAATATTTTTAAAATTTTAAGTAGCTGCAGAAAGGATAAGATCAAGTCAGAGTCAATGAAACAAAGCCTGCCTCTTATTCCTTTATCTGCTAATCAACTTGCTGTACATTACAAACAAACAAACATAACAAAGTTAGAAGTTACAGTTGTTGATAATAGCACATGTATGCTTGATAATGCTCATAGTATTCCTCTGCCTGCTGTTCTTTTATTCCGCTACCCCAGAAACTATGTTTTGTTGTAAACGGAATTAAAAAAACATTCAAATGGCACTGCATTTTCTTTTTCAATGAAAATATTTTTTAAAAAGTTTGCAGGAAAGGGGGGCACTAGAGTTGTGTGGTTCAGTGGACCTAATTGACATCTCTAGTTGACTACAATTAGGCGTACAGAAAATAACTTTTAGAAAACAACTGTTTGACTTGTTCAAAAAAGTTTGAGTTTTTCAAAGATTCATTTTAGCACTATATTAATCTCCCACTACTATATACACATATATATATATATAAAATTTTTCTTTATTAATTCATAGAATGTGAATATCGCTAGCAAGACCAGCATTTATTCCTCATCTTTAAGTACCCTTGAAAAGGTGGTGGTGAGCTGCTGCCTTGAACTGTTGCAGTCCATGTGTCATAGGTACACCCAAAGTGCTATTTGGAAGGGAGCTTCAGGATTCTGACCCAGCTACAGTGAAGAAACAGCAATATAGTTTCAAGTCAGGGTAGTCTGTGGTTTGGAGGGGGATTTTGTAGACGATGGTGTATCCATGCAACTGTTGCTCTTGTCCTTCTATGTGACAAAAGTCATGGGTTTGGAAGGTGCTGTCAAAGGAACCTTGGTGAGTCGCTGGGGTACATCTTATAGATGGTACACACCACTGCCACCCTGCATCATTAATGCAAGGAATGAATGTTTAAATTGTTGAATGAAATTCTGATCAAGTGGATGTCATGGATGGTGTTGAGCTTTGAGTGTTGTTGATTACATTCCTGACTTGTGCCTTGTAATACTGGACAGACTTTGGGAAGTCAGGTCAGGAGGTGACTCACTCCCTGCAAAAATTCCCAGCCTCTGACCTGCTCTTCTAGCCATAGAACGTATATGATTGGTCACCCCCAGGATATTGATGGTGGGAGATTGAGCAACGGCAATGCTGCAGAATGTCAAGGGAAGATAATTAGATTCACCCTTGTTGGAAATGGTCATTGCCTGGTATTTGTGAGACGCAAATCCTACTTGCCAAACTGCTCCAGGGCAAGTAGGATTTGTGTCGCACAAATACCAAGTGTTGGTGATCTACACATGCCTAAAATAAACTTCTTGAGGACAAGTGCTGCCGATGTGATGTCACTCCATCAGCTGCTTCACCATCTGGCAAAGATTTTCAAAGTTTTACACTGGCTAACGGCGGCATCACCCATGATGGTTGACGGGGGTTGTAGTTCCTGCCCCTCGCCCCGTCCTTCGCTGCCGGCACCGAAGGAACTACAACTCCCGGCATGCCCCCGGCCCCGCTCCGTTACCCAGGCAAAGGCAATCATGGCGGAGGAGGAGAAGGGGGTAGGAGCCGCGGTGTCGGAAAGCAAATCTCCGCCTCCGCTGCTCATCAGGTCGTCGAGTGTCAGCCTTTTCAGCGACTGCGTCCAGCAAGGGGTCCAACAGCTGCTGCCGCTCAAGTTCGATAAGAACATTAAGCAGGCGTTTTACAACACGGGCGCGCTGATATTTGTGGCCATCTCCTGCGGTGCTGCCGTGCTCGTTTACTTCATCCTGGAGGCGTTCCTGCGGCCCCTACTCTGGGCCGTGCTCTGTGGCACCTTCCTGCACCCTTTCAAGACCACCCTTACTAACCTGGTGAGGAGATGGCTAGGCGGCCTCCAGAACTCGGGCACGCCCATTGTTTTGGCTACTCTCATGTTGCCCATCTCGTTCATCAATCGTGGGGTGGAGATGTTGGGTAACCAGGTGCTGCTGAAGCGTAAACTGCTGTTGGCGTTAGCCATGGGCGCGCCCATCCTCTACCTCCTGTACTGCTTCAGCACCTGGGTGGGACTGCAGCTGCTACTCACCAACACCGGGCAGCTTATCTCCTTAGCGCTCGAATATTTAAACGCCTTGTGGGTAAGTTGAAAAAGCCTGATTTCCTCTTTAAGGATGTTTATAAATTATCAATGTAAAATAAAAATGTAAGTTCTCGAAAAGTTACCAGGGATAGCGAGTATTCAGGCGAAGGAACTGTCTTTTGTGAAAAGTATAAGCAGGGATTTAAAAGGTGGAGGTGCATTCAGGTTCTGGTGCTTTGCTTATTTACTTTTGTGAATCAGATTTGTGTGGAAAAGGGAAATTCTCTTTTCACATGAGCAGAAGAACTTGTAGAGGGATGTCTACTTTTGCTATCTATTCTCTGGCCATTTGAGATGCTGAGTGGAGAAATAAAGTGCCTCCTGCAGCAGATTTTAGTGAACAGATTGATGTAATACATTCCATGGGCTGAGAATCATGGCCACAGTTCCATTCTACATGTCTTCCGCTTGTGGGAACAGGTGGCTGCAATGCCCATGTGCTAATTCGGTCGAGTGCAGTCCAGTGTTTTTGATGGAGGTCAAAGTTAGGTACCTCTGCTGTTGGGTCAGTGTGCGTTGTTGCCTCTATGTCCTGTGATTCTAACCATCTGAGTAGTGGGTTGAAACCAGCTGCATAAATATGTTTCCCAGAATAACTGCAAATTTTAAGTGCTTTCTTTCAAATCTTCTTGAATGGGAATGTTCGTGTTGCTTGTAACACTTTCTATCTCATGGAGGATGGCAGCATTGTGTAGATGTGACAATGTGGGACAGCACTGGGAACCACTCAGTTGTAGTGGGTTTAAGCGTCGCTGACACTATTCTCACGGCAGCATTTAGCTGCATGTCTATCATCTTTGTGTGGCGACTACAGGACCGCGAGGCAAGAGGCATTATGTAGCAAAGTTTTCTGGCTGTGCTCCCCCATGATGCTCCAGGAAATTCCAAAGCCAGATTCACCTTGGTTTTTACTTTATGGGCAGTGTTGATCAGATGAGTCTGATATATATGATCACAGTCCACGTTGGCACCTAGGTATTTTGGGTGAGAGTTATAGATAAGTTGCTTTCCACAGAAGGATCATTGAGTTATTTCCTAATGGTATTATTGTTCAGATGGAATGTCAACACAACTGTCTTCTCTAGTTTGTGGTGGTGACGCAAGGTCCGGAATTACATTTCAGTATGTCCAGTATGCCTACAGGGTTTCTACTTGCTTTTTCTAGTGTTGATGTCTGCGTCAGTACTGCTATATTAACAGCAGTGGTCAACTTCCCAGATTGATGCCAGGCATATCCACCCTATAGAGGCCGAAAAAGGCCACTACGAGCACCAGCTCCTGTGGTAGATCATTGTTCAGTGTCTGTGTTCAGTTGGTCTTGTCACCTAGATAAATGTGGAACTTATGATTGCTTGTTAAGGTGTTGATATGCCATGCTGCATAGCTCTTAGGCTTAATTGTTTAATAAATTAGACTGAATAAATTGGAGTCAAAGGTTGGCAGGAAAAACAGCTGATCAATGGGCTACCTTCAAAGAAGAGAGAATTTGGACACTGTCAAGGTATATTCCCTCGAAGAGGACAGGTAGGGCAAACAAATCCAGAGCACCCCTGATGACAAAGGAGAAAGTAATTAGATAAAAAACAAAGTGTGATATTGTAGTGATATTGTCACTGGATTGATGGTCCAGAGACCCAGGGTAATTCTCAGGGGGATCAGAGTTCAAATCCCACCACGGCAGATTTTGGAATTTGGATTCAATAAAAATGTGAAATTAAAAGCTGAATGAAGACCCTGAAACTATTGTCGATTGTTCTAAAAACTCATCCTTCCCTTTAGGGAAGGAAATCTGCTGTCTTCACCTAGTCTGGCTGACATGTGACTCCAGATCCGCAGTAATGTGGTTGGCTCTTAAATGCCCTCTGAAATGGCCTAGCAAGCCACTCAGTTGTATCAAATCACTACAAACTCAGTAAAAAGGAACGAAACCAGACGGACCACATGGCATTGACCTAGACATTGGAAACTACAACGGCAAACCCAGCCCTGTAAGCCCTGCAAACATCTGGGGGCTTGTGCCAAAATGGGATGAGCTCACAGACTTGTCAAGCAACAGCCTGACATGGTCATATTCATCCCAGAGGTGGCGGCATTGTGGTATACAGTCAGGAGGGAGTTGCCCTGGGAGTCCTCAACATCAACTCCGACCCCCATGAAGTCTCATGGCATCGAGTCCTAAAGGCGGTTGGTGAGAAAAAAACATATTTGGCCTCATCCTCACCAACTTGCCCGTTGCAGATGCATCTGTGACATACATGACAGTGTTGGCAGGAGTATCCACTGCACAGTCTTTGTGAAGACACATTGAGGATACCCTCCATTGTGTTTTGTGGCACTGCCACTGTGCTAAATGTGATAGACTTTGAACAGATTTAGCAACTCAAGACTGGGTAACCACGAGTCGGTATGGGCCATCAGCAGCAGCAGAATTGTAACTCTTTTTTGATTCAAAACAATTAAACTAAATTAACAAAATCAGGGACCAAGTAATGGGAAGGTGCAAAAACATAACACAAAATGCAAAGGAAACTTACCAACATCAAATCAAAATGTGATTAACAGGGTCAATAAAACACCCCAGTTTTCGCGGTGTCCACTGAACCCGAAGGCCTCGATGGTACCGGTGGACACCGCGTGCTCCCTTTTCAGGGACGCTCGGCCATGGAAGAGAGCAGACAGTTGGGTCGGACGACTCCAACTTGGCCAAGCCCAGGAGCAGGTTCACGAGGAGGTCCATCTCCCTCCCAGGCTTGGGTGACAAGTAACATTCGTGCCATATAAGTGTCAGTCAATGACCATCCACAAGAGAGAAGCTGACCATCACCCCTTCACATTCAGTGGTATTACCATTACTGCATCCCCCACTGTCTACATCCTGGGGGGGTTACCATTGACCAGAAACTGAACTGGACTAGCCATATAAACACTGGCCACAAGAGCAGTTTAGACGCTAGGAATCCTGCAGTGAGTAACTCACCTCCTGACTCCCCTAAACCTGTCTACCATCTACAAGGTACAGGTCAGGCATGTGATGGCATATTCTCCACTTGCCTGGAAGAACGGCTCCTCCAACAACACTCTAAGCTTGATACCATCCAGGACAAAGCAGCTGCTTGATTGGCACCCCTTCCATAAACATTCACTCCCTCCGCCGCCAACAGACAGTAGCAGCAGTGTGTACCATCTACAAGACGCACTGCAGAAACTCACCAAGGCCCCTGAGTCAGCACCTTCCAAACCCCCGGCCATTACCATCTAGAAGGACAAGGGCCGCAGACAGATGTGAACGCCACCGCCTGGAAATTCCCCTCCAAGCTACTCACCATCCTGACTTGGAAAATATATCGCCATTCCTTCTCTGTTGCTGGGTCAAAATGCTGGAACTCCCTCCCTAACAGCACTGTGGATGTCCCTACACCACAGGGACTGCAGCAGTTCAAGAAGGCAGCTTACCACCACCTCGAGGGAAAGGAAGGTAGCAAATGTCACCCCACTATTTTAAGAAGGGAGGGAGAGAGAAAACAGGGAACTACAGACCTGTTAGCCTTATCAGTAGTAGGGAAAATGCTATAAGCTATTATAAAGGATGTGATAAATGGATATTTGGATAACCATGATCTGATTGGGCATAGTCAGCATGAATTTGCGAATGGGAAATAATGTTTGATGAACTTCAATGCCTTTTACCCACACTATCCCCATAACCCTTTATGTTACTGTTAATCAGAAATCTCTCAATCTTTACCTTAAACATGCTGAATGACTGAGCTTCCACGGCCCTCCACAGTAGAGAATTCAAAAGATTCACGACCCTCTGAGTAAAGAAATTTCTCCTCATTTCGGTCCTCAGTGGCTTCCCCCTTATTTTGAAATTGTGCCCCCTAGTTCTAGACTCCCCAACCAGGGGAAACATCTTACCTGCATCTACCATCTATTCCTTCAAGTATTTCGTAGATTTCAATGAGATCACCTCTCATTCTTCGATACTCTAGGAGAATACAGGCCCAGTTTTCCCAATCTCTCTTCATAAGATAGTCCCGCCATCCCCAGAGCACGTCTGGTGAACCTTCGTTGCACTCCCTCTATGGCAATAATATCCTTTCCGAGACAAGGGGGCCAAAACTGCACATACTACTCCAGGTCTAACCAAGCTTCTATACATCCTTTTTGAGGATGTTACTAATAAAATTGATAAAGGAGAGTCAATAGTTGTTGTATGCTTGGATTTTCAGAAGGATTTTGATAAAGTCCCCCACAGGAGGTTGATTAGCAAAATAAAAGCACATGGGATAGGAGGCATGGATTAAGGATCAGCCAACAGGCAGAAAACAGAGTCGGAATAACCAGGTCATTCTCGTGTTGGCAGGTTATGACTAGTGGGGTACCGCAAGGATCAGTACTTGGGCCCCAGCTGTTCACAATATATATCAATTTGGATGTGGGGACCAAATATAATATTTCCAAGTTTGTGGATGATGCAAAACTAGGCGGGAATGTGTGTTGTGAGGAAGATGTAAAATGGCTACAGGAGGATTTGGACAGACTTAGTGAGTTGGCAAGAACATGGCAAATGGAAAATAACGTGGAAAAATGTGAGGTTATCCATTTTGGTAGAGGGAACAAGAGGATTTGAGTACAGGAGTAGTGAGATCTTGCTTCAATTGTATAGAAGCTTGGTTAGACCTGGAGTAGTATGTGCAGTTTTGGCCCCCTTGTCTCGGAAAGGATATTATTGCCATAGAGGGAGTGCAACGAAGGTTCACCAGACTTGCTCTGGGGATGGCGGGACTATCTTATGAAGAGAGATTGGGAAAACTGGGCCTGTATTCTCCTAGAGTATCGAAGAATGAGAGGTGATCTCATTGAAATCTACGAAATACTTGAAGGAATAGATGGTAGATGCAGGTAAGATGTTTCCCCTGGTTGGGGAGTCTAGAACTAGGGGGCACAATTTCAAAATAAGGGGGAAGCCACTGAGGACCGAAATGAGGAGAAATTTCTTTACTCAGAGGGTTGTGAATCTTTTGAATTCTCTACTGTAGAGGGCCGTGGAAGCTCAGTCATTCAGCACGTTTAAGGTAAAGATTGAGAGATTTCTGATTAACAGTAACATAAAGGGTTATGGGGATAGTGTGGGTAAAAGGCATTGAAGTGTTCAATCAGCCGTGATCGTATTGAATGGCAGAGCAGGCTTTTCGGGCTAAATGGCCTTCACCTGTCCCTATGTTCCTAATTGGGGATGGGCAGTAAATGCTGGCCTAAGCAGCGGCACCCAAATCCCTTAAATGAATAAAAAGAAAATACAGTTGCCAGGTAGAAAATGCAACTGAAAACCAAGCTGAATATGGAAGATTCAGAGGGGAGGTGAAGAAGTAAATAAGAGAAGTAAAGAGGAAGTATGAACAGAGACTAGCAGCGAACATAAAAAGGAATCCCAAAGTTTTCTTTAGGCATATAAATAGTAAAACGGTGATGAGAGGAGGAGTAGGGCTGATTAGAAACCGAAAAGGATTTATACATGGAGACAGAGGGCATAGCTGAGGTATTAAATGAATACATACCTTCTTCCTTGGTAAAGATGTAGTTACTCAGGCCATGGTAAAAGACAATAGTTGGGTTTAAACCTGAAAATGAGGTATTGTATAGGTTATCTGTACTTAAAAGTATGGAGAAACAATATAAAATAACAGGGACAGGCTGAGAGAGTGGTTAATAAAGCATACGGTACCCTGGGCTTTATTAATAGGGGCATAGAGTACAAGAGCACTGAGGTTATGTTGAACTTGTATTAGACACTAGTTCGGCCTCAGCTGGAGTATTGTGCCCTGGTGTGGGTGCCGCACTTTAGGAAGATGTGAAGGCGAGAAAGAGGGTGTAGAAAAGATTCACAAGAATGGTTTCACGCATGAGAAGCTTCAGTTATGATAGATTGGAGAAGTTAGGACTGTTTTCATCAGAGGAAGGAAGACTGAGAGGAGATTTGATAGAGTATTCAAAACCATGAAGGGACTGGACAGAGTAGGTAGGGAGAATCTTCCCACTCATGAAAGGATCGAGAACTAGAGGGCACTGTTTTAAAATAATTAGCAAAAGAAACAAAAGTGATATGAGGAAAAACTTGACACAGCAAGTGATTAGGCTCTGCAATGCACTGCCTGAAATTGTGGTGGAGGTAGGTTAAATCAAAGCAATCAAAAGGGAATTAGACCTTTGTCTGAAAAGGAAAAATGTTCAGGGTTATGGGGAGAAGGCAGGGGAATGGCTGAGGTGCGTTGCTCATTTGGATAGCTGGTTCAGATGCGAAGGGCCAAATGACCGCCTCCTGCGCCATAACAATTCTGTGATTCTGTTATTAAAGATTCGGTAGCAGGCCTTCGCGCTGGACTTTGTTGTGTGCCGATGATAAAGCTATGAAGACTACAGTCTTCAGCTGCTTCTGGAACCCTGTCTCAGTTTTGGCCGTGAGTGCAAGGACCTGGTCAGAGTAGCTTCTGCCTCCTCTAAAATCCACCTGCTCGATTGGGAGGGCAACTTTTCAAACTATTTGGTTAATGATGAGCTGTTCGATTGCATTGTAGACCATAGAGAGTGATGGGACAGTAGCTTTTGGGATCATGGACTGGTTTTCCTGGCTTTGGAATAGCACCGGATCTGTAGGATATCCCAATGTGAAGGATGTTTGAGGTGAGTTTGGCAAGTCACATCCATCCATTTGGGACCTGGTTCTTGAGGAATTCCGGTAGATACCATCGATCCCAGCAGCCTTCCCAGACTAGGTGAATTGATGACAAGCTACACCTGGTCGTCCTGTGTGTGCTTGTTCATTAAGAGCTTGCCACTTATTGTCAACAAGAGGAGAACTGAATACAAAGTGGCTTCACAGTCTGAGAAGCATGAAAGCATTGAACGTGTCTCCAGTGATTAAGTAGGATAGTGTGGACTGTAGAGTAGGTTCAGCATGGTTGGTGGAAGGAGTAGGTTTCAAGTGATGAGTGTTTATTTATTGTTCTGCCAGCTGTACCCATAAATGTACTGTTGCCCAAATCTTGAATCATGGAGCACTTTATGCAGACCAAAGAAATATTTCCAAATTTACTCTGTTAAAATCACACAACCCAAACTTTACTGAACATTTTCCTGCAGTCATTGTCATTTGCACTGTTAAGTTAATAGATATGTCAATTGTATGGTAAACTTACATAGAATTATATTGAATCTAAAGTAGAGAAATCGACAGTTTTGGTTTGAGTGATGTGTGTCGGTGTTTGTGTTCCTCATAAGCCTCCTCCTGTAAAATGTTTCTTCCTCTTTTACCCCTCCCCATATCCTTTTATTCCCTTTGTAAAGGACATATCTCTTTATTTCTGTTGGACTGTTGTAAAGAACATATCTTTTTATTCTTGTTGGACTGTGGATTAAAATTACAATGGCTCCAGTTTGATAGACATGTCTACTGGAACAGTGTGGGGGATAAATACATTGTTGCTGTCCTGGAACAGATGTGCCATGAAAGACAGGATGGTGCCGAGGAGGAGTCTGGCCTAACGGGGAACTGCCTGGCAACAACATTTTAATTGGCTCCTAACCAGGTGACCAGGGTTTGTGTGAGCATTGCAGCAGAAAAACCCAAAAAACCTCTACTCCTTGTATGCCCTCTTGTTCTGGACTCATCCCCAAGTGGAAAAGCTTCTCCACATCCACTCTATTGAGTCCCTACATAATTTTAGCACCCCATATCTGGTCTTAAATGTAACCCCACTATTTAAAAAAAACGATTAGGGGAGAAAACGGAATTATAGACCGGTTAGCCTATCATCAGTAGTAGGGAAAATACTAGAGTCTATTATAAAGGATGTGATAACAGGACACTTAGAAAATATCAATGGGATTAGACAAAATCAACATGGACTTATGAAAGGGAAATCATGTTTGAAACACCTACTGGAGTTCTTTTGAGGACGGAACTAGCAGAGTAGGATAAGGGAGAACCAGTGGATGTGGTGTATTTAGATTTTTGGAAAGCTTTTGATAAAGTCCCACATAAGAGGTTAGTGTGTAAAATTAAAGCACATGGGATTGGGGGTAACATATTGGAATGGACTGAGAATTGGTTAACAGACACGAAACCGAGAGTAGGACTGAATGGGTCTTTTTAGGAGTGGCAGGCGGTGACTAGTGGGGCACCGCAGGAATCAGTGCTTGGGCCCCAGTTATTCACAATATATATCAGTGATTTGGATGAGGGAACCAAATGTAATATATCCGATTTTGTTGATGACCCAAAACTAGGTGGGAATGTGAGTGGTGAGGAGGATGTTAAGAGGCTTAAAGATGATTTAGACAAGTTGAGTGAGTGGCTAAGAGATTGAGAATGTGGCTAAGTGAAGTTATCCACTTCAGTAGGGCATCCCTGTCTACTCTACCTAGGCCCCTCAATCTTGTACACCTCAATCAAGTCACACCTCAGCTTTGTACACCAGCTGCAGGTGCAACAAGCAGTTATGAAAGCAAATGGTATGTTGGCCTTCATTGCAAGAGGATTTGAGTACAGGAGCAAGGAAGCCTTGCTGCAGTTGTACAGTGCCTTGGTGAGACCACACCTGGAATATTGTGTGCAGTTTTGGTCTCCTTACCTAAGAAAGTATATACTTGCCATAGAGAGAGTGCGGTGAAGATTCACCAGACTGATTCCTGGGATGGCAGGATTGTCGTATGAGGAGAGATTGGGTTGACTAGGCCTTTATCCACTGCAGTTTAGCAGAATGAGAGGGGATCTCATTGAAATGTATAAAATTCTGTTAGGGTGGGACAAACTGGATGCAGGAATGATGTTTCCCCTGGCTGGGGGGGGTTCTGGAACAAGGGGTCACAGTCTCAAGACATGGGGTAGGCCATTTAGGATTGAGATAAAGAGAAATTTCTTCACTCAGAGAGTGATGAACCTGTGGAATTCTCTACCACAGAAGGCCGTGGAGGCTGTGTCACTGAATATATTTAAGAAGGAAATAGATTTCTAAACTCCAAAGGAGTTAAGGGGTTTGGGAGAGAGCGGGATTATAGAACCATAGAAAAGTTATGGCACAGAAAGAGGCCATTTAGCCCATTGTGTCTGTGCTGGCTGCAAAAGAAAAAATAAAAAACTAGCTGCCAGTTCTAACCTTCCAGCACCCAGCCCTTCGCCTTGCAGGTTACAGCACTTTAGGTGCAGATCCACGTATCTTTTAAACGAATTGAGGGTTTTTGCCTCCACTTTCAAACCAGGCAGTGAATTCCAAACACACACTACCTTCTGGGTGAAGAAGTTTTTCCTCATGTCCCCTCTAATCCTTCTGCCAGTCACCTTAAATCTGTGCTCCCTGGTAATTGACCTCTCCACTAGAGGAAACAGAGCGTCACTGTCTACCCTATCTAGGCCCCTCATAATTTTGCACACCTCAATCAGGTCACCCCTCAGCTTCCTCCGTTCCGAGGAAAACAACTCAGCCTATCCAATCTTTTATCATAGCTGCAATTTTCAAACTCTGGCAACATTCTTGGAAATCTCCTCCGTACTCTCTCCAGAGTAATCATGTCCTTCCTGTAATGTGGCGACCAGAACTGTACACAAAATTCCAGCTGTGGCCTGATCAGTGTTTTATACCGTTCCATCATTACATCCTGTTTTTGTATTCTGTGCCTCGCCCAATAAATGGCGTTGAGATAGAGGATCAGCCATGATCATGTTGAGTGGCAGAGCAGGCTTGAAGGGCCAAATGACCTATTCCTGCTCCTACTTTCTATGTTTCTAAGTCCGTGAAACAAAAGTTTGTCAGCAAAGATGACCATCTTCAGAAGATGGAAGAAATTAATAGATCACAATTACTTGTGTGTAGATAAATACTAAAGTGCCCTTAAAATGCTGCATATGTTACATTGAAATAAAAGTGAGATAAATAGGTTATTAAAGATAACTGCTCTCACTTAACTAGTAACTTCAAAGACATTTTGTGAAAGCTGCAAACAGTACTAGGAGTTGACAGTGTGATGGCTTAATTCATGCTATAGGTTAATTTAGCCTTGAAGAAAAAGCTTACATAAATATTGTACATAGATGTACTAATTTCATGCTTTTAATGTCATATCTTAAAGAGTATCAACTCTTCAAGCTAAGACTGCATGCTTATCGCCTGGTGTAACCTGTGCTCTGTATTCTGATTCTTTCGGGAACTTCCCTAATTATACCAATACTAGCTTCAATGCATGCTTGGACAGCTTTTCTTTACACATGTGAATTGACACTAATGTTTAAAATACAGGGTGGAAGGATAGAGTCAAAAGAATGCTACAGGAATCTGCAAGTGATCATGTTGGCTGCTTTGCAGCAGAAACAGTCCTGCCTCTGAGATGCACCTCATTCTTTTGAGGCTCTGGCTTAGGACGGTGAATTTAGAGATAGATATGGACAAACAAGAGTGTTGATTTTATGCCAGATTTCAGACATGACTTCGGTTAACCGTCGTGTTGTAGTGAAAAATCTTTTTCAAACGAGAGCGGGGGGGACTTCGTTTTTAAGAGAGCAGGGGGGACTTCGTTTTTAAGAGAGCTGGGGGGGACTTCGTTTTTAAGAGAGCTGGGGGGGACTTCGTTTTTAAGAGAGCTGGGGGGGACTTCGTTTTTAAGAGAGCGGGGGGGGACTTCGTTTTTAAGAGAGCGGGGGGGGACTTCGTTTTTAAGAGAGCGGGCAAGAGTTCGTTTTTAAGAGAGCGGGCAAGAGTTCGTTTTTAAAAAAAGAGAGCGGCAAAGTGGTGTCACGTGACGCAAGTGCAGGGAAAGCAGTTGATTGGTGAGTATTTCTAGTCTTTAAAATAAAAGTGAGGTCTTTAGTTTGCCTTTAGGTCTCTAGTCTTTTTTTTCTCTCCCTTTCTTAAAAATAGCTTGTTAAGTATAAGATCAATACTGGTGTTAAAAAAAATTAATTACAATAAAGTGTAAAGAGTAGGGGCTTCTTCAAGTTTAAAGAGCAGGGATACTAGAGTAATTAATGAATTAATTAAATACGAAAGTGATGGCAGGACGGGTGATGTGTTGCTGCTGCAGTATGTGGGAGCTCCTGGACACCAAGGTGATCCAGAGCGAACACATCTGTAGTAAATAAAAGCAAAATACTGCGGATGCTGGAAATCTAGAACAAAAATAAAAATACCTGGAAAAACTCAGCAGGTCTGACAGCATCTGCGGAGAAGGATACAGTTGATGTTTCGAGTCCGTACGACCCTTCATCAGAACTAAGACATATAGAAATGAGATGAAATATAAGC
The DNA here is from genome assembly GCF_017639515.1 of Carcharodon carcharias. Taxonomy (NCBI): domain Eukaryota; kingdom Metazoa; phylum Chordata; class Chondrichthyes; order Lamniformes; family Lamnidae; genus Carcharodon; species Carcharodon carcharias. The sequence continues at coordinate 100,538,117 of NC_054469.1, forward strand.
TGGTAGAGGGAGGTGGGACAGGTAGAGCTCGATAGGGGGCCAGTGATAGGTGGAGGCCAAGAAGAGACTGCCAAAGACGTCATAGACAAAAAGATAAAGGGGTGTTGACGGTGGTGCTAAAGGATGTGCTAATGGGGACATTAAGGGTAGCAAGCAGGACAAGCTAGTGGCAGATGGCCCTATTGGGGGTGGGGTGGGGGGAAGGGATCGAAATGGGGTAAAAGGTGGAGATGAAACAATAGATAAAAATAAATTTAAAAATAGGGAAAAGAAAAATATATTTGTTAAAAAATGATAAATTATTGGAAAAAGGGAGATCGGAAAAGGGGTGGGGATGGAGGAGAGAGTTCATGATCTGAAATTGTTGAACTCGGTGTTAAGTCCGGAAGACTGTAAAGTGCCTTGTCGGAAGGTGAGATGCTGTTCCTCCAGTTTGCGTTGAGCTTCACTGGAACATTGCAGCAGACCAAGGATGGACATGTGGGCATGAGAGCAGGGTGGTGTATTGAAATGGCAAGCGACAGGGAGGTCTGGGTCATGCAGCTAGAGGAACTTCGGATCCGAGTTGAGGAGCTGGAGTCTGAGCTGCAGACATTGCGCCACATCAGGGAGGGGGCTAGTTACCTGGACACTTTGCTCCAGGAGGTGGCCACACCCCTCAGATTAGTTGATTCAAATTTCATCTGTGATCAGGGACAGGAGGGTGTGACTGCAGGTGAGGCAGATATGAAGACCCGGGGGTAGCATTTGAGGAGCCTCAGCCCCTGCAATTGTCCAACCGTTACGAGGCTCTTGCAAGCTAAGTGGACGAGAACAGGGACTGCAGGGAGGATAATTGAACTGACCACGGCACTGTGGTACAGGGAGCCGTTTAAGTGGGGGGAGAAAATAGGAACGTAGTAATGGTAGGGGACAGTATGTTTCGGGGGATAGACACACTGTTCTCTGCAGCCGTGAGCGTGAGTCCCGAAGGCTGTGTTGCCTGCCTGGTGCCAGGGTTAAGGATGTCTCCTCAGGACTGGAGAGGAACTTGGAGTGGGAGGGGAAGGATCCATTTATCGTCATCCATGTTGGTACCAATGACATTGATAGGACTAGAAAGGAGGTTCTGGTGAAAGAATTTGAACAGTTAGGAGCTAAATTAAAAAGCAGAACCTCCAAGGTAATAATCTCGGAATACTACCTGAACAAGGAATTAGCTGCGTGGCTCAAAGATTGGTGTGGGAGGAATAGGTTTCAGTTCATGGGGCACTGGCAGCAGTACTGTCGTGGAAGGGAGCTGTTCTGGTGAGGTGGGCTTCACTTGAACTGTGCTGGGACCCAGTGTCCTGGCAAATCGAATAATTAGATCTGTAGAGAGGGCTTTGAACTAAATAGATGGGGAGGGTTCTGGAGAGGGGCTACGTCAGCTTACAAAGCAAAAGGATATAGCAACATTGCAGAGCAGCTAAGTAGGCAATGATACCCAGAGCGTACAAACATAAAAAAACAGGCAAATAGGGTCAAATGGGTAAAAAATTGTAAAAGGCCAAATTAATGGCTCTTCACTTAAATGAATGTACTATTCAGAACAAAATAAATGAGGGAGGCAGTGGCACAGTGGTATTGTCACTGGACTGATATTCCAAAGACCAAGAGTAATGTTCTAAGGACCCGGATTCAAATCCCACTGTGAAATTTGAATTCAATAAATTCAATTGAATTAAATTTTAAAAAATCTGGGATTAAAAGTCTAATGATGACCATGAAGCAATTGCCGATTGTTGTAAAAACCTCGTCTGGTTCACTAATATCCTTTAGGGAAGGAAATCTGCAGTCCTTACATGGTCTGGCCCTGTGACCCTCTTGCCAGACCCACTGTGAGTGACTCTTAACTGCCCTCTGAATTAGGGATGGGGTTAGGATTAGGCTAGCATGAATGAATTAAAAAAAAATTAATGAATACAGGTTAATGGGTATGATCTTATAGCAGTAACCAGAGACATGGTTACAAGGAGATCAAAGCTGGAAGGGACCAGCAGAAAGGAAAGGGTGGTGGAGTAGCTTTGTTGGTACGAGGTGCAATAAGTACGATAGCAAGAAACGATCTTGGATCGGAGGACGTAGAAATAACAAGGGGAATAAGACACTGATGGGAGTAGCCTATAGCACAGTTCACAGTAGCTATACTGTGGAACAGAGAATAAATCAGGAGATAATTAGGGCCTGTGAAAAAGGTAGTACATTAATCATGGGTAACTTTAATCTTCTTGTAGATTGGGAAAATCAAATTGGCAGAGGTAGCCATGAGCAACAATTCATAGTGTACTCGGGACAGTTTCCTAGAACAATATGTTGTGGATCCAACCAAGGATCAGTCTATTTTGGATCTGGTAATGGGTAATGAGGCAGATTTAATCAATGATCTCAGAGTAAAAGATCCCCTCAGAAACAGTGACCAAAACATGGTAGAATTTAGCATTCAGTTTGAGAGTGAGAAACCTGGTAGGAAAAAACTGTGTTAAACTTTAAACAAGGGTAATTACAAAGGAATGAGGGCAGAGTTGGCTGGAGTGGACTGGGAAAGCAGTTTAGCGGAAAAGACGGTTGATGAACAATGTTGGACGTTAAAGAAAATAGTTCATGACTCACAACAAAGATATATCCCAGTGAGGAAGAAGGAGTCAAGGAAGGGGATAAACCAATCATGGTTAACCAAGGAAGTTAAGGATAGTATCGAAGTTGAAAGAAAAGACATACAATGTGGCAAAAATTAGTGGTAAGCCAGAAGATGGGAAAACTTTTAAAATCCAATAAAAGATGACAAAAAAATAATAGACGGAGAAAATAAACTTTGAGGGTAAACAAGCAAGTAATATAAATGTAGGCAGTAAGAGCTTCTTTAAGTATATAAAAAAGAGAGAGGCCAAGATGAACATAGACTCCTTAGAGAATAATGGAGAACCAGGAATTGGCAGAGGAGCTGAATAAATACTTTGCATCAGTCTTCACGATAGAAGACACTAATAGCATTCCAAAAATACTAAATAATCAAGGGGCCAAAGTTTGGGGGTTGGGGTATAAATACAATAACTATCACTAGAGAGAAAGTAAGAAAGAGGGAAACTTATAGGGTTAAAGGCCAATTAGTCCCCGGAGCTGAAGAGTTGCGTTCTAGGATATTAAAGAAAGTAGCAGCAGAGATAGTGGATGCACTGGTAGTAACTTCCAAGAATCCTTAGATTCTAGAAAAGACCCAGAGAATTGGAAAACTGCCTGTGTAACACCCTTATTCAAAAAGGGAGGGGGACAAAAAACAGGTAACTATAGGCCAGTTAGATTTCCAAAAGGCATTTGATAAGGTACCGTATATAAGGCTACTTAATAAGATAAGAGCCCATGGTATTGGGGGTGGTACATAAGCAAGGACAGAGGATTGGCTGACTAATAGAAGATGGATAATGGGGGCATTTTCAAGGTGGCAACCTGAAACTAGTGGAGTGCCACAGGGATCAGTGCAGGGGGCACAATTATTTACAATATATATTAATGACTTGGATGAGGGAAGTGAATGTACTATCGCCAAGTTTGTGGATGACACAAAAATAGACAGCAAGGCATGCAGTGAGGATGACACAGAATCTGCAGAGGGATATAGGCAGGTTAAGTGAGTGGGCAAAACTTGGCAGATGGAATATGATGTGGGAAAAAGTGAGGTTTTGCACTTTGGCAGGAAGAGTAGAAGAGCTGAATATTGTTTAAATGCAGAAAGCTGCAGCAGAGAGGGATTTGGGGATCCTCGTGCATGAATCACAAAAAGCTAGCTTACAAGTTCAGGTAATACAGAAGGCAAATTGAATGTTGGCCTTTATTTCAAAGGGAATAGAATATAAAAATAGGGAAGTCTTGCTCAAACTATACAAGGCACTGGTTAGACAACACCCAGAATACTGTGAACTGTTTTGGTCCCCTTATCTAAGGGACGATATCCTGGCATTGGAGCAATCTAAAGAAGGTTCACTAGGTTGATCCCGAGTATGGAGGGATTTTCCCATGAGGAAAGGTTGAGTCGGTTGGGCCTGTGCTCATTGGAATTTAGAAGAATGAGAGGTGACCTTATTGAAACATATAAGATTCTTAGGGGGCTTGACAGGGTAGATGCTGAGAGGTTGTTTCCCCTTGCGGGAAAGTCAAAATCCTGGAACTCCCTTCCTAACAGCACTGTGGGTGTGCCTACACCTCATGGACTGCAGCTGTTCGAGATGGCAACTAGGGTTGGGCAATAAATGCTGGCCCAGCCAGTTTACTCACATCCCATGAATGAATTTTTAAAGAAAGGAACAGAGGGCATAATCTCAGAGTAAAGAGTCGCCCATTTAAGACAGAGATGAGAAGGAATTTCTTCTGAGGGTAGTAAATCTGTAGAATTCTTTACCACAGAGGGATGTAGAGGCTGGGTCGTTAAGTATATGCAAGGCTGAGGTGGACAGATTTTTAATCAATAAGGGAATCAAGGGTTATGGGGAAAAGGCAGGAAAGTGGAGTAGAGGATTATTAGATCAACCATGATCTTATTGAATAGCGGAGAAGACTGTCATGCAGACACTAATGTACATAATGTTATTGAAATTATTTTAACTTAGACTTGTAGTAAGTACTGTGTTTGTGGGTGTGAGTGCGTACGACTTAATTAGATTAAAGCCAGCTAGTCTGGGCGCTTTGATGTATAGTCATTTTTGAGATGCAAACAGTGAGGCAGAGAGTACATGTGCATTTCGTTGAATAAACCATTCAAAGACTGGGGCTAAAATCTTGCACCTAGCTAGGAGACATGAAGCAATATGCTTATATTATTAATAAAATTGGTACTATGAAAGGGGTTTTATTGTTTTAAAAAAGAAAGGTGGAGTTTAAAGGGCCTGGTGATACAATGAGAATTTACATTCAAAGGGAAGGCTAGGTATTTACAGAAATGAGTTTTGTGTGTGTAAGTCAGAGGCATGTAATCTCTAAGCAGCCTGTAAGCCCTCCCACTGTGTATACGAAGGAACAAATTGAATGGGACCTTATTTTGAATTTGTAAGATAAAATGTGCTTTGCCTGCTCTGTTTAAGTCTTTGGGTTATTGTTGTCTTGGGGAAGATTACTTGGGAGTGATTAATTTGGGGATTTATTTAAAAGTTATTATGGCAGTAATTTGTAGATGTGTATGTGTTTAAATTTGTTAAATTAATAAATGTTTAATTTAATTTATATAAACCCTCGAGGCTTGGTTCATGTCTGAATTCAGAGCTGCACCTCAAACATAGCAATTGAAAATACAGGTTATGACAGTTGTTTAAAATTTCCCTCTGGGAGATTAAATAACTGAACCTTTTCCAACTGCTGTGTCATAACAAATGGGGGCTCTTGGTGGGATAATATTGCAATTCCTTGATTCATTTGGAATTGGTGAATCTTTAGATTACGAGTACGAGAAGCATTTTGAGTTCAGGAGTTGGTGAAGTTGTTTAGAAGTGGTGAGACTGCAAGATGGTTTTGGCAATTGCTAAAACTTGTCTGGGAGAAGAAAATATAAAATAAAAATAGCTGGAAAAACTCCGCAGGTCTGACAGTATCTGGAATACAGTTAACGTTTCGAGTCCGTATGACTTCATCAGAAATAAGGAAAAATAGAAATGAGGTTAAATATAAGCTGGTTGAGGGGGGTGAGACAGGTAGAGCTGGATAGAGGGCCAGTGATAGGTGGAAGCAAAGAAGCAGTCGCCAAATATGTCATAGACAATAGGACAAAGGGGTGTTGACGATGGTGATATTAGCTAAGGATATATGCTAATGGTGATATTAAGGGTAGAGAGCAGGACGAGCAAGTGACAGATGGCCCTAGTAGGGGGTGAGGTGGGAGGAAGGTATCGAGATAGGCTAAAAGGTAGAGATAAAACAATGGATGGAAATACATTTAAAAATAATATAAAAAGGTGGGAAAAGAAAAATATATTAAAAATATTAAAAATATATGTTAAAATTATAAATTATTGGAAAAAGGAGGGGATCAGAAAGTGGGTGGGGATGGAGGAGAGAGTTCATGATCTGAAGTTGATGAACTCAATATTCAGTCCGGAAGGCTGTGAAGTGCCTAATTGGAAGATGAGGTGCTGTTCCTCCAGTTTGCATTGAGCTTCACTGGAATGTTGCAGTCGGCCAAGGATGGACATGTGTGCTTGAGAGCAGGGTGGTGTGTTGAAATGGCAAGCGACAGGGAGGTCTGGGTCATGCTTGCGGATAGACCGAAGGTGTTCCGCAAAGTGGTCACCCAGTCTGGTTTTGGTCTGTTTTTGTTTCAGGTTTCCAGCATCTGCAGTATTTTACTTTTATCTTAGTAGAAAATATAATCCTGATTGGGTTGCAGAAAATAACCAAAAATAAGTTAACAGGTTTGGCAGATAAGCTAAGATTGTGGTTACCTGCGGGGGCTAGGAAATCAGATATAATTGAAGTGATAGCACAGTATCTACAGTTGGCAGTGACACCTGACACCAGTGAGTCACAGCTGGAGGTGTTCAGACTTCAGTTTGAAATGAAGAAGCTTGAATTTGAACAAGCAAATGAACTGAAAAAACTTGAATTAGAAGCAAAGGAAAGAGAGAGGGCATTTCAAAGGGAGCATGTAGAAAAGCAGGAGAAAGAAAGGAAGCAGGAACTGAAATTTTAAGCGAGAGAGAAATAGAATACCTGCTTAAAAGGCTGAAAGTTAAAAAAGAGATCTTGGATTCTGAGGAGAGTTCTGATGATTTAAAAAAAAACCTTTAACCTAAAACCCGTTGGGGAGATGTTTGGATTTGTATAAGCTCTTCCAAAGCTTGAGGAAAAAGATATTGAAGCATTCTTTATTTCATTTGAGAAGATGGCTAGACAGATTAAATGGCCACAGGAGTAAGCACTGGATATTATTAGTCTAAGTTGCCGGGTAGAGCACGTGAGTTATATGCTTTGCTGTCTGAAGATGATGTGATGAAAAAGGCTATTTTGAGTGCATTTGGGTTGGTTCCTGAAACATACAGGCAGAAATTTAGGAATACGAGAAAACAGCCTGGGCAAACTTATATTGAGTTTGAGAGAGTAAAACAAAGTAATTTTGACTGGCAGATACGAATGTTAAAAATAGAGACAACATATGCAGCCGCTCGTAAAGTAATTCTTCTGGAAGAATTTAAAGACTCAATCCCTTCCCTAGTGAGAATCATGTGGAGGAACAGAGGGTTCAAACTGTAAGACAAGCAGCAGAGGTAGCTGATGATTGAATTAGTTCATAAAGCTAAACCTTTCTTCATCACCCTTTCAAATCGGAAAAAGATAGAAAGTAAGAAGGTAGGTAGTCAGGGAAGAAAAGGACTAGGTGGAAATTCCCAGGAAATTTTTTTTTCTCACAACAAAAAGGAAGGCACTGAGGGTAGGAGTGACATTTGAAAATTGAGGTGTTTTCATTGTAATGGGGCACACGATGTCAATGTGTTGTGAATTACTGGGAAAATCTGTTGGAATTATTGGGGTACAGAAAAGTTCTGGAAGTAAAAGCACTGTGGGTTCTGAGATTCAGGAACAGGAAAAAACAGTGGTTTGTGTACAGTTAAAACAGGGAGAATCGGTGATAGGTAAAGAAGTGGGAATGTGTTCACAATTTCCCCAAGAGAATTCTGAGGAGCAGGTTGCAGAAATATTTGAAGACTTTGTATGTGAAGGGGACGTCTTTCTACATGTACAGGGTGGAGTAAGTAAAGATCTTAAAATTTTAAGAGACAAAGGGGCAAGTCAATTTTTAATGTTGTGGGAAAGTGATATTTGTTGTTCAGAAGGAGTATTGCAGGAGCAGCTGATAATAAGTGGGGTTAATGGAGATGCTAAATCTATTCTGTGGTGGAAGGTAAATTTAAAGAGCATATAGAGGACAGGTGAAGTTATTGTCGGTATAGTGGAAACATTGCCCATTACAGGGGTTCAATTTATTTTGGGTATTGACATAGCTGGATCATAAATATGGTTGATGCTTAGGGTAGGGTTGATCAGTCTGTAGAAGTGTTTTCAACAGAGTTGTTATGGGGAGCATCCTGGATTGTTTCCTGATTGTGTGATAACGAGATCAAAAGCTCATTGGGAAGAACAAGATAAACAAGAAGGGCAGGCAGTTCAAAGGCAAGAAAAAGGTGTCGAAATCCAATTAGCTGGCACTGTGTTTGATAACATTGTTCAGGAGGAAAGACTACAGGACAATTCAGCTAAGTGTTTAACTCAAGGAGGTTAGTGGAGTTACAGAAAAATTATTTGCAATTAAAGCAGTTATATCGGAAAGCTTATTCAGAAACAGAAGCAAAATGTATTCCAGTATCTTATGACCTTAAGGGAAATAGAGGCCGGATCAGTTTGTAGCAAGTGACAGCTTGAGTGAGGTGCATCAGATTGTTATCCCATTAAGGTATAAAAATGAGATTCTGAGGATTGTTCATGAAATTCCAATGGGGGGACATTTAGGAATTAGGAAAACACAGGAAAAGATAGAGGTTTTTTTTGGCCAGGTTTGCATAGGGATTTGGTCAAATTCTGTAGAACCTGTCATACATGTCAAGTAACAGGGAAACCACAAGCAGTGATTAAGACGGCGCCTTTAATCCCAATACCAGCATTTGAAGAACCTTTTATTAGGGCTATGATTGATTCTGTAGGACTCCTCCCTAAGACTAAAAGTGGAAATCAGCACTTACAATAACAGATATGTCACCAGGTTTCTTGAAGTGATAGCTTTAAGAAATATTACAACTAACAAGATTGCGGAAGAGTTAATTAATTTTTTTTACCTAAGGAAATACAGTCAGATCAGGGGTCAAATTTCAAGCCACAGCTGTTTTAAGGAAGTAATGAACAGTTTGGGATAAAACAATTTAAATCAACAGCTTATCATCCGGAGTCACAAGGAGCTTTGGAAAGATGGCATCAAACTTTAAAAACTGCAATGAGAGCGTACTGTCAGGATTGTCCACAGGATTGGGATAGAGGAATTCCATTCTTGTTATTTGCTATTAGAGGTGCTCCTAATATATCGACTGGTTTTAGCCCTTTTGAACTAGTTTATAGACATGGGGTAAGAGGACCACTGAAATTAATTCATGAGAAATTGGGTAAGAATTCAGAAACAATTCTCTTGGATTACGTATCAAATTTTAGGGAAAGATTGAATACAGCATGTGAGTTAGCTAGGGACCATTTAAAGATATCACAGCAAGTGATGAAAGTAAAGGTAGATAAGAAAGCTAAAGCTTGCAGTTTTGTTCCTGGAGAGAAAGTATTAGTTTTCTTACCAGTACTAGGTGATTCATTAAATGCAAGATTTAGTGGGCCTTACATGATTGAAAAGAAGCTAAGTGAAGTAAATGATTTAATAAATACTCCAGATAGAAGAAAGAAGCAGAGGGTGTGTCATGTAAATATGTTTAAAATGTACTTTGTTAGGGAAGAGGAACAGAAAAGGTATTAGTGATGGTCGATGATGAGAAAGAGATAGAAGTGCAGGACTCTGAAATTGATTTTCCTCTGATCAAATTGGATAATGAGGGGGGGTTCTTGAAAATTTAAATTAAATATTCAGTTTCCTTCCGAGCAAATGTCAAAGTGATTTGGAAAAGCTATTGCAGTCTCTCAAACCTATTTGTGGGAATAAATTGGGAAAGACGGAGTTACCTATACGTGATGTCACTATACCAGTTTCACCTTCAATAAGGCAACACCCTTATAGATTAAATCCGACAAAATTATCTGAAGTACAAAAAGAAATTGATTTCATGCTTCAAAATGATATAATTGAGTCTAGTTGCAGTAACTGGAGTTCGCCTATTGTACTAGTACCGAAACCAGATGGAACACAAAGACTTTGTGTGGACTATCGAAAGGTGAATGCGGTGACAAAAGCGGACTCATATCCTATACCACGGTTGGAAGATTGCATTGAGAAAGTGGAACAATCGAAATTCATCACAAAGATGGACTTGCTGAAGGGATATTGACAGGTACCGTTGTTGGAGAGAGCAAGGACATATCAGCTTTTGTAACGCCAAGTGGACTACATCAGTTTAAAGTCATTTGGTACGAAGGATGCACCTGCGACATTTCAAAGACTGACAAAGTAATTGCAGGTCTAAGCATTTATGCTGTTTATATTCATTATCTAATAGTTTTCAGTCTTATGTGGGAGGAGCATTTACAGCATCTGGAAGGATTATTTTCTTGATTACAAGGAGTTAATTTGGTGATGAACTTGGCTAAATGTGAATTTGCCAAAGTGCAAGTTACATATCTAGGCCATACCATTGGACATGGTGAGGTGGCTCCGAGAGATAGCAAAGTCAAGGTTATCGTGGATTTCCCAGTGCCTGCAACAAAATGAGGAGTTTTGAGATTTCTGGGTGGAAATTTGTACCAAATTTTAGCAGTGTGGTTGCTCCACTGACTGAACTATTAAAAAAACAAGACGTTTCAATGGATACTGGAGCGTCAGAAGTCATTTGATAGTTTGAAAACTGCATAAACTATGCTATCAGTTTTGGCAGTACCCAATTATGTCAAGCAATTCAAGTTGACCGTTGATGCAAGTGATATAGGCATGGGGCTGTACTGTTACAAGAAGATGACACTGGAATTGAAAAACCAATAGGGTATTTTTCATGGAAGTTGAATATATAACAGAGGAGATAGTCAGTGATCGAGAAAGAGACCTTGGGCTTGGTGTTTAGTGTTGCAGCATTTTGAAACTTATGTTGCAAACAATTCATCAGAAACAATTGTTTATACAGACCACAATCCTTTGAAGTTTTGGACAAATTTCGAGACAAAAGTGAGAGGCTTTTCAGGTGGAATCTATTATTACAACCATTTAAATCTACAGATTATACATGTTGCTGGTAGAGAGAATCTGTTCGTACATGTGCTATCAAGAGTTTGGAGCTTAAAGGAAAATTGGACATTTAAAAAAAAACCTGGACACAACTGGAGTGATTTTTGTTGATACCAAGGACTTATGTGTGTGTATATATATATATATATATATATATATATGTTATGTTAATGCATGCATCTGATAGTTTGACATGGGTTATTACAAAAAAAAGCTGTTCTTTAGAATTATGATGGTAATTTTTCAATAGGGCGGGTGATGTCATGAAGATATTTTAAATTGGACTTATAGTAGGGTCTGTGTCTGTGGGTGTGAGTTTGTGTGTCTTAATTGGATTAAGTCTAATTCTAGTTTGGGGGCTTTGAAGTATAGTATTTTTGAGATGTATTTGCATTTTGTTGAATAAACCATTTGAAGATTTTAGATCTTGCACCTAGCTAGGAGACACCAAGCAATATATTTAAGTTACTAATAAAATTGATACTATGAAAAGGGTTTTATTGTTGGAAGAGGTGGAGTTCAAAGGGCCTGATGATGCAATGAGAATTTACATTCAAAGGGAAGGCTAGGTATTTACAGAAATTAGCTTTGTGTGTGTAAGTCAGAGACATGTAATATCTAAGCAGCCTGTAAGCCCTACCACTGTGTCTGCGAAGGAACAAATTGAAAGAGACCTTATTTTGAATTTGTAAGATAAAACGTGCTTTGCCTGCTGTCTGTTTACAGCTATGGGTTATTGTTGTCTTGGGGAAGATTACTTGGGAGTGATTAATTTGGGGATTTATTTAAAAGTTATGGTAGTAATTTGTAGACATGTGTATGTGTTTAAATTTGTTAAATTAATAAATGTTTAATTGAATTTATATAAAACCCTTGAGGCTTGATGGTTTCATTTCTGAATTCAGAGCTGCACCTCAAACATAGCAGTTGAAAATATAGGTTATGACAGTTGTTTAAAGTTTCCCTCTGGGAGATTAAATAACTGAGCCTTTACCAACTGCTGTGTCATAACAACATGATGGGCTGAATAGCCTACTTCTGCTCCTATGTGTTTTGGTCTATGGTCTTTCTAGTACTAGCTTCAGTAATAGTTCTGTGTTTTTGCTCTTGCATTAAAAGAGACACTATTTCAATAACCTGTTGTGTCCACTGTCACACTTTTGAAATTCAGTATTCTAATAATGTAAAGTTTGATTAATTCTTAGATATGCTAAGTATAATGAAAGTATACTAATTTTCATAATATTTTTCTAGTTTACTGTGAAGTAGGTTTATGGGTGTGATTATATTTGGATCTGTTTGTGTGATTTAATTACCTTTGGAGTCAAGTAGACTGCAAGCTTGAAATCATCAGAGGAAGCTAGATATTGGAATGTGCTTGAACCTGCAAATGCGTGAATATGGATGCTGGCTTAACATGCAAGGTGTGAAAGGAATTTGCATTTTTAGATAAATGAAGGGATTGTTGGGTTTCAAAGGGGTGTTAGTCTGTTTACAACTAGCTGGATAAGCAAGGCAAGGAGTGTGTTTATTTTTCCCAAAGGTTACTGACAAGATTGGCAACATGAAAGTTTTTATATTATGTGGAAGATATAGTTTCGAAGACAAATAGAACAATAGAATTTATATATTAATAAGAGAGAAACATATATAAAGGAGAATGAAAGGCTGTGTGGAGAAGGCCATGTATGAGCCAGCAGGAGTGTGTGAAATAGCCTTCAAGAAGCCTCTAGCCATTTGTGCATAAGTCTGTTATGTAAAGTAACTGAAGTTGGAAAAAAAACCATTTGGAATTCCATTGTCAAGTGAGTACTGTGTTATCTTGCTGGGTTTGTTTTAAACCTAAAATCTATTTGGGACCTTGCCTTTAGGGGGTGTGTAACTAGGAGTCAGGTTGGTTAGTAATTTTAGGATTTGTTATACTAGTAAGTGATTGTTGTATGTATGTGCTGGAAATCTTTTATTTTGTTAATAAACATTTTAATTTAAAATTCTGTAAAGGTCTTGGTGGACTCATTGCTTCTGGATTCAGTGCACACATCTTCTTGTAATAAATACCAATTGCAAAACTGTTGTGAAAGCGCAACCAAGTTTCCCTTGTGTATTTGGTCCGTCTGGCACATATCATCTGCCATGTCATAACATAATAACTGGAAGAAATGATAACAGAAACAAATGTGGCTTCTTAATGTGTACAGGAGGATTCTAACGGGGGAGGGATGCCTTCAATACTATTTTATAGAATATGGAACTAAAGTTGATCTTGTGAAAATAGAGAAAAAACATTAGAGGCCTAAAGGCTAAGATGTTTTTTTTCAACAGATACAAAGAATGACAACTGTAGGTCTTCAGCCATACAAAATTTGTTTAGGCTAATTAAATTGAATGTCAGGAGGGGTAAAGCCACAATAGGAATAGAGAGGTGAATTGTGGACAGCGCAAAGATTAAACGCCATTTTTCATCCTGCATAAATTGGCTGGCATGTCACTTAAAATTTCACTAAGACTAACAGCAATGGTGCATTACAATCCATCTGAATTAATAGCGTCGGAACTTTAAATGTGACATTAGGTTTTAGGTCTCCACATTTTGTAGCTATTTAAGCCAATTGTGTTAGGTATTAGTCATTTTTCTGTTGTGCTAGGTTTGTTTGTAGATTGTACTGCAATGTCGGTTCAATAACAACAACTTGCATTTATGTGATACCTTGAACATACAACATCCTGAGGCACCTCACAGATGTGGGATTTAAAAAAAAGACCTGCATTATATAATGCTTTTCACGACCATGGAATGTCTCAAAATGCGTTACAACCAAAAAAGCACTTTTGAAGTGTTGCCACTGTTATAATGTAGGAAACGTGGCAGGTAACTTGTGCACGGTAAGCTCTCCCAAATGGCAATATGATAAAACGGGATATACTGCTTTAGTGCTGCTAATTGAGGAGTAAAGTTTGTCCATTATTATGATCTCAAGGGAGAACATTAACTTTTAAAAGAAATTCAAGCTCCCAGTTATTAATTGAAAGAATTATGCCACAAGGTTTCATATTTTAAACAAAAAACCTTTACAATGCATTAATTACTGTACTCTAAACAAAGCAAGTGCTTCTAACTTAATATATTTTGGTCAACACTTATTCTTTAAGCCCAAAAGTCTCAATGGGCACTTGCCATTTTACTACTTATTTCCACCCAAGAGTTCCACAAACATTACAGGATCTGTTATTGCACTTCTCTGGGAGGAAAACCTTTCAAACCAAAGTGTGCCACAGCTCTCAGGAGTTCACTTTCATTCTCCTCAATGTTCCTGCTATTCTCCTGAGGTATGAGATGTCTTGAGGTCCTTCCACTAGCATCCAGCTAAGCGACTTGAGCAACTCATGAATGTGGACTCCCAAGCACAAGCCATGGGCCTCACTGCTCCCTTCTTGCAAATTCTCTCTCTGCTTCTCAGCTGTCCCAGGCTCCATTTGTCTGCCTCTGTAAGAACACAAGCGGGAGCAGGAATAAACTATATGGCCCGTTGAGCCTGCCCTGCCATTCAATACGATCATGGCTGATGTTGGGCTTCAGCTCCACTTTCCTGCTGGCTGCCCACAATCCTTGATTCTCTGAGGACAAAAATCTGTCTATCTCACCCTATGCTTTCAATGATGGAGCTTCAACAGCCCTCCAGGGTAGAGAATTCCAAAGATTCACAACGATTTGAGTAATGTAATTTCTTCACATCACAGTCCTAAATGATCAGCCCCTTATCCTGAGACTGAGAAAACACACCGATAAACCCAAATAAAAGCAAAATATTGTGGAATTCTGAAATAAAAACAGAAAATGCTGGCAGCGTCTGTGGCGAGTTCTGAAGAAGAATCATATTGGACTCGCTCTCGCTCTCCCCCCCAGATCGAGATGTAAACTAATTAATTTCAGTTGCACTTCTGTCCTTTGATTCGAAAAGTATATGGATACTATAAGATCTTCCCTTGCTTACATGTTGCCTTCACATCTTTCTTTGGTCTTCAGCTCGCGCAAATAAGTTAAACCCCATAAGAAGACAGCTCTAGACATCTTAACTGCACCAAGGAACTCAAAAAAAAAAGCCACCCATTGTTTAATGTTTTCCCACTTTTAACTCTGACCTTCCTCAATAAATGCAGGCCACCCTTCGAATTGCAATCACTTTTATTGTGTTTACCAACCTCAAATCTGGGTTTTTCCCCCATTTATCCTGCATTTAACACTTCAGTACCCAGCCTAAAAGGTTTATTCCTGAACATATGAATCATGAATTAGACATGTTCATAGCACCATGCATTAGGATAATTCTATTGTTCTTTGAAATAGTGCTATGTGATCTTTTATGGCCACATGAGAGGGCAGATGGGACCTTGTTTTAACATCTCATCTGAAAGATGGCATCTCCAGCAGTGCAGCAGTCCCTTAGCACTGCATTGGAGTGTCAGCCTTGATTTTCACAGAATGGTTACAGTACATGAGGATGCCATTCAGCCTGACATGCCCATGCCAGCTCTCTGCAGGAGCAATCCAGCTGGTTCCACTCCACACCCTTGTAGCTGTTCAAATTTTTCCCTTTCAAGTACTTACCTGATTCCCTTTTGAAAGCCACGATTGAATCTGCCTCTCTCAGGCAGTGCATTCCAGATCATATCCACTTGCTGCATTAAAAAAAGCTATTCCCCATATTGCCTTTGGTTCTTTTCCCAGCCACCTTAAATATGTGTCCTCTGGTTCTAGACACTTTTGCCACTGGAAAAAATTCTCTTTGTATTCTGTCCACACTGGTCATGATTCCTCTATCAAATCTCCTTTTAATCTCCTCTGCTATAAGGAGAACATCATCTCCAATCTATCCGCTTAACTGAAGTTCCTTATCTCTAGAATAATTCTAGATTCTAGTAAATCTTTTCTGCACCCTCTCTTGAGGCGTTCATATCCTTCCTAAGAGGCAATGTCCAGAATTGCATGCTTGGATGCAATATTCCAGTTGTGGCAAAAATAAAGTTTTTTAAAGGCTCACCATAACTTCCTTGCTTTTGTGCTCTATGCTTCTATTTATAAAGCCCAGTATTCCATATAGCTTGTTAACTGCTTTCTCAACCATTTTGATTTGTGTACATATTCTCAGGCCCTTCTGCTCCTTCAACTTTGTTGACAATCCTGTTATGTAACACTTTATCAAATGCCTTTTGGAAGCTCCTATACAGCTCATCAATCCTCTCTGTCACCTCATTAAACAAACTTAATTTAGTTAAATACCATTTACCTTTAACAAATCAATGCTGACTTTTCTTATTCCACACTTGTCCAAGGGATCTTAATTTTCTTTTGTGCTATTGTTTCTAAAAGCTTCCCCACCACCATATACTACATTCTTCTGGGTCAGTCTTTTTTGTGGTTTCTGTTGAGGTGCAAATCATTGCAGTAATATGGTAGTGTAAATCTAAACGTAGACAAACTATTCAGGAAAAACTAGAAAAGGAAGCCAAATTGAATGAAACGGATAGAAAAGACTGCAGGACAAAAAATTGAATTTAAAGCAAAATGAGCAAAGGAGCAAAAAACAAATAGGGTGAAAATTAGAATCTAAAATGGAAATGAGAGATATATACCAGTGTCTTGCTCCTTTTGTGGAAGAAGCCCTTCCAAACTTTACTGAGGGTCCCTTCACTAGTCCTTAAGTAATTAAGGTAGGATAATTAACCATAGTCCACAAGGGACCAAAGGCACCTTTCTCTGGTAGAGACAAGTGGTTGCTGTAGATTGCAACATATAAGTTGACCTTTGAAACTTTGAAAAGTCCTTCCAAAAACAGGGATTGACTTATATGCCGGGTATAAAATATATCAAACCAAGCAGCAACAAGGAATATGAATACTTGGACTGGTGTCCATTGGGATGCACTGAAAAAATGTACACCGCTTACATGGGAAGGTGGCAAAGCTGAACTGTCTTTGTTTTGAAGAGGAGAAATATTTTCACTCTTTTATTTGACAAATCCAGTTCGTTCTGGTGCCTTGCAATAGACATTTGTGCTGAAAGAAAAGAAATCACTTTCTGTCAGTCTAATTGCACTCGGTAAACGAGACGAGAGATCTATTGAACTTATACCTTAAATTCTATTGCAAAAATTCATGCATTTCCCCCCTCTCTCTGTTTATAAACTACCAGTAGTAAAACAGCATAAGGGACCAATGATCTGTTTTTAACCAGCTGATGCACATGTATCTCTGTAAAAACTAGTTCCTGTTTTCAAATCAATTGAAAGTGTGCATCTTCCAAACCCATGACTGCTACCACCTGGAAGGACAAGGGCAGCAGACACATGGCAACACCACCACCTGGAAGTTCCCCTCCAAGCCATTCACCATCCTGACTTGGAAATATATCACTGTTCCTTCACTGTCATGGAGTCAAAATCCTGGAACTCTCCCTCCCTAACAGCACTGTATGAATTCAATCATACCACAAGGGATCAACACTGAACTTCATAGTACATGAGAAAAAATGATTTATAACTATAAAAGAAATCATTTATTGAAACCATATTGAGCATTTACAACAAAATGTTGTAAGCGGTTCAGGGAGGCAGCTCCTCGCCACCTTCTCAAGGGCAGTTGGGGACAGGCAATAAATGCTGGCCTAGCCAGGAGCACCCACATCCCATGAATGAATAAAAAAGTTCAGTTAATGTAAAACAAATTTATTTATTATGACTCAGACTCTTTTTAGATATACACTCAACTCCAATCACCTTTAAGATGCTTTTACTGTCCACCAATGTCCCTGCCTATAGCTTCAGCGAATAACAAGATCCCCTCAATACTATTGCAGATTATGGAAATTCCAAGAGCTGATGTCATAAAATGTACATATCATCCATGATGCTTTGTCCACTGGCTAGTTTACAGTTCATATAAAGTGGTAAGAAAATTGTTAATAACCAGGGGAAAAAATTAAAATACATTGTTGTAAATTCTCAATATGGTTTCAATAAATGATTTCTTGTAAAGTTATGAATCATCTTTTCTCATGTACTATAAAGTTCAGTGTTGTTTCTCATGGTATGATTGAATTCATACAGCCATACTGCGTTTCCAAATTTTAAAAATTGATGCTTTCAAAACTGGTGTAATTCAGGTAGGTTGAGGAAATTTATTAGCAGAAAGGTGGGGGATCAACTTAAATGCTGATTTAAAGGCCTAAATGTGTATTTGGTGTCTTAATACGCCAGGTTGACACATACACATATCTATGTGTATATTGATATATACGTATATCTATGGTATATACCTTGAGGGGCACCAATCAGCATCAAGCATAGGGCAAGGCCAGTAGGCAGGCCTCCATGAACTACCACAATCAGTATGGAGATTGAGCCTGCACCAATGGCACATTCTGCACTACACTCTAGCCATCTAGCCAACTGAGCTAACTGACCCCACGCCAGTCCATACGACTCTATGTTACAGTACCCTTACAGTAGGGAAAATTATGGTGAGAGCTACTAAAATACAAAAGAACTTTGGGTACTGCAATGCTCAATTACGTTATTCAAAATATTCTCCAATAATTTTCATGTCTAATTTAATTTGAAATTGCCACCTTGTTGCAACTTTTGACTGCAGTGACATTGTGTGTTATCCAAATTTGGAAAGGAGTTTCTTATAATGCTTTTTAGCTGAGCTTCTACTATACCTCTATATGGTTCTGAACACCACACTTGTCCACAACTGTTAAGTCTCTGTTTCTGTCTCTTGATTTTTGCAAGTATGAAAATATCTAGTTCCTGCTTGTCATCGCCACAGGTTCAACTAAATATATTTGTTCAACTTGTAGAAAAGAAATGCAGTAGTTCTTTGTAAATCATGTTATTGAAATTATGGAGTGTTGAATCAGTGGTTGATATAACATGGTTACACACATCGTATACTCTGCATTGTGTCAGTTTGTTAAATGCTTTCAATCACCATTAACATGCTGACTGTGCTTTATCTTAATCACAGGAGTTCAATTCACAAACAAAACCATGACAGATGCTCAGCTTAGTTTGTGACATGCTTCACGGTAAAAGGGAGCAAAAAAATGTAACTGATGGTTATCCCTGTTACAATGCTTGAGTTGGTGTCAATCGGAAAACAGATGGATTTCTTGGTGAAGGAAAATCTAAGTGAATATTACTAGGTAACTGTTATTGTGAAACAAATGGTTCTAAAATTAGTTGAGTATGGAAACTGTTGTGATGTAATATAAGCTTAAAGAGCCTCGTGATAATTTACTGCAAATTAATGGTGAATTTGTAGTACAGAAGTCTTTCAGTTTGAGTGGATCACGTTAGTGACATAGCATGCATGGGCAGTACTCTGGGTGGGGGACTTAAACTTCCATTACCATGAGTGTGGCTCAGTAGCACCACTACTGACAAAGCTGGCTGGGTCCTAAAGGACATAACTGCTACACTGGGCCTGGGGCATGTGGTGAAGGAACCAACAAGAGGGGAAAATGCTGTTGACCTCATTCTCACCAAACTGCTTGCTGCAGATGCATCTGTCCATGACACTATTGGTAGGAGTAACCACCGCAGTGCTTGTGGAGATGAAGCCTTGTCTTCACATTGTGTTGTGTGGCACTACCATCATGCTAAATGGGATAGATGTTGAACAGATCTTGCAACTCAAGACTGTGCACCAGTGAGGCACCATGGTCCATCAGCAGTAGCAGAATTGCACTCAACCACAATTTGTAACCTCATTGCCCGGCATATCTCCTATTCTGCCATTACCACCAAGCCAGGGAATGAACCCTGATCCAATGAAGTGCAGGAGGGCATGCAAGGAGCAGCACAAGGCATACCAAAAAAATGAAATGTCAACCTGGTGAAGCCACAACACAGGACTACTTGTATGCCAAATAGCATTAGCAGCAAGTGATAGATAGAGATAAGCGACTCCACAACCAATGGATCAGATCTAAGCTCTGCAGTGCTGTCACATTCCAGTCGTAAATGACAGTGGACAATTAAACAAGTCGTTGGAGGAGGAGGCTCCACAAATATCCCCATCCTCAATGATGGGGAAGCCCAGCACATCAGTACAAAGGATAAGGCTGAAGCACTGGCAACAATCTTCAGCCAGAAGTGCCGAGTGGGTGAACCATCTCAGCCTCCTCCGGAGGTCCCCAGCATCACAGATGCCAGCCTTCAGCCAATTTGATTCACGTGGCATCAAGAAAAGGCCGAAGGCATTAGATATTGCAAACACTATGGGCCCTGACAATATTCCAGCAATAGTACTGAAGACATGTGCTCGAGAACTTGCCATGACCCTAGCCAAGCTGTTCCAGTACAGCTCCAACACAGGCATCTATCCAGCAATGTGAAAAATTGGCCAGGTATGTCCTGTACACAAAAATCAGGACAAATTCAACTCGGCCAATTCTAGACTCATCAATCTTCTCTTGATGATCATCAGAAAAGTGATGGAAGGGGCCATCAAGTGGATCTTGCTTGGCAATAATCTGCTCACTGACCTTCAGTTTGTGTTCCAGCATGGCCCCTCAGCTCCTGACCTCATTGCAGCCTTGGCTCAAACGTGGAAAAAAACGTGAACTCCTGAGGTGAGGTGAATGTGACTGCCCTTGACAGCACGGCAGCATTTGACCGATTTGTGGCATCAAGGCGCCCTAGCAAAACTGGAATCAAGGGGGAAACTCCCTGCTGTTTGGAGTCATACTCAGCACAAAGGAAGATGGTTGTGGTTGTTGGAGGTCAATCATCTCAATTCCAGGACATCACTGCAGGTGTTCCTCAGAGTAGTGTCCTAGGCCCAACCATCAGCTGCTTCAATTACCTCTCTTCTGTGAGTATGTTCGCTGATGATTGCACAGCATTCAGCACCATATGTGACTCCTCGAATACTGAAGCATTCCATGTCTAAATGTAGCAAGACCTGGACAATATCCAGCCTTGGGCTGACAAGTGGCAAGTAACCTTTGCACCACACAAGTGCCAGTCAATGACCATCTCCAACAAGAGAGAATTTAACTATCACCCCTTGACTATCAATGGTATTATCATTACTGAATCTCCCACTATCAATATCCTGGGGGTTACCATTGACCAGAAACTGAAAAGGACGAGCAATATAAATACTGTAGCTACAAGAGCAGGTCAGGGGCTAGGAATCCTGGAATGAGTAACTAACCTCCTGACTCCTGTCTACCATCTATAAGGCTCAAGTCAGGAGTGTGATGGAATACTGTCCACTTGCCTGCATGAGTGCAGCTCCAACAACATGTAAGAAGCCTGACACCATCCAGGACAAGGCAGCCTGCTTGATTGGCTCCCCATCCACAAATATTCACTCCCTCCACCATTGATGCACTGTGGTAGAATTGTGTACCATTACAAGATGCACTGCAGAAACTCACCAAGGCTCCTTAGACAGCACCTTCCAAACCTACAACCACTACCGTCTAGAAGGACAAGGGTGGCAGACACATGGGAATACCACCACCTGGAAGCTCCCCTCCAAGCCACTCACCATCCCGACTTGTAAATATATCAACATTCCTTTACTGTCACTGGGTCAAAATCTTGGAACTTCCTTCCTAACAACACCGTGGGTGTATGTACACTGCGTGGACTGCAGCGGTTCAAGAAGGCAGCTCACAACCACCTTCTCAAGGGCAATTAAGGATGTGCAATAAATCCTGGCCTAGCCAGTGATGCCCACATCCCATCAATGAATAAAAAGAAGTTGACCTAAAACCAGCCTGAAGACTGCACAAAACCAAATGCCAATGTGAAAGTGCATCCCTTAGTGCTCAGAAGGAAAAATTCTGAGCACATGATTGTATAGGTGTGCTTTAACTTCATTTTCTCTTGATAATCGCAACTATTGTAAATACTAGTGATCTGTAATGAAATAAATCATTCAGTGCTTTTTCCACATGGTGGCCAAACTGGGTGGGATGGCCCTCTCCTAGTACCATTCTTGTCTATCCAGTTGTAGCCAGCAAAACACTTAGTGCCCTTTCTTTCCACTACTGCACGACTATAGTTGGTGTCCCCAAGGACCTATCCACAGCCCCTGATGACACCCAGCTCTATCACCACTTCTCTCAACCTCACCATTATTCCTGATTCGTTACATTGTTTCTCTGACATCCAGTACTGGGTGAGCAAATATCTCCTTAAACTAAATATTGGGAACATCAAAGCCATTGGCTTCAGCCCCTGCCAGAAGCTGTGTTCTCTAGCCACCAATTCTGACCTTTGCCTTGGGAACTGTCTGGGACTGAATCAGACCGTTCACAACCTTTGGTGTTGTATTTGACCTCTGACCAGAAGGTAGCTATCTGTTCCACTACTATGACTGTCTACTCCTACCTCTATCACATTGTCCAATTCAGCTCCTGCCTCCATTCATGTGAACATACGAAATAGGAGCAGAAATAGGCCATTCGACCCCTTGAACCTTCTCCGCCATTCGATAAGATCATGGGTGATCTGCTTGTGTTTTGAATTCTACATTCCTGTCTACCCCCAATGACCTTTGATTCTTGTTAGGCAAGAAAATCAATCTACCTCCGCCTTAGAAATATTCAATCACCCCACCTCCACCGGCTTCTGAGGCAGAGTTCCAAAGTTGCACAAGCCTCAGAGAAAAATTTTCTCCTCATCTCTTAAAGGTCCTTAAACGGTGACCCCTAACTTTAAAACAGTACCCCTAGTTCTGGACTCACCCACAAGTGGAAATGTCCTTTCCACGTCCACCTTGTCAAGACTGTTCAGGTTCTCATTTACTTCAATCAAGTCACCCCTCCCTCTTCTAAATTCCAGTGGAAACAAGCCTAGCCTGTCTAACCTTTCCTCATAAGACAACCTGCTCATTCCAGGTAAGTCTAGTAAACCTCTGAACCACCACCACCACCACCACCACCACACATTTGCATCCTTGCTACGCATTTGCACCTGAAACCCTCTTTCCATGTCTTTGATATCTCTATACTTTACTATTCCAGTGCTCTCCTGACTAGCTGCCTGTCTTCCACCGTACATAAAATTAAGCTCATCCAGAACTCTGCTGCCCATATCCTAACTCATATCAGGTTCCTTTTTACCCATTACACCTGTGCTCACTGACCTACATTAGCTCCTAGGACTTAGGAGCAAGAGTAGGCCATTCAGCTCTTCCAACCTGTTCTGCCAGTGTTAATTGCTGCGCAAACCAAATCCAAGAGGGGAAACTTGGCTTATGGACCATATCTTTTTTTTGTATTCTGAAACCGAGAAGAAACGTACCAATCTTACCAGTAACACTATTGGGATTTTAAAAATTAAAAGTTTTATTAACAAAAAACAAAAGACACTTAAACGCACAAGATTACCGTTACACAATTAAGGTTCGTCTTACAAAATGTTCCCCCAAAACACTCTACTTGGTCAAACCCACAAGTAAACAATTTACAGGCAACACTTCCTTATAGATGTTAACTATGAAATCCAGTAATATTACACAAGAAAAACTGCTGTAGCTTCAATAAAGGTGTACCGTATGACCTTTACCCTCCTCCACCCTGTGGTAGAATCCACTTCAGAATAAAACTGCTTGCTGCAGCCCAAGACTCTTATGTCTTGACTGGATAGGTGATTCAAACTGCATCCTCTTTGTCAAAATGGCAATGGCGCTGGAAGGAAGTGGCAACCTGACATAGGTTTCTCAGCAAAGTTTGAAGTGGGAGTGATGTTTTGCTTTCTCTACTGAATAGTGATGGTCACTCATAATTTGAGCTCACATGTGAATTGTGAGTTGGACTGAGTAAAATTCCTCTGGTTTTAGCATCTGTTCAATACCTTTGTTCCAGGAGAGGAGGAATCAAGTGTGTTGTGGTAAAAAGATGATGACAACTCAAATATGAGAGTTTCTAGTAAGCAAAAGTTTTATTCAAGCATATGCTGGAGAGATCATCCTGGTTGCTTTTCCAAGGATCTCTTTTGATAAAAGTCTGTGTCAAAATTTTATATCCCTTGGTTCTCACATAGCAAACCCCATTACCGAAATTGCTTTAACACACACATCACCTAATCAAGAGTGAGGGTACTTTGTTCTGCAGATGTTCTGTTATCTTAACAGCCTCAGCAGGGGTTTGTTGCTCCAACAACTCATCGACACCAACACCCATCTAGGACCCTCCACCCCTGCCTGTCCCACCGTCCCCACCTCATCTTCCAATCCCAGCCCCAGCCGTGTATTCACTATACCCCTTGACATTCCCCTCTCCGAAGCTGAATGTTCAGTGCTCAACAAAGGACTTAATTTCATACCCTTACGCCCTCATCTCAATGAATTTTGGGCTCGGCACGATGCTGAACTCTTCTTCCGCCGTCTTCGTCTCCGTGCTCACTTCTTTGGGCAGGAGTCCTCTCCCCGTTCAACGGATCCTTTTACCCACCTCCAATATTCTCCCTCCACCTGGATCCCTCCCTCTGGATTCTTACCTTCTCTTGATCTTTTCATTGAGAACTGTCGGTGCGACATTAGTCGTCTCAATTTCTCTGCTCCTCTCACCCATTCTAATCTCTCTCTCTCTGAACTTACTGCACTCTGTTCTCTCAGGAGAACCCCAACATTGTCATCAAACCCGCTGATAAGGGTGGTGCTGTAGTTGTCTGGCGCACTGACCTCTACCTCGCGGAGGCTGAGCGTCAACTCGCAGACACTTCCTCCTACCTCTCCCTGGACCATGAACCCACCACTGAACATCAAGCCACTGTTTCCAGGACTGTCACTGACCTCATCTCCTCTGATGATCTTCCTCCCACAGCTTCCAACCTGATAGTCGCCCAACCTTGGACGGCCCGCTTCTACCTCCTACCCAAAATCCACACAGAACCGTCCCGGTAGACTGATCGTGTCAGCTTGTTCCTGCCCCACAGAACTCATTTCTCGTTATCTTGACTCCCTTCTCTCTCCCCTTGTCCAGTCCCTTCCCACCTACATCCGTGATTCCTCTGACACCTTACGTCACATCAACAATTTCCAGTTCCCTGGCCCCAACTGCTTCTTCTTCACATGGACATCTAATCCCTCTACACCTCCATCCCCCACCAGGATGGTCTGAGGGCCCTTAGCTTCTTCTTCGAACAGAGGCCTGAACAATCCCCATCCATCACTACTCTCCTCCATCTGGCTGAACTTGTTCTCACACTGAACAATTTCTCCTTCAACTCCTCTCACTTCCTCCAAATAAAAGGTGTGGCTATGGGTACCCGCATGGGCCCCAGCTATGCCTGTCTCTTTATGGGGTATGTGGAACATTCCTTGTTCCAGTCCTACTCTGGCCCCCTTCCACAACTCTTTCTCCGGTACATCGATGATTACTTCGGTGCTGCTTCATGCTCTCGTCGGGACTTGGAAAAATGTATTAATTTTGCTTCCAAGCTCCACCCTCCATCATTTTCACATGGTCCATCTCCGACACTTCCCTTCACTTCCTTGACCTCTCTGTCTCAATCTCTGGTGATAGACTGTCCAGCAATATCCATTACAAGCCTACCGACTCCCATAGCTACCTCAACTACAGCTCCTCACACCCCGCTTCCTGTAAGGACTCCATCCCATTCTCTCAGTTTCTTCGCCTCCGTCGCATCTATTCTGATGATGCTACCCTCAAAAACAGTTCCTCTGACATGTCCTCCTTCTTCCTTAACCGAGGTTTTCCACTCACAGTCATTGACAGGGCCCTCAACCATGTCCGGCCCATCTCCCGCGCATCCACCCTCACGCCTTCTCCTCCCTCCCAGAAACATGATAGGGTCCCCCTTGTCCTCACTTATCACCCCACCAGCCTCCGCATTCAAAGGATCATCCTCCACCATTTCCGCCAACTCCAGCATGATGCCACCACCAAACACATCTTCCCTTCACCACCCCCCCCGTTCCCTCCGGAACACCCTGGTCCACTCCTCCATCACCCCCTGCTCCTCAACCCCCACCTAAGGCACCTCCCCATGCCCACGCAGAAGATGCATCACCTGCCCCTTCATTTCCTCTCTCCTCACCGTCCAAGGGCCCAAACACTCCTTTCAAATGAAGCAGCATTCCACTTGCATTTCCCCCAACTTAGTCTACTGCATTCGTTGCTCCCAATGCGGTCTCCTCTACGTTGGAGAGACCAAACGTAAACTGGGCGACCGCTTTGCAGAACACCTGCGGTCTGTCGGCAAGAATGACCCAAACTTCCCTGTCACTTGCCATTTTAACACTCCACCCTGCTCTCTTGCCCACATGTCTGTCCTTGGCTTGCTGCATTGTTCCAGTGAAGCCCAACGCAAACCGGAGGAACAACACCTCATCTTCCGACTAGGCACTTTACAGCCTTCCGGACTGAATATTGAATTCAACAACTTTAGATCTTGACCTCCCTCCTCCATCCCCACCCCCTTTCTGTTTCTTCCCCCTTCCTTTTGTTTTTTCCAATAATTTATATAGATTTTTCTTTTCCCACCTATTTCCATTATTTTTAAATTTTTTATGCCCCTCCACCCCCACTAGAGCTATACCTTGAGTGCCCTACCATCCATTCTTAATTAGCACATTCGTTTAGATAATATCACCAACTTCAGCTCCTCTGTGTTCTTTTGTCTGTTACGTCTTTTGATGATCTGCTCCTATCACTGCTTGCTTGTCCCTACAACCAAACCAAACCAAACCACCCCCCTCCACTTCTCCCCCCTGCCCCCCACCCCCCCCAAACCTTAAACCAGCTTATATTTCACCCCTCTCCTTGGATTCAACCAGTTCCGCTGAATGGTCATGAGGACTCGAAACATCAACTCTTTTCTTCTCCGCCGATGCTGCCAGACCTGCTGAGTTTTTCCAGGTAATTCTGTTTTTATTTTGGATTTCCAGCATCTGCAGTTTTTTGTTTTTATATAGGGGTTTGTTTGTGTCTGGGACTTAGTGACTCTCTTATCTGTTTCCTTATCTCCTTGTTTAACCAAGCTGTGAAGGCCATTAGGTTTATGGCTTGCAATTCTTAGCTAGCTCTCACAGTATTGACTATATTTCTCATCATGCCTAGAAAGAGTTCTCATAGCTACACTTGACTACTTTTAAAGCTGTTAATGCACATTTTAATACCAGTTTTAATATCAAATTATTTCAATTACCCCACTTCAAGGGATGAAATGTCTAACCACAAAGTCCTGAAGAATCCTGTTAACAATGCTGTTGGGGTACAATTTATAATATAGATGGCCAACCTTTCAAAGCTGAAGAGCCAGGAAAAGAAATAATTTCTGAAAAGAGGCCCGCTACCAATTCTCTGACTGTTGGGTCATTTAAGTGATATCATGTAACATGAGACCTATGTATGTGTAGTCGATAGAATCCCATCAAGGTAAAGTATTTCGAATAAACTTTATATATTATAACTGATATTCTTTGAATGATATGTTTAATTTGATAAAATGGGTATACAATTTAATCAATTATTGAAAAGTGCTTTTTTAAGCTTTCAAACATTTGAATCTCAAATAGTTAGGAGGGGAAGAATGTCTAAAGGAGTATTCTTTATTCCACCTTCATTTTTTTAGAAGATTTTTGTTTGTTAATTGATGTTCAAGATTCATGGGAACCCACGTTAGAGTATTCTAACCAAGCCACTTAGGAATCCTTACAAGGCTGTGATTTTCCGGTCCTACCTGCGGAGTGGTTTGTGACGGGTGGGGGCAGACAATGCAACGGAAGCTTAAAATTGTTTCCTGACAGCGGGAACTGACCCAACTGTCATGGCAAGGTAATGGTGGGTTACCGTTCCCACTAGAGGCTGTCGCAAAGCTATTTTACATCTCATGGTCAGGATTCAAATGAACACCTGACTGGAATTTTCTGACGCCCCATCCAATTGACCAACCCGCCAGTGGCATTTCAGGCCGGCAGCCGCAGTAAGTCTGTAGCAGGTAATGGTACGTGACAAGGGCCTTCATCGGGGGTGGGGTGTGTGGGGAAAAGAAGACTGGGAGGAGAGGAACAAAGAGGGATGGGTTTGGGTGCGAAAAGGTTGCGGGGTTGGGGGGGCAGTGGAGATGGAAGTCTTGCGGGGATCTTGGATGGGTGCAGTGGGGAAGAATGGGGCCGATAGTGGCAGGGCTGCAGGGGTAAGAATGGGACCATGAGTGGAGGAGGAATGGGACTAAGAGTTGGGGAGAGGGTTCAGAGGGATTTGTCTGTGGTATCAATTGAAGAATCCTGGGGGGCAAAGTAAAGGAATTAGTGATATGATGGAATAACTACAGTTAAAGGCAGCAGTGGTATGCAATAGGGTGGGAGGGTGAGGGTCCTGCAATGATGGGTGAAGGGGCCATTAGCATTGTTGGAGGAGGAGAAACTAAATGAAACGCTGATCCTTGGGGTAGGAAGAACAAGTGGGTGGCATTGGAACAGTGACTGGGGTGGGCTCTTTGGGGAGGAAGGAGACTTGGGCATTCAGTAATGAGCCGATGGGGAAGGAGGGGTTTCAAGGGTGATGGTGATTTCAAGGGGAGGCTGACGGGGGAATCGGTGGTGATGGGCGGGGGAGTTGTTGGTAATGGGGGAGGGTAGAAGGTGTTTGAGTCAGCCGTAAAAGAGACGTGTACCATGGCTGCTTCAGGCCTACCCTGAGCCTTGAAGTCCAGACTTGGAAATGCTGGATGGGAGTAGGTTCATCAGGTGGGCGTAGCTGCAGGACAGTTGAACTGGACAACCAAAGGGGAATCCCAACATGTAGTTCTGATTAGGCAAAGGCGATTGTATCAAAAAGGCTGTGAAGAGCAAAGGAGCAGCATGCATGGGAGGCTTCTCACACATGGTTCGCAAGGACCATGGCAAAGA
This sequence comes from Carcharodon carcharias, assembly GCF_017639515.1. Classification (NCBI taxonomy): domain Eukaryota; kingdom Metazoa; phylum Chordata; class Chondrichthyes; order Lamniformes; family Lamnidae; genus Carcharodon; species Carcharodon carcharias. The sequence continues at coordinate 100,566,933 of NC_054469.1, forward strand.
TTGATGTCTCTCTGTGCATGCATGATTCCGGACGGACATAGAGCCAAGCAGGGCTGTCCCTTTGAATATAGGGGCGCACACAGGTATTAAAGCGAACAGATGCAATGAAAAGACAGTGGACCTCAAGTGCACTGGTACATTTATTAACAAGCGTGCATCAACAATGAACAATGGGAGTGCACCTGTGCCACCATAGTGAAATTAGAACTTCTTTATTTCATGTTTCCTGCCACTGGGTCTAGGTGCTTCCCTAACATCCACAGCAGGGGTGAAGACAGCCTGATCACCGTTATGCCCTGTTGTCTTTGATGACTTTGGTGGGCGTCCTCTGGAGCCTAGTATGGGTCTCTTGCTATGGGGCAGGTGCACCCTCTGTAGTCCCAGAGGCCGGAGCTGATGGGGTCCTCGACAAAGGGGAATTGGAACAGCCAGACACCTTCAAAGACTCTTAGGTGGAGGCCCCAGGGATGCCTGCCTGACATCCCTCTGCCCTTTGGGTGCGCAAAGGGCACTTTCCTTAAGGGAAAGGGGCACCCGGAGGGAGGTCAAGGTGCCCTGTCCCACACTCACGTAGCCACTGCAAAAGCTCGCTCATGGCTGCGATGATGGAATTCACATCCACATGCTTCTCTGTAGAAACTTGGCGTTCTGCTGGACTAATTCTTCATGGTGTCCACCATCCTCACCATGGAGACCTTGATGTGTGCATATGTCGGTATCGCTTCATCAGCCAGCAGACGGATGGACCCTGCTGCCTCACATGCCACTCTGTTGAGGGCCTCTGACACTTCTGCCTGATGTTCCCTCACCCCCTGCTGCCTCTCCAGCATCTTGTCTAGGACTGCTCCCAGAGTTTCATCATCTGACTCAGACTTAGATGAAGCCTCTTCCCCAGCAGTCTTCTGAGTGCCAGTGACCTTGGCTGTCTCTGCTTCCTCCTGCTGTGGACATGTGTCAGTGAAGTGAGCACCAGAGTGTGACACCCTGCCTGAACTAGATCTAGTACCCACCAAGGTGTGTGTCTCTGGACTGGTGGGAGAGTACAGGTGATAGCAGTGATGGCTCTACAGGTGCAATGTCTTTGTCATCCTCATTCTCCTTGGTCCTCTGCAGGAAGCAGCTGGTGCTGGACTCGGTTTCAGGGTCAGGCCTCACCCTCTTCTTGCTGGCATCTGTAATTTAAAGAGGAGAGACTGAGTCACTGCATGGGCTGCTTCCAACATGGCACTGAGCATGACCCTTAGATTTCTATCTCAAGTAAGTAAGCACGGTCCCTTACTGGATGGAGCCTGGACTGACTTCGCCATCTGCACATGAAGGGTCCTAAGCCTCTCTTGCCAGCTCGGCAGCCCACTCTTCGAATGGTGTGAGGTGCCGGAGGGCAGTTGTGCCCCCTCCCGTTCACCCTCTCTCGCGCTTGTTTTGTGTTAACATGTTCTGCGCAAGAGGAGAATATGGTTTGAGAACAATTGGGATGCAGGTGTTGTTCACATGATACCAGTCTTCACCAGTGACCCACTGGCTACTGTGTGCCATTTGAAAGGTACACTGCAGCTAATCCACAAGGGTTCTTTGGCAGCAGCTTCTAGAGCGATGAGTTCAAGCAGACAGAAGGATAAGGCTGACAGAGGCATGGCATCAGCAGTAAATGCTGCTGCCCTCTGTGCCAACCACCCCCAACACAAAATGAACTTTCTGTGTGGCACATCAAAGAGCCGCAGTTGCCTCTCTACCTATAGCCTACATGGACTGCAGTAGGGCTATTGTGCATCACCGCATCAGGTTGAGACACACTCTTATGCACAGGCAGCATGCCTTGCCGCTGAGTCCCATGTCCCAGTTCCCATTGATGGCTCTACAGGTGCAATATCTTCATCATCCTCATCCTCCTTGGTCCCCTGCGGGCAAGAGCTGGTGCTGGACTCGGTTTTAGGGTCAGGCCTCACCCTCTTCTATGGGAGTAGAGGATTCACTTACCCTGGACGCACGATTGAGGTCATTCATCCTCTCCCTGCACTGCAGGGCTGTGCTATGGTGAATGCAATTGTCACTCACCACCCTAGTGTCTGCCTAGCGCATGCAGGGATAGTGAGTTGGGTGGGCCTGCTCCTTCTATTCCTTGGGTAGAGGACGTCTCTGCTGGCCTCCACTGTATTCAGCAGTACTTCCAGCGAAGTATCACTGAATCTAGGTGCCAGTGCTTCTTGGGCTCAGCGTTCCATGTCCTGGTCTGCAGCTAAGAGCACGATAAAGTTGTATCTGTCTGGGTGTCTTTTAACTTGGGCACCAGGATATGATGGCAGAATGTGCGACTTACTGCCCGCCCCGCCGTGAACAAGGCTGGGAAATCCCCAGCTGCGTAATTAATGAGTCCAGCATTGCACGATTTCCGACTGCACTCTGCAGTGGACAGCGCTTCCACTTCCCGTCCCTGCCAAGGGACTTAGGCTCTCGGCAGTAAATCCCGGCCCACGTAAAACTTATGTTTATAAAAACAAAAAAACTGCGGATGCTGGAAATCCAAAACAAAAACAGAATTACCTGGAAAAACTCAGCAGGTCTGGCAGCATCGGCGGAGAAGAAAGGAGTTGACGTTTCGAGTCCTCATGACCCTTCGACAGAACTTGAGTTCGAGTCCAAGAAAGAGTTGAAATATAAGCTGGTTTAAGGTGTGTGTGTGGGGGGCGGAGAGATAGAGAGACAGAGAGGTGGAGGGGGGGGTGTGGTTGTAGGGAAGACGGAGACAGTCACTGAGAAAGGAGATATGGCTGTGAAAGCGGGTTTTAGTAAACACCTTGTCAAACACTAGGAGGGAAATGGAAAGCAAGGAAGGTGAGCAAGATAACAGAGATACGGAAGTCTTGTCGCAGAGAGGAACAGAACTTCTTCAAGGAGGTAGGCATTTCTTGAAGAGCAGTGGCAATCAATTAAACACAGAGATAAAAACAAAAAAACTGCGGATGCTGGAAATCCAAAACAAAAACAGAATTACCTGGAAAAACTCAGCAGGTCTGGCAGCATCGGCGGAGAAGAAAAGAGTTGACGTTTCGAGTCCTCATGACCCTTCGACAGAACTTGAGTTCGAGTCCAAGAAAGAGTTGAAATATAAGCTGGTTTAAGGTGTGTGTGTGTGGGGGGTGGAGAGATAGAGAGAGAGAGAGAGAGAGGTGGAGGGGGGGTGGTGTGGTTGTAGGGAAGACGGAGACAGTCACTGAGAAAGGAGATATGGCTGTGAAAGGGGGTTTTAATAAACACCTTGTCAAACACTAGGAGGGAAATGGAAAGCAAGGAAGGTGAGCAAGACAACAGAGAGATACGGAAATCTTGTCGCAGAGAGGAACAGAACTTCTTCAAGGAGGTAGGCATTTCTTGAAGAGCAGTGGCAGTCAATTAAACACAGAGATAAAAACAAAAAAACTGCGGATGCTGGAAATCCAAAACAAAAACAGAATTACCTGGAAAAACTCAGCAGGTCTGGCAGCATCGGCGGAGAAGAAAAAAGTTGACGTTTCGAGTCCTCATGACCCTTCGACAGAACTTGAGTTCGAGTCCAAGAAAGAGTTGAAATATAAGCTGGATTAAGTCTGTTATGAAGTGCACACCCAAGTTCAGGAAACTTACTTACAGATTGGCATGAGTTAAGGCCTAGTGTGCTCTTCCCTCATGGTTCAAATTAGCCAGCTAAAATAGTGCAGCCATCTTTTTCTTCTCTCCCCCCGCCCCCACACCCCTGCATGAAGCACTAGTAAGCTTTTCATTGGTTGGCTAGCTTGGCCCGCCCTACTGTAAGGGATTTGTATTGTAATGTTTCAGGGATTGATTAGGAAGAGTCAATCTCCGAGTGGCAGGTTAATCCCATTCCTATGCTTCCATTAATGAAACATCTGCTGGAATATTCTTGTTCTTGTGAGGGGGGTTGGCAGGGGATGTGAGGGTTGGTAGGGGAATGGGGTTATGAAGGCCCTAGGTCGGTCACAGCAAAATTATTTTCAGAATTCCCATCACTAGCCATGCAATTGTGAAGCCAGTTGACTGATTTTATATTTTTTCTTTCCCCTACCTCCTGACCCCTCCAAGATTGCAGTTACTAGTTGATGGTCATCTTGTAAAAAGATAAAATTGGAGTAAATTTATTTGACAAATACTAATTTCCTCCTTGTCACAAAAATTCTCCAATAGGATAACCCTCTGTCTCATTGGTGGTGTTAATTATGGGAAAACCCCCGACAGCAAATTAAAACCAGCTAAAATGCTCTCTTAAGCCTCCCAATATTGTGAAAGTTTATTATAAATCATACATCGTTCCATGTCCGCTAGTTGCTTCATATGGGAGGTCAACAAGCAGTGGTTTCTGGCATTAATGTTTCAAATCCCCTTGCCACACTTTGTAACACATGCTAGGTTAGGTCAGATTTGTATATTTTTTCCTCTTTTATATGTGCAGTGCCCCTCCTGGTACCTTGGCATCTATAATGGGGAAAAACAAATCTAATTGTGACTGGCAGGGTTCACAATTTGTCATTTAGAAACATGTGAGTAAAAGAAGGTAGTGAGGTTGTGTAAATCTGACTTGCCAGTTTGGTGATCACTGGACTGCATTTGCTGTTCTTTACTGAATGCAGTTTCTCACCACCTCTTCTACTGAATTTGTTTCCTGCTGTTCCAGAAAAACATCTCCTCCATATTGTTGTCATCACACAGTCAACAAAATCTCACTATAGGCCAGTCAGAGGGAAGCCACACTACAGGTGATTTGAGTGCAAACGAAAGAGTTGTATTTCAAGAATATAACAGTTGCATGGTACTTGTAATGTTTTAAAATTTGGTGGTGGTGGAATAACCCAATATTTTTGTAGAGATCCAGCTGTTTTTCTCAACAGTAATTGGCTGAGAACATTGCTTTGCATTCTTACTGACAACTAATTTCTCTTGTTAAATAATGATGGGTTCTGGAGTAGGATTTTTCTAAAATGGGATTATTGGCCTGGAATTTACGGCTGTTAGAATGGCAAAACTGTCAGCGCTCACCACCATTACTGTGTAAAACTGACAGCAATTTTTGGCACAGTTAAATGAAGAAATTTGGAAGCTGCTGTTAGTGAACCCTGATCCTGCTGATGGTGTGTTGCAGTCTTCAGATATCTTCGGTGTAAAACAGTTGAAAATGTTGAATTAGATGTAACTAAGATTTTAACGGCATACAAAATCATAAGTCTGCTGAACAACCTTTTTTTGTCCTGAAAAAGTAAATCAGCTCCCCATACCCTTAGATTTCTGATCTCTCAGAGAATCAATCTCTATCCCAGCCTTGAATATAGTAATAAAAATTCTTCAATCTGGTTGGCTGCTCTGACTCCTTGACGTTATCTTTTCTGCTGGACTCCACTGATTGCCTATTGATGTAACCAGATTAAATAGTGGAAAGTGATGCTCTGGAGCCTGCTTAATTTATATGGCCGTTCTTCGAGTCAGCAATCAGCATCATCCCTTCACTATTGATTGCAAAGTCTGGACCATTATATTTTCATGTTGAAGTAAAGTCAAAGCAAAGATCTTAAACTTGTTAACTAGGGGCTAAAGTGCAAATGATGTTTCCAGTTCTTGATGCAGAGGAACTTAAATAAAGACTGAGGTTCTGAATGGAAGTCTAAACAAGGTGGGAAGTTTTGACCTTTGAATAATGTTCTTTTGAAGTTATTGAAGTGAGTATTTAAGTACTTATGTCCCATTTGATGATCTCTCAAACTTGGCCCTGCTTCTTGACAGTTCGCAAGAGCAAATTATGCTCTTCAGTCTTTTTTTATTCATTCGTGGGATGTTGACTTCGCTGACTAGACCAGCATTTATTGCCCATCCCTAGTTGCCCTTGAGAAGGTGGTGGTGAGCTGCCTTCTTGAACTGTAAAGGAAGTGATGATGTGACATCTTGAGCCATCCTGTAAAGAAAGTGATGACGTTACATCTTGAACCATCCTGTAAAGAAAGTGATGATGTGACATCTTGAACCATATTGCCATCAGTTCATTTGGACTTCTGCAGCATAATGCAATAACAAGTTGATGAAGACCCATAATGTTCACTGGGTAGTGCATTTGTGTCGCGCTCACATATGATGCATAACTACATAGGCTGAATATTTTGTTTTCTATAGTCCCCCAACATGCACTCTTAGTACTTACAATTTTTTTAAGCTTGAGCTACTGTTTTTGACTGTGTTCCAATATCAGTGGTTATTTAACACATTGAGCAAGTGAAATGATGAACAGTGGGGCAAATCCTGGTGGATTATTGCAACAAAATGTTATATGATTTATATGCTGTTCATACAGGTGTGTTCAGTTGATTAATGGATCGGAGGTGTGCAGCCACTTTTTTGTAAAAAGGTGTTTTTACAACAGAAGAGTGTCTTATAGGTTTAGATAGCACTTACACAGAAGCACGCCTTTTGGCTAAATAGGCCTATGCCAGTTTTTGTGCACCATACAAGCTGCCTCCCACCTTCATCTAACCACATTGATGTACACCTCTGTTCCTTTCTCCCACATATATTGTGATGAAACTCAGATACTTACCTTCTTTAGTTTGTAGGTTGGGAACTCCGGTTTCCAATGGACCTCTGGCCTCTTGCGCATGCGCTAACTGGAAATAGCCACACATGCGTAGTCTGTTTTTTCTTATGTTCTCCAGACCGGGTACTGCCCTGTGCACCTGTGCAGAAGGGAAAAGATATCGATGTGAAGAGGCAGGTCAAATGACCTGATATGGAGCGCGATTATCTTGTAAGTGTCCCAGGGAGCAGGACACAGGAGGGGGACAGGAAGATGGTCCCAAACCAGGGAGGGGGACTGGGAGAAGGTCCCCCAAAAAAGCCCCAGGTTAGGGACAAAGCCAGGGGAAAGGAATAGCCCCCCCCCCCCCCCCGAGTGAAGTTAAGGAAAGGAGCAGAGTAATAGGCTCTGAATTCAAGAAGGAGCTGCAGGAAGCAGACTTTAAGTGAAGTGGGCACACGAGGAGCCCTGAAGAACTGAGAAGGCAGCCAAAGGTTACGATTCTGTGCTGTAAAAGTTGGGGCAAAAGTGCCCCTTTGGAGCAGTGGTGTTCAGCTTGGCACAGCCAAAGTTCTGATATTGTGTGTGGAAGTGAAGCTTGGGTGCACTTGGAGGTCCAGGGAAAAAGAATCTCAGAAGGCGAGATTGAAATACTGAGAGGTGGATCATTGTTGAAGATATCCAAGTGAGAGCGACTTTGAGAAAATTCTATGGCGAGACCTTCAAATGTGGAGATTGGAAACCCTTATGAGAAAGACAAAGTTTCAGTGAGATTGGTTGGCTCACAATGTGAGAAATGTCTGGGTGGGTTGTTATGCAATCAAAACAGATTCCATGGAATTCTTATGTCATCTATTGTACAGTCTGGTGTCAGACCACAGTTTGCCTGTGTCATGAAACTATCATATTTTTCGTAAAAGCGTTGTAGGCTAAGTGTGGATGGTTCTGCCTATGTGACTGTTTTAATTAGACTAGAGACACTTCGACTACAAGATTGAAATTATCAAAAGAGTTAGGTGTAAAGCAGGCTTATGAAATGGAGATGGATAAGCTAGGATGAGGGTTCCACAGGGTATGAAGGAAATTTACATTTCTACATAAGTGAAGGGGTGGTTTGATTTTCAAAGGGCTGGTGTAATGTTTACAACTAACAAGATAAGTGAGGCAAAGCAATATGTTTATTTTTCCCAGAAGGAAAAGGCTTTATTGATAACATGAAAGATTTTTATATTATGGAAAAAGTAAATTTCCAAAGACACGTAGAACAATGGGGTTTTGCACATTAAAGAGAGAGAGAAACATATATACAGAAGGATGGAAAGCTATGTGGGGGTATGTGGCTGTGGAAAATCTGGAAAGGTACACACTGTGAACCAGACTTGGGAAAAGCCTCTAGCCACTCTGAAAAATTGCAGCTCCAGTAACTAAAGTTGTGTTAAAAGCCTTTGGAATTCTACTGTCCCGTGGGTGCTGTGGTAACTTTGCTGGATTGCTTATTTAAATTTTAAAATCTATTTTGGAGTGTTGCCTTAAAGAGGGTGTGTAGTTGGGAGTCAGGTTTATTAGGAATTTTTGAATGTGTTATATCAAGTAACTGTAATCTTATGTCTGTGTTTGAATGCTTTCCTTTTGTTAATAAATGTTTTAATTTTTTAAATCAAGTTGTTAGTGTACTCATTACTTCTGAATTCAGTGTACAAATCTTCTCATAACAAATACAAATTGTAAAACCGTTGTGATAGCGTGGCCAAGTTTCCCTTGTGGATTTGCTCGGCCTGACACCATCATCGGCCACATTATAACACCTGCTAATTCATATGTACCTCATAATTATGTTGAATGTTAGAGTATAAGATAGATATTGTTTTATCTTTCTGACCTTGTATAGTAAAGTTTATTTTTGTTCCAAACCTGTGGAATCTGTGGCTTTATTCACTTAGTAAGTGTTTGAATCTCAAACTTTATCTACTTGAAGCAAAATGTTATTGGTCCCTAACCAGATCTCTTCTTCCCCCCCACCCCTCCACATTCCAGGGTCTGGCCATGGATCATAACCATGTTTATTTAGCTACCCTTTAAATGCATCTATTCTAGCTGTCTCAACCATTTCTTGTGGTAGCGAGTTCCAAATTTTAATCGCTTTCTGGGTAAAGAAGTTTCACCTGAATTCTGTCTTGGGCTTTAGTGATTATGGTATATTTATGGCTCTGAGCTCTAGTCTCCCCAATAAGTGGAAAGCTCTTGTCTACATTCATCCTATCAAACTCTTTCATAATTTCATAATCTTAAAGACCTTTTCCTAAAGAAAATAACTCCAGCCTGTTCAATCTTTCCTAATAGGTATAATCTCACATTTCTGGTATCATTGCAGTAAACCCTTTTTGCAGCTTCCCCAATGCCTCTATATCCTTTTTTCATAATAGACTTGAACTGCACACAGTAGTCCTAGTGTGAGTTAAGCATGATTCTATACAAGTTTAGCATAACTTGTCTGCTTTTCAGTCCTATCCCTCTGGAATTCAACCCTAGCATTTATTTGTTTTTTTTTTATAGCCTTATTAACCAGTTTTGTTACTGTTGGTGATTTGTGCTTATGTACCATAAGATCTCTCTGCTCCATTTAGACAGATATTTTCCAAGGAGATTGTGACCTCCTTATTCTTCTTACCAAAATGTACCATCTCACAGCTATCAAAATCAATGTTCTTTGACCAATTTCATGCCCTTTCTGCAAGTTTGTTGATGTCTTTGTGTATTTTGTCACAGCTCGCTGTATTTTAATTATACTCCAATTTGGAATCATCAACAAATTTAGGATCCCCAGTCCAAATTATTTATGTAAATTATGAATAGCAGTAGTCCCAGTTACCAATTTTTGTGGAATACCAGTTCCCATCTTTTGCCAGTCTGAAAATTACCTTTAACCCCCTACTTTCTGTTTTCTGTTTTGTAGCCAGCCTACTGAGCTCTGAAGAAGAGTCATACGGACTCGAAACATTAACTCTGTCTTTCTCTCCACAGATGCTGTCAGACCTGCTGAGTTTTTCCAGCATTTTTTGTTTTTGTTACTGAGTCCACATGCTCTGACCTTTAGTCACGGGTCTAATATTCGGTACCTGTATTTGTCCCTCTATATAAATCTATTTTTGTTCCTCGAAATCATCTTTGTTACTTCTTCAAAGAATTTAGTAAGGTTGGCGAGGCAATGGCCTTTCTTTTTAAAATCTGATTATTTAAAGTCCTGATTATTCTTCATTTATATTCTCAGCTTCTATATGTTTTTCTCTTACATGTTTGAGTAAGGATACTTTTATCTTTCCTACCAATGAAAAGCTAATTGGCTGATAGTTTCCTGAATTTGTTTCATCTTTCTTTTTAATTAGAGGAATCACATTAGCTGCCCACCATTCCTCAAGCACTATTTCCTTATCTATTGAATGTTTCTATCTCTAATGGTGCCTCTGCTATTTTGTCTCCAACCTCTTCATATGTGTGAATGCAATCTATCAGGACCAGTATCCTCTTTAAGTTTGATTAGTTTATCAATTAACCCCTTCCTTTCTATCTTAAATGTCTTTATATCTCTTCTGTCTCCTTTTCATGTCTATTCTTCTAATGTCATGTCTACTATTTTTGTTAAAAATATAGAGATAAAAACAAAACAAAAAAACTGTGGATGCTGGAAATCCAAAACAAAAACAGAATTACCTGGAAAAACTCAGCAGGTCTGGTAGCATCGGCGGAGAAGAAAAGAGTTGACGTTTCGAGTCCTCATGACCCTTCAACAGAACTCAGATAGTTCTGTTGAAGGGTCATGAGGACTCGAAACGTCAACTCTTTTCTTCTCCGCCGATGCTGCCAGACCTGCTGAGTTTTTCCAGGTAATTCTGTTTTTGTCTACTATTTTTGTGTCTGTTAAATATCAAGACAGTATTGCTGCCATCTAGCTGTAAGATTTAGCATGTGTAGTTGCCTTATCTCTATCCTGATTTTCTTTATTTGTCTGCAGATTACTTTATTTTTATATTCCTTGTTAATTTTGTTTGGTTTTGGCCTTCCCAATTGATTACTTCTTTCCAATTAAGGCCCACCCTGCGTGGATCGCGAGCGGCAGCGCTGAGCGCCACCAATGCAGGCAGGGGGAGGAGGGAGAGCTGCCGGGCCTAGTATGCAGTTCATGCATTCGCGAGAAAGAGCGCTTCAATCTCCCTGTGGCATGGAGTTGCCTCAGGGACACCGAAGCACTTTTTTAAAAAATTAAAGACGACAGTAAAAAATTTAATAAAACATGTCCCCTCATGTGACTCTCACATGAGATGGGACATGTTTTTAATTCCAAAATAAAATTTTAATTTAATGTGTATTAGCTTTAGTAAACCTCATCCCGCTCATGGATGAGGTTTTCTAAAAAAAAAAAGGCCGCTTGGTCTTTTCGTCTGCCCACCAACTGTTAGGTTGGACGGGCATCCTAAGTTTCAAGTTAATGAGGTTGTTAATGGCCTTAATAGGCCTTTTAATTATCGGCGGGAGCGTAGCTGACTCCGGTGCGCGCCTGCCAAACGATACATCGCTAGACACATCCCTGACATCATCACGTGTCATTTCACGCTTGTGTGTGTCAGGTGTGCACCTGCATGCCCAGCCTAATATTATGGCCTATACCTTTTTCTTTAGTTTCAATTTTGCCCTTATTTCTTTATTTATACATGATGTCTTGTTGATTAGTTTGTTCTTTTTAGTGGAATATATTTCCTCTGGACTCTTGATCATCGCATAATTGTTTCCCACTGCTGTTCTGTTTCTTTCAGTGAATGTTTCCTATTCATTTTTCCTAGTTATTTTCTCATCCTTTAAAAACAGCTTTGAATTACTTAGATCATTTATATGTTCTTCTTTACCTACTACTTTTATCTGTTTTGGATCATTTCCCCTTCCTAAATTCCTCTCTTGTGCTTTTTACATACTGGTTAAGAAGGGAGCCTTGCACACATTGTAAAATTTTTATTCAATGTAACCCTCTGCTACCTTGTTCTGTCAGTTTATTTGGGAGAAGTTAAAGCGGCCCATTATTCTAATTGAGATTTTAAAAAAAAATTATGTGGACTCAACTAATTTCAACTGCTGGAAATGTTCTTCCTTTCCCCTATAAAGGTTACTCAGAAAGGCTGCATAGTATCCATTTAACTTTGTTTACCCCAAACTAGCTGTCCTCTTTGACATAAAATTGCAATGATTTTAGCAGTTCAGAAATCACCATGGTCCACACAGCCTGTGTCATCTTCTTTATGATCCGCCATTGATACACAATGAACTATTTCTTTATCAATGTTCCTTGGTGCAACCATGAGCCACTTTATCTGGAATCTGTTCCTCATATCCAGTAGTTTGTGAGAGCAAAATACTCCTTTTAATCTCAATTCTTGCCTCTTTGTTAATATTCTATTTGTCTCTTTTGTGTTCACAGTTCCAACGCCTGCTTTTATTTACTTCCATTCCCCTTAAGAGTTCAGTAAGACCCAGGCATGCCTTTTCTTAATGGCAATGAAGGGAATAAAAAAAATCTTCTCACTGATTCCATGGATCCCATTGTGAAACATTTTAGTTTCTATTGCGCATCAGTCCATAGTAAAACAAAAGCTAAAATTAGGCACAGCTTAAAAACTTCACTCAGCTTAATTGGTGTAGCAGAGTAAACTTAAGTGGGGTTAATGTACATTGCAAGCAGAAATATGAAGGTAAGTTTGATCTGATGACTGCTGCATTTGAGAGAGAGGTGCATGGTCATTTTTTTTTAAGATGTTACATTTTTCACTTCTGATTGAGGATAGACAAATCACTATTGAGCTTGCTTTGGTTCCGCTTTTTTTAGTATTGAGCAGCAATGTTGCCTTTTCATTAAGTTTTACTTTACTATTTAGCATTTTCAGACTTTGAACTGCGGTCAGGGAAACATATTAAAATCCTCGGTGAGATGGGAGAGGCACTACTGGCAACAGTGCTAAGAAAAATATTTATTATGTTTTTAAATAATTGAATTTTACCTCTGGACAAAATTAAGCTTTCAATAACTATTGTCCACCTGAACCTGGAAGTGTTTTTGAGCTGTCTATCTCTGGTCTTGTGCAAGAAATTTCAATTTGAGATGCTAGTATATTGGAAGACTGCCGGATTTAAGGTGTGATTTCCTCCCCATGGTGTGTTGCCCTTCTTTCTTGTGCTGCCGTCAAAATAATGCCGAGTAAAATCCAAGCATTAAAGGAGGGAAGAAAATTGTCCACTGCCTGCTGTCTCACCACCTAGTGGATGGCTTTGACTTATTAGAAGTCTGAAAGCAACTGCCTTTCAACCAGTCAGTGAAGACTAGTGAAAAAATAGAAAAATAAGTTTCTTCATGTAATTGGGAAGATTGTAAAAGATGCTGTGAGTATTGTTTACTAAATTGCACCATATAGAAAACTCTTGACAATTTCCATCCAATTAAACATTTCTGTAACAGAATACTTAGTTTAATTTAAAAACAAAAAAACAAAAAAACTGCGGATGCTGGAAATCCAAAACAAAAACAGAATTACCTGGAAAAACTCAGCAGGTCTGGCAGCATCGGCGGAAAAGAAAAGAGTTGACGTTTCGAGTCCTCATGATCCTTCGACAGAACTTGAGTTCGAGTCCAAGAAAGAGTTGAAATATAAGCTGGTTTAAGGTGTGTGTGTGGGGGGCGGAGAGATAGAGAGAGAGAGGTTGGGGGGGGTGTGGTTGTAGGGACAAACGAGCAGTGATAGAAGCAGATCACCAAAAGATGTCAATGACAATAGTACAATAGAACACATAGGTGTTAAAGTTGGTGATATTATCTAAACGAATGTGCTAATAAAGAATGGATGGTAGGGCACTCAAGGTATAGCTCTAGTGTTTTTTTTTATTTTTTTAATATTTTTTTTTATTTTTTTTAAATAATGGAAATAGGTGGGAAAAGGAAAATCTTTGTAATAGGGAAAAAAAAGGAAGGGGGAAACAGAAAGGGGGTGGGGATGGGGGAGGGAGCTCACGACCTAAAGTTGTTGAATTCAATATTCAGTCCGGAAGGCTGTAAAGTCCCTAGTCGGAAGATGAGGTGTTGTTCCTCCAGTTTGCGTTGGGCTTCACTGGAACAATGCAGCAAGCCAAGGACAGACATGTGGGCAAGAGAGCAGGGTGGAGTGTTAAAATGGCAAGCGACAGGGAGGTTTGGGTCATTCTTGCGGACAGACCGCAGATGTTCTGCAAAGCGGTCGCCCAGTTTATGTTTGGTCTCTCCAATATAGAGGAGACCACATTGGGAGCAACGAATGCAGTAGACTAAGTTGGGGGAAATGCAAGTGAAATGCTGCTTCACTTGAAAGGAGTGTTTGGGTCCTTGGACGATGAGGAGAGAGGAAGTGAAGGGGCAGGTGTTGCATCTTTTGCGTGGGCATGGGGTGGTGCCATAGGAGGGGGTTGAGGAGTAGGGGTTGATGGAGGAGTGGACCAGGGTGTCCCGGAGGGAGCGATCCCTACGGAATGCCGATAAGGGGGGTGAAGGGAAGATGTGTTTGGTGGTGGCATCATGCTGGAGTTGGCGGAAATGGCGGAGGATGATCCTTTGAATGCGGAGGCTGGTGGGGTGATAAGTGAGGACAAGGGGGACCCTATCATGTTTCTGGGAGGGAGGAGAAGGCTTGAGGGCAGATGCGCGGGAGATGGGCCGGACACGGTTGAGGACCCTGTCAACGACCGTGGGTGGAAAACCTCGGTTAAGGAAGAAGGAGGACATGTCAGAGGAACTGTTTTTGAATGTAGCATCATCGGAACAGATGCAACGGAGGCGAAGGAACTGAGAGAATGGGATGGAGTCCTTACAGGAAGCGGGGTGTGAGGAGCTGTAGTCGAGATAGCTGTGGGAGTCGGTGGGTTTGTAATGGATATTGGTGGACAGTCTATCACCAGAGATTGAGACAGAGAGGTCAAGGAAGGGAAGGGAAGTGTCAGAGATGGACCACGTGAAAATGATGGAGGGGTGGAGATTGGAAGCAAAATTAATAAATTTTTCCAAGTCCTGACGAGAGCATGAAGCGGCACCGAAGTAATCATCGATGTACCGGAGAAAGAGTTGTGGAAGGGGGCCAGAGTAGGACTGCAACAAGGACTTAGTTTAATTTGTTTCCCAAAGCGTGTGTTGTCTGCAGCCAAACCTGTTTTACTTTTCTGCAACCTCTGATCCTCAGTCAGTAATGCAGAGAAATTCAGTTAATTTTCAGTCCATTAGTAAATTTAAGTTAATCTTATCCACTTTGCATTTTTTTGATCTGCAAGCTACTTAAGGGAGTAACTGTGACCAGATTCTACATATTTTTGTTAAATGAGTTTTACCTTTGTTTGATAGTACTTTTCTGTTTCCACTTTCCCATGTCCTTAATGTTGCGCCTAGCTATTTCCTGATTCTCAGAATGAAGTTATCAGCTGGTTATCACCTTTTTAAAAAATCATTCACTCGATGTGTGTGTCACTGGCAAGACAGCATTTTATTATCCATCCCTAATTGCCCTTAACTTAGTGGGCTTGCGAGGCCATTTCAGTGGGCAGTTAAAAGTTAATCACATTGCTATGACTCTGGAGTCACATATAGGTGAGACAGGGTAGCAGATTTCCTTTCCTGAAGATATTAGTGAACTTAATGGGTTTTTATTGGCAATCTGGTAATTTCATGGCCACCCTTATAGAAACTAGTATTTTGCTCTGGATTTATTTAATTAACTGAATTTAAATTCCTCAGCTGCCATGGTGGGATTTTAAACTCATGTCTCGAGATCATTAGTCCAGGCCTCTCGATTATGAGTTCAGTAATGTAACTATTATGTTACCACTTACTATAACATGAAATGTTTGCTTCACCCACTAGAGGTTTAGATAGTATCAACACCTGATTATCAAAGGGCAGGCAAAGTTTGTTACAACAGATATGAAAATTCCATTGGGTCATGTCAGTTGACCATTTAAGGATAAATATTAAAAGGTTGGTTGGTTATTCAGAACTTTTCATCAGTGGGTTAAACTTACATGAAATGTTTAGGATTAGGAATAAAAAAAAAACAAAGTTTGTATGTGCACTTTCTCCATGAAAATGCTTTAAGATTTATGTTTTTAGTTACAAGTGGCTTGTGCCATACTCTTGAATGAGGAAGGTTTAACTGCATAGTAAGATGAAAAAGTACTTGAACGTGGACAAAGTAATTTCTTGTTTCATATGGTTTTATACCATCAGGTGCCACTCAAAATGGACCTCAAGTTGGTTTGATGCTCTTGTTTAAAAAAAATTAGCAATCCATCATCAGTTAAAAATGATAGAAAATGTGCTTGTCCATGCTGCACCTTTGCACTAATCGCAGGTTTGTTTTAACTTCTTGATAAACACTCTTCCTTCCGGTATATTTTCCCCTCCTTGTTTTGTATTCCATTTTTTAAATACATGTTACAGACACCATCCCTCCACCACCTCTTCCCCCACCCCCCCCCCCCCCCCCCCCGCCCCTCCACCTGTTTCTTGCTAGAACTTGTGTTATCTCTCTCTCCCTCCTCACACTCTCCCTCTCTCTCGTTCTCTTTGAAGAATTATCTTACTGTAGTGGTAAACTTAGGAATAGGGTTTGCATGTCCCATTGCCATAGATGTCAAGTATTGATGCACTTTTTGAGATGCATAGTAAAGCATGAACAAGAGACAAACATTTGTCCCATCAAGGTCACTTTATTCCACAGATCACATATGATCTTCGCTGCTGTGGACTCTTTCATGTCCATTTAACCCACTGATGAAAAGTTCTGAATAATCAACCAACCTTTCTTCAAATAATTTTGAATAGCCTTTGAGATTTTATCAAGTTAGTAATGCACCCTTTTTCATAGTCAAAAAACTCTTCACTGCGAAATTAGTCTTTACCGATCCCTGTAACCTTTTTCCATGTGCCTCTGTCCTGCTTTTTGTCCGAATAGCATTAGACTTGTGCTCAGTGCCATTCTATTATTATCCAAATAGAACTTTAATTCCCTTTTCCAAACATGCTGCTTGTTTATTTGTCAGCATCTCAGTTGCTTTTGGCTGTAAGTTTGTTCGACATGTATTATAGTCTCATCACGCGACAGGCATTTTAAATTTTAGCTTTGCCTGTGACTCTACATGGCACACCTGGCTTCTTTGCAAACAAATTCAAGATAGCGCATGTGAAGCAAATGCCAACTGTGAAAGCTGAGAGCAAATGAGAGATGACCTGTGTTTACAAATTCATGCTGATTATTTAGTATGCTGTTCAATGAACATTGATGACATTGTGTATAATACTCCAGTACTTTCTCAACTACAGATGTAAGTATCCAAGGAAATCAGTTCCCTGAGAGAATTATTGCTTTTGACACTAGCACTGGATGAATTATGCTACAGGATTGTTTCTGATGGGAACAATTGGAAACAAAAATACTGTATTTAATCTAATGTTTTTAAAGGTCCAAGTAAATTACATCCATTGGATAACCGCCCTTCCTTAGGTTAGTTTCCAGCAGTTTGTAATCAGTGTTTACAAATATTTGCTGATTATTCAGCATGCTGTTTTGATAGGCATATATAATGTTCCAATAATTTCTCAGCTACAAATGTTAGGCTAACTGCCCTCAGGTTTTCATTTCAAGTTTATCTTTTGAATTTTGGGTTAATGTTTGCAATTTCACTTGTCTTTATGAAGCTACTTAAAGATATTAACTGAACTTTCATACTCCTTATTTTCTTGATTGAGTATGTGCTCATTAATACCAGTTATAATTTTTAGTGCATTTTTCCATATGCTAGTGATTTTGCTTTGTGTACCAGAATTACTGGATATGGCATTTGGTTTTATTTGACTGGTACAGAGAGTTTGATCTCTTGTCTTCTAGAACACAAGTAGGTGTAAGTTGGAAAATTATTGTCTACATTTGTTTCATTTATAAGGTCCCTCATCAGTCTTTTACATTTCAAAATGTTATTATTTATTCATTCTGTTGTTAAAAATTAGACTCCGCTGCTTTGTTATTTCTGCTGTAGTCCTTTTATTTCCTAGTGGCTGAAAGCCCTTTTGCCAAAGAAATTTACATATTTGAAAATTACTCATCAATAATAGATCACAGTTTATTTTTAAAGCCTGTGTATTATCTAGAAAGAAATATTTGTAGAACATTTCACCCTATGTGTCAAAATGTTAAAGTCTGGATGAAATAATTAATCGACATTCCTTGGCCCTTAGAAGTTAAATCAATTTCTATAATAATTTATTTTCTAGATAAAATTGGTTTTGGTTGAATTAAGCTGTAGATATACCTATGACATCAATGAAATGGTTGAAGCAATTAATTAACTCTTATTTTTATCCTGTTATAGGTATGGACACTTATTGTTGGGTATGTGTTGGCAGTTTCATTTAAGTGGAATACAAAAACTGAGCGTTTTCTTAAAACGATCTCTGTTCCAGTTTGGACAGTGCTTCTCTTTTATTTAGGTAGGAAACTTTTTTAAAAAAATAATTCCAGATGTGTGGCTTATTTATCCCAATTTGAGCTTTGCCAAGCAGAAGATTAAGTATCTCTAAGGAGTGGAAACATAAGGAAGGAATAGGGAGGAGAATTTGCATGGGTAGTCTCTGATACCTCTAGATGGCAGTAGTGCCATCCTACCAGCATTCTCTTGGTTCTGGCATAAGGGGGATGTTTTCTATCTCAAATGTAAACTAAATTCAAAAAGTACATGCAAGATAAAATAATACATGATATCATAAGAATTAACAATAATGTGGATTCTGAATTTAAAAATATTTTGCATGTTAATCTGTTAGCATTTATTTCATAGGTGAAATAACAAATAGTTAAAACACGTTAATCAGAATGTACAAAATATCTGTTTAGATGATATCGTAAACTCTGAGTTACACTCAGTTGGCTTATTTCTCATTTGAAACCCTATATTTTCTCACCTTTTAAATATTTTGTTTTATTTTTGTGTATATCCATATTTTAGTGTTTGAACAAACAAATTAGAAAATCTGGCTGAGGAGCTAACTAGTGAATAGGAACCGGCTCTGAATAGAGTACAAGTTGGTGGCAGACTCAACATGATAAATAGACTGTTAACAATGCTTTGACGCTCCTTTTTTTAAAAAAAAGGCTACCTTTGCAAATGGGCAAGCGTGAATAGAAGATTGACCTTACAATGACACTTGTTATACCATTTTTGCATACTTGAATTTTGTTCATAGGAACATAAGAATTGCTAGATGATAAAAGGTCAAGATCTCGTCTAGTATTTCTTCTATCATCCCAGTTGTTGCATGGTACAGCAATAGTGGAATTGTTGCTTATTCATAGCAGTTAATCTCTATCGGTTAGTCTATAA
The DNA here is from genome assembly GCF_017639515.1 of Carcharodon carcharias. NCBI lineage: Eukaryota > Metazoa > Chordata > Chondrichthyes > Lamniformes > Lamnidae > Carcharodon > Carcharodon carcharias. Next base: position 100,585,906 of record NC_054469.1, read on the forward strand.
GAGGCAGATGCAAAGTGAGGAAAACTTTGATAGTGGAAAGCTTTGGGAATCATAGACCTGAAGTAATTTGTTCCCCTCCAGCCCCAAAGTATGCAGCCTGCCATATCATGTTTCAAATTGCTCATACCCGATCTCAAAATATTATTTTCCCTGTAACTCGAAGTTGGAAGCAAAACAAATTCAGAAAATTACATTATTTTACAACATTTTTCCACTTTTTGTCTTTAAATGCCTTCATTGAAATTTTTACTTGAAGACCTTAGCTTCTCCCAAAAGTTTTATTTTGACTCTTAGTTGCATTTGGATTGTACAGATTGCCTAATTTGCCAAGATACAGCTAGATCCTCCAGTTTCTGCTCAAAATTTGTAAAACAGCTCAAGAGCAAATTTCAAAACCTTTATTCAGGTAGAATTTAGTAAAAACAGTTTTTTTTAAAGGCAAACTACTGATTATGCAACTTTTTGTTTTGTGTCCTTTAAGGACATTTAAGTTCAAAGAATCGATCCTTTCCTCATTTATATTTGAGTTAATTTTTCAAATAAAGTCTCCAATTAGCTCACAGTATCACCTGTTATGTTGACAGTTAGAAAATGTAGCAATTCTAGTCACTAACAGCGATCACAGACATAGAGACTAGAACACAGTGGCCAAGATCTTGCTGGAGCAGACATTGTGCTTGCTCTATTTGTTAGATTTTTTTCCTGTGATGGCAGATTAAAGGACTTTCCAAAATCATGCTGTCAAACTCAGAACAACCTCATTGCAATGCTGACAAACTTGAGCATCTCCACTCAAGTTCAGCCAATGATCAGGACTTTCCTCCAGTGCCACCAAAGTGCAGGATATTGATACTAACCCATGTTTCCCTACTTCCAACTACAATAATGCTCAATACAATACCTTTACCGCCAGTTGCTGCATCTTGCCATGTATTCTTAACTTAAAAATGATAGAGTAAGAATTAAATATATAGGTAAATAATATATATGACATTCATTGCCCATTATTCTGTGAAAATTGAGATGTGAATTTCAATTCCAAGCACCAGTACAAATCCCAGTGTTATTTCACAGAAGATGTAATTTGACTATTCAGTGTCCTGATGTTATCCCTTGCATGGCCTAAATTCTTATTGTTACAAAATAATGAATCCTTTGACTTATTGAACAGTACCACGAGGTATCTTTGAGGGTATGTTATGGCTAACAGGGCAAACATTCAGTTTTCATCATGGGAAAGTAATGATTATGAGAATCAGGAATGGAGGGGGAAACAGAGAAGGTAGAAATGGGTAACGTCAGAAAGGAAAGGGGCATTAGAAAGGGAATATTAAACTAAAATGAGGGAAACACAGTAAGTGAATGAGAAATGATGAACAGTGTAAAAGAGGAAATGTACAATCCAAATTTCAAGTAAGTAATTCAAAATCAAATGTGTCGCTGGTTACACTGAGCTAGCTATTAATATTTTTTCATTGTGATCTGGCAGTTATCGTGATAATATTGATCGTCATATTATATCTAAAACTTCTGGCTCTTTGTGGGCAAATAGTTTGCTTTGCTAGCTTGGGCTATAGAAGCCAACCCTGCATTAATCTGCAGGGTTATAACTTCCGTAATATGTCCTCATTATTCATCCTCCATAAACTGTGGTCACTGCTGTTCCTCCTTTCTGAACCCTTTCAAATTGACATGTGCCCTTTTGAAGCGTGGTGACCAGAGCTGTGTTTCTAGTATTTCTAGTCAAATCTAAATACTAAACATAACCTTTCCAGGCTTGTACTTCACTGTTGTGGTTATTTGTATTTTCTTTTAATTGCTTCTTCACATTGCCTTGTTGTTGAAAATGTGATTATTATAATTTTGCAGCCTTTTGCAAACAATCTTTGTGCTAAATATGTTGCTTTTTCTTTCTTCAATTATCTGATGGATTTAATCTAGTTAGTTAGCATGCCTCTGGAAAGCATTACAGCATCCCCTTTTTAATGTTTTTTACAAGCTTAACAAGCTCATGATTTGATTTCTGAATGCAAATCACTTTTGTAGATAAGAACATGGGCAGAAACACAGATCACTGCAGTAAACCAGTTAGCATGTTTTTCCCAGGCTGACACAATATTGCTTATAAGTATTGACTCGCTCCTAATCCAATTCTGTATCAAGTCCCACATCCCATCCTGGATTTCCACTGATTGTAATTTAACCTATCAAACAAAGCCTTCGATAAGATTCTATAGGAAAGGCCAATCAAGTTAAAATCAGTCGGAATGAGGGAGTTCAAGAAACCTATTGATTTGTACATTCTTCAACTAAGTGGTGTTAAATCTATGCTATTTGTTATTTATTAAGCTATTACTATCATGTTTCTCAAAGTTGTAGCAGTACACTGCAATTTTCCATCCTAGCCTCCTTCAGGACCCTAGGATATAAACCATCTGGTTCAAGACCAGGAATTTTCCCTCTTTGGACAGGCTCGGTGGGGTGGGTGGGAGCAGTCGGGAAGCTGACTGCCGCCCACAATTGGGGCCGGACTGCGATTTCATGCTAGCGGGCCAATTAACGTTCGCCCAGCACAAAAAGGGCATGGCAGGGGGCACTGGCTGTGTGTGGCGGGTGGGGGGGAAGGTGAAGGAGGGGGAGCACGCAACTTCACGTGTGTGCGCTGGAAAAGCTCCCTGAGGCACGGAGCTGCCTTGGGGAGATGAGTATAAGAATTAAAAATTAACAATTTTAAATTGTTGCAAACGTCCCTGCTCGTGTCACATGAGCAGGGACATGTTCTTAATGAAATGTTAAAATTTATATTTTATTTTTAATTGCTGTTGGAAACCTTATCCTGCCTGTGGATGAGGTTTCCTAAAAAGTGCAAAGGCAGCTTGGCCTTTTCACCAGCCTGCCGACTGTAAGGTTGAATGGGCAGTGAAAAATAACATTCAATTGGGACTTTAATGGCCTTTAAAGGGCCTTTTAATTGTTGGCAGGCGTACTGGTGACTCCCACGCACACCCACCAACCAAAATATTGAGAGTGGCGATGATGTCGGGACACTTGGTCGCCGTCATCATGTGCTGACATCATCGCACGTCATTTTATGCTCAAGCAAGTCGGGTGCGCGCCCACCCGCTCAGCGAAATATCCTGTCCCAAGATATTTGATGATCTTCATTCATTTTATCTTATCAAGTAGCTCCTTTTCATTGATTTCAAAATGTTTGTTGACATTCATTGTAGCACAATAATGGAAAGTAGAATAGATGTTCATATTCACTTTTTCAGTATTCCTTTTCCATGTAGCATCAGTTGCTGGCTCTTGGCGTATTCCAGTTTTTGTAGTGATTGTCATCCTACTGGTTATGGGAGCAATTCAGGAAGAGAGAGGAAGTGACGCAGGTAAGTCAATGCTGTGCTATCATATGCTACACAAAGCATTTTTTGTTCAAATCTATTAATAGCAGATGCTCCAGTTATTTGTGTTTGAATGATGCATTCAAACTACTAACCAACATCCTGAAATGGACTTTTTTATATCCCCTCCTTACTTTTATATTGATGTCTGAAAAGCCTTTTTTCCACTTGTGTGTTTACGTGCATTGATCTCCCATAGCTTTGCTAAAACTGAATCAGAGGATATACTGTTCTGTAACAGTAGGGGTGTTTATACCATGTAGGGATAAACATCTGTGCCACTGATTTGCTATGAGTGAATAAGTTAAATTGCATTTGTATTATATCACTTTCTGCAATATTTATTAGTACTTTGAGGATTAAGTTTCACAAGTCTTTCCATTATGCTGTGAAAATAGTCAGTATATATTCCGGTACCTGATGATTTAATTTTTACTTTTTTTTTAACCAGATTTAAAGATAAGTATATATAGCAAATAGTTTGCAATGTTCACTAGTTGGAATTAGATGTTTGCAGTCTGAGAAAGGTCTATGGTGTTTAGCTAAACTGGAGGATGTTCCTTGGTGGCATTGGGTGATGATCTTATACTCGAACAGAACTGATGTGGGAGTCCTGGAGTTTGGCAATGTTGCAATGCAGCATGGTGGCATGGGGAGTCTTAGCTGCTCCTCTGCTGTGGGGGAGGGGGGCATAGCTTAGTTAAAAGGGGTGTGAGAAAGTGGGGTTAGGCTCAGTGGTTCATTCTTGATTTTTTTGTTTAGTATTGAAGAGAGGGCATGGACCCAATGCCATTGGGGCATTAAATGACTGAAAACATGATTTGTAACTTTCCAGAAGAAAATTTGGTCCATGCAATTTGATCTCTGAAATATAATTCCATATTTGCTCCCTTTCTTTGTGTATTCACAAATTATCAGTTAGAAAATGCAACTATCTTAAGTATGATCAACAAAGCATAAATGACAATTAGAAGTTTTCTTTTCAGACTACACTCATAATTTTTAGTTTTATAAAAGAGCAAATTCGGATGAGGAAAATGTGTTCCCTCTGGTGCACACATTGCTTGATATTCTTTGATATTTAGAGTACAATTGAACATTAAAACAAATGTATAATCAGTAGTCTTTTTTTAAAAAACTAGCCATTTTAAAAATAAAAAATTCTTGAGCTCCACATTTTATATTAGACTACTGCTGCCTATGGGAGTGCCACATGGCTGCAGTTGTTGACTTTGCGTATCTTGTAGAACATACTTTAGTATTGCTGATAAGAGACATTTTTATCGAAGCTTTTCGTCTTGCACTCAACAGGACAATTCGCAAGAATACCAATGTAAGGGAAAAAACAAATCTATTCTGTATGAGAGTGCTGATTGGTTGGCACTTGGACTCTGGTAGAGGTGTTGCCATGGAGAATACACCAGTTGATGGTGACTAACAGTTAACTGCCAAGCGTTGTTTGAAATTTAAATCAGGCAGCTTGACTCTGATTGGTCAAGGCATTGCCCTGAGGAATGAATCAGTGAATGGTTGTCACATATTTTGTTTAGCTGAAACAGGCACAATGTGTTTACATATTCTTTCTGTCTACAAAGAATAGGGCTCTGTGTATTAATATATGTAGCTTCCAGTACATGCAAATCTGCCACTCTGCGAGCCCAGCTGGCAGTATAAATTTGTCGTTTCCCTAGTACTGGGATTCTTGCGAATTTTCTTGATGAGTGAAAGATGAAAAGCTTCGACAAAAAATGTATTTTTCTTTTTCAGCAATACTCAAGTTTCATACTACCAAATGATCCTTTGTAGAACATAGTTTGTTCTATTTTCAGTCTCCTGTTATGTTTGAGATGCTTGTTACTTTTTGACTTGTTCTTTTTGCCTACAGGTTTGGAGCTGTCTGATCAAATGATTCAAATTGTTGTACGTGCCATTAATATGGCAGTATCCATGACAGGATTCAGCCGTCCTCAAGAGGATCGTTTATCAAAAGAATTATCAGGTGATCAATTGTCGTCTTGTTTGAAATAATTGAGGAAATTGGTCATTTGCAAATGGTTTCATTTGAGCCATGTAAATAGCAATCTACATAGGGCCAGCATTATATTGTAAAAATGTAATTTTTTTAAAATGACCTATGCTGTAGGCAAAATGCAATAAATATTTTTGCGTGTGAGTCATTGCTGCTTTGTTGCCTTTTATTTATAGGTAATGATTTTCATTACAGCAGGTAGTTTTGTTTTGCCTTTTTTAAAGATTGGAATGTCTTTCTAGAATTGTACATGCTGAGATAAGATCAGCTTCTTGTGAATGGGGAAGGATGAAATGGGTTCAGTAAGCGCTGATCATTGTAGTTTCCAAATATTTTTTCATATAAGTCAACCATTGAACATTGTCATTGGACAATATCTTTAACACAGGCATGGACTTCTGATTTTCCCCTCCCCACAATACACCTACAGTTACTGGGAATAGTTTGTTTTTATCTGTTCTGTCCAGTTTCTTTGTAATTTTAAATTCCTCTACCAGATCATCAGGAATGTCCTTTGTCTTAGTAAGGGCAACTCAATCTTTCAAGTCTCTGTATTTGTATTTCCTCGTGCTAAGAAAGCATCCTGGTGATCTTTGCTGTACTCTTTCTATTGCCTCGAAATGTTTACTATAATGTGGATTGCAAACTGTGGGCCATACTTTGAGGTCATCTTCAGGCTTTGTATAGATTTATCATTATAGTTGGACTTCAATATTTTATATGAACTAAGATCCAGTTTTCCTTTAGCCTTACCTACTTGTACTGCATTTAATGTCTTATGAACATGAACCCGAATCCCTCTTCTTCCATAACACTCAATCTTTCTCCACTCAAAGTATACTTGTTAATTTTGTAACCAAAGTGACAGTTCACATTTGCTAACATAGAATGGGTGAATCAATGGCAGATAGAATCGAATCATTTTAGCAATATCTCTTTGCCGTTCCTTTAGTCCTCAGAGTTATTTACTATACCTCCTAATTTAGTATTGTCCACAGTAGTCACCTATACAAAAAGCATTGATGTACACAGTTCCTGAGCATAACCTGTGTAAGACTTGCTATTCATTTCCCACCACTTTGAGAAACTGTTTTTAACTTCTACTTTTTGTTTCCTCTCTTCTAAGTTTTTAAATCCATTTTGCTACTCCTCCCATTAATGCCACACACTTTAATCTTCTTTAGTAGTCTCCGATAAGGTCCCTTCTGCATGTCCATATGCACACCTTCCCCATCCATCATACCCATCATCTCTTCAAAGACCTCAATCAGGTATGTCGAGCACGATCTTTCTTTCTGAAATCTGTGTTTGTTGCTTTGCATCCAGGTATTTAATAATTTCATCTTTAAGCACTGTGGAACATTTAACTAAGTTAAAGGAGCATATAAATGCAAGTTGTTAAGATTCTAAAGTTTTCCTTACCACCTGATATCAAACTAACAGGCCTGCAATTAGCAGGATTATCTCACCATAAAGTTTTAAAAATTGGGTATTAATTTGGCCACCCTTCAAGTACACATCCACTCTTAAGCTCCAATGTAAAATTTCCAGGGCCTCCACTATTTCTGCCCCCACTTCCCTCAGTTTCTTCGGATGTTTCCCAGCACTTTGTCTGGTTTTCATTAAAAAAACGGGTACTTTTGAACACCAATCTTTACCATGCAGCTATACCTCAACAAAGGTGCAACGTGTGTAGAGTGCAGGTTCTCCTTTTGCATAACCAATTTTCCTAATACTTTCTTTTTATTTATATCTCACATCTTGCCTATACCCAAAAATATCCCATGTGCATCCTGCCAACTCGCTTTCCTTGCATTTAATAATCACCTTGCAGATATATTTACAGTCGCTTGGTAGCACAGAACTTGAACGTTGTTGAAAAGGGAGCCATGTTGCCAAAGCTTTTCGTCTTTTACTCATTAGGGCAAATACAAGAACGCCAAATTTCAAATTATCACAATATTTATGCTATTGGAGAAAAGGGTGCTGATTGGTTGGCAGGTCGACTTTGAATAGCCGAGATGTTGCCATGGACAAAGCAAGGGGGCTCTATAGGCTCCTTAGGCTCCCAGGTACTTCAAAAAAGTTGCAAGGCTTGAACATATTTGTTTTGTTTGCAGAGAACGGGTCCCTGCGTCTGAATGTATGTTGCTTCTAGCAGGCATAAATGTGTCATGTCATGAACTCGATAGATTATCTTAAATTTTTTGTTAGTGTAGCTATTAGTGAACTCAGGATTGGGCAGCACTTGCTGAACAATCACAGAATCACATCTAACAGTAAACTTTTTGTTTTGGGTTTTGCAAACATGGGCTGATTGTGTACAGTCTACTCTGCCTGTAATGAATAATTGAAGGAATGTTTTGTTTGATTTGATCAGCCAGTTGTTGGGATTGCATCCTACGTACCTAGCATCTCAATGGCACTGAAATTCATATGTGACATTGCTCAGTTGAATTATGTGGTAGTCAGAATGTCTTTTTAGACTGATGGCAGCATCCTGTTTATGGAAAATATCACTCATGTAGCCACTGCATAGTAGCAGCGAGAAATGGCTTACTTAATCTGTTGTTCAAATTTTTAAGATAATTAACCTTAGAGCACCTCAAAGCTATTCTGTGGGACAGTGGTTATCCTGATCAGATCATTGTTTGCTGTGTAATGTGCAAACTCGCGAATAGGTCAAAGGCTGCCTCTTTTGGATCTGCAAAGTTTCCAACCTGCCTCAAATTGCTATGAAAAAGCAAAGTTCAGTGAAATTCAGTGCCAGTGCAGTGCCAGGTGTGTAGTTCCCATCTGGCTGATCCAATCAAACAGCATGTTGCTTCAGTTGTTCGTAACAGGCAGAGTATAGACCGTATCCAACAAGTCCACGCTTGCAAAATGTCTACTGTTAGGTGTGATTCCATGACTGGGCAACACTTGCTGAACCAAGCTGAGTGTGCTAACAGCTCCACAATAAACCTAATCAGTCACGCTCTGAACATTTCTCATTTACGCTTGATAGATGCGACATACATTTTTACACAGGGTCCCGTTCCCTGCAAATGCAAGGAATATGTTCAAGCCTTGCAAGCCTTCTTCGAATTACCCAGGAGCTTGGGGAGCCTATAGTTCCCCCTTGGTTTCTCCAGGGCAACATTTCAGCCTATCAGTCAACATGCCAACCAATCGGCAGTCCTTTTCTCCTGCAGTATAAGTTGTTGTGATAATTTGAAATTTGGCATTCTTGTGTTTGTTCTGATGAGTGCAAAACAAAGAGCTTTGGCAACATGTCTCTTTTCAGCAGCAGTTAAGTACTGATTTTTCTTGTAGAATATTTTATTATTCTATCTAATATATTGAGGTTCTCTCCTTGTACTCCTTCCATACTTTACTAATTTGTTTCTTAACCTAATTTCTCACATTAGAATCATTCAAAAAGTGAACATTCAACCTATCTTTGAAAGAGCTATCCAACTAGTTCCACTGTCCTGATTTTTTTTTTTCCAAAGCCCTGCAAAGGTTTCCTTTTTGCAGTATGTATTCAGTCCCCCATTGAAAGTTACCATTAAATCTGCTTCCAGTATCCTATCAGGCAGCTCCTCTCGATCATTGTAACTTGTGTGTTGAGAAAAAAAAATATTCTGCTCATCTCCTCTCAGGTTCTTTTGTCAATTATCTTAAATCTGTGACTTCTGGTTACTGATCCAAATGTCGCTGAAAATCGTCAAAGTAAGAAGCATTTCTGTAGCCATAGACATGACCCTAGGATGGTGCCAGGGTCAAGGGTGACATGGAGCGGCTGCAGGGCATTCTTCTAAGGGAGGGTGTTCAGCCAAAGTTAATGGTCCATGTTGATACTAATGACTTGGGTAGGAAATGGGATGAGGTCCTGAAAGCAGATTTTAGGGAGCTAGGAAGAAGGTTGAAAAGCAAGACCTCTAAAGCAGTAATCTCGGAATTACTCCCAGTCCCATGCACAAGTGAGTATAGAAATAGGAGAATTGAGCGATTGAACACATGACTGGAAGCTGGCCGAAGAGGGAAGGCATTAGATTTCTGAGGCGTTGGGATTACTTATGGGAAAGGTGGGTCCTGTACAAGCCAGACGGTCTACACCTGAGCAAGAATGGGACGAATATCCTCAGGGAGATTTGTTAGTGCTGTGGAGGATTTAAACTAGATTGGCAAGAGGCTGGTGACCTGAGGGCGAATTCAGAGCAGCGGATGGGAGAATGGAGAATTAGTGAGTAACTCTGAAAGACAGAAGAAGCACAGGTTAAAAAGTGTACAGCACGGGAATTTGTTAAAAGGTGTACATGCAAATGCAAGGAGTATAGCAAATACACAATTCAAGAGTGTGATCGAATACTCTCCCCTTGCCTGGATGAATGTAGCTGCAATCCATCAGGTCCAGGGAACTTATCAGTCTTTAGCCCCATTAGTTTCCCTAGTACTTTTTCTCCAGTGGTAATTATTGTATTTATTTCCTCCCCTCCTTTTGCCCCTTGATTATTTAGTATTTTTGGAATGCTGTTAATTGTTTCTTTAACCAATAATGTTACACCCCCACCTTTTTTATCACCCCTCTATCGTGCCTGAAAACTCGTATCTGGGGATATTGAGCTGTCATTTTTGCCCCTCTTTAAGCCAAGTTTCTGTTATGGCAATGCTATCATGCTATCATGTGTTTATCTGTGCCCTCAGCTCATCAGTTTTTTTTATTGATTCATGGGATGTGGGTGTTGCTGGTCAGGCCAGCATTTATTGCCCACCCCTAAATGCCCTTGAGAAGGTGGTGTTGAGCTGCCTTCTTGAACCGCTGCAGTCCATGTGGTGTAGGGGCACCGCAGTGCAGTTAGGGGGAGAGTTCCAGAATTTTGACCCAGCGACAGTGAAGGATGGTGTATGTCTTGGAGGGGAACTTCCAGGTTGTGGTGTTCCCATGTGTCTGCTGTTGTTGTCCTTCTAGATGGTAATGGTCCTGGGTTTGGAAGGTGCTGCCTAAGGAGCCTTCCTGCAGTGCATCTTGTAGATGGTACACACTACTGCCACTCTGCGTCGGTGGTGGAGGGAGTGAATGTTTGTGGATGGGGTGCCAATCAAGCGGGCTGCTTTGTCCTGGACAGTGCCAAGCTTCTTGAGTGTTGTAGGAGCTGCACTCATCCAGGCAAAAGGAGAGTATTCCATCACATTCCTGACTTGTGCCTTGTAGATGGTGGACAGGCTTCGAGGAGTCAGGAGGCAAATCATTTCCCCACAGGGTTTCTAGCCTCTTACCTGCTGGGCGTGTACCCATTTCACCAGTCTGTCCATGTCCTGCTGGAGTCTATTACTATCCTCATCATTGTTTAATACATTTTTTGTTTTTGTACCATCAGCAAAATTTGAAGTGATGCCCTGTGCACCCAAGTCCAGGATATTAATATATATTAAAAAGAGCAGTGGTTCCAACACCACTGCACTTTTCCCTCCAGACTGAAAAACAGCTCTTCACCACTGCTCACTGCTTTCTGCCCTTTAGCCAATTATGTATTCGCTTAGCCACTGCTCCTTCAATCCCGTGGATTTCAATTTTGCTAACAAGTCTATTATGTGATACTTTATCAAATACCTTTTGAAAGTTCATATGCACATCAACCACATTATCCTCATCAACCTTCAACATTCCTACATCTAAGAACTCGAATCAAGTTAGTCAAACACTATTAATGCCTTTAACAAATCAATGCTGGCTTTAATTTATTAACTCGTAATTTTCCCAAGTGCCATTCATTTTGTCCTGGACCTTTGTCTCTTTAAAAAAAAACCCCACCAATGAAGTTACGCTCTGGCCAATAGTTGCCGAGTTATCCCTCTACCCTGTATTGAACAAATGTGTAGCATTTTCAATCTTCCAGTCCTCTGGCACCACTTCCGTATACAAGGAGGATTTGAAGAATGTGACCAGAGCCTCTGCAATTTCCAACTTTACTTTCCTCAGTAAGCTAGCATGCACCCGATAGGAGCTGGTGAGTTTTTCTATTTTGAGCGCTGCCAACTTTTTAAGTGCCTCTTTATCTACTTTTGCCCCATTCAATTTCTCTACTACTACTTCTTTTACTGAGACATTGATAGTATCTTCTTTGAAGATCTCCCAATGTTCATCTACTGACTTACACATCAACCTTTGATTCTGATTCACCTGTGCCTGGTCCCAGTTCAGCTCACTGATATTAGCTTTCATCCAGATGAGTATTTTCACACTTGACTTTTCCTTGTCCTTTTTCATAACTGTTGTGTTCATAATAAGAACATAAGACCATATGAACTAGGAGCAGGAGAAGGCCATCCAGCCCTTCAAACCCAGCTCTGCCATTCAGTGAGACCATGGCTGATCTTCTACTTCAACAACATTTTCCTTCTCTATCCCTGTATCCCTTGATGTTTTTAATATGTAGAAACCTACATACTTGAACATACTCCACGATTGAGCCCCCAGAGCTTCTAGGGCAGAGAATTCCAAAGATTCACCACCCTCTCAGATTGAAGAATTTTCTACTCATTTCAGTCCTGAATTATGCTCTTATTCTGAGACTGTCCCTTGGTTCTAGACCTCCCAGCCATGGGAAACATCCTTCCTGCAACCACCCTGTCCAGCCCTATAAGAATTTTGTACGTTTTTGGGATGTTGACACTGATCGTTGTTTCCCAAATGTTCCTCCACTGAGATGTGCTCCAACACTGCTTCCTTGCTTATTGAGTAGGAAATCTACTGATCCAGAAGATTCCGTTGTACACATTTCAGGAACTCCCCCTCTCTTTACTGTTTACACTTTTTTTTCCTAGCCTATATTAGGATAATTGAAAGTCCCCCATTATCACTACTCTAAAATTTTTACATCTTCCTGCAATTTTCCTGCAAATTTGCTCCTTTGTCTCCTTCTCATTATTTGCTGACCTATTGTATACATCCAGCAGTCACATTTGGTCCTCAATTCTAACCAAATAGATTTTCTCTTTGAACCTTTGTCCATTGCTCCGTGGTAGTGCTGCAACAGTACATTGGATCAATATTGCCACCCAACCTCAATTTTTTTCCTTCCCCATGTTTCTTGAATATGTTGTAGCCAGGGATATTAAGTGACCATTCTTCCCCTTACATGAGTCAATAACGGAGAATGAGTTTCCTCTATTGTCACTGTATCATAATCCCATGTAGCTATTTGTATTTACCACATGTCATGCACTTACATACATGCATTCTAACATCATCCTAGCCTGCTTCATATTTCCCTCCTGTTTGATCTCTTCTATTACTGAACTGCTCTTTATTCTAATGTTGTTTGTCCCATCCTCTACACCTTGTATTTCCTTAGTAATTCTTTATCCTGATGCTCCTTCCCTCATAAATTAGTTTAAATCTCCCCCCACAATGCTAGTTCCCTGTGAGGACATTGGTCTCAGCCTTGTTAAGGTACAACCCATTCACTCAGACTGGTCTCAATCCCCTAGGAATCTGAAGCTCACACTCCTGCACCATTTCTCCAGCTATGTGAGAACCTGTCTTATCTTAACTGCTCCTGTATTCATGAGCATGTGGCACTGGGTGCAATCAAAAGATTACTACCTTGAGGTCTTGCCCTTTAACTTTCTCTCTGATTCTTGAAACTCTGTGTGCAACCACAAACCTTTTCCTACTATCATTGGTTCCGACATGGACCGCGACTTCTAGCTGTTCCCTCCCTCCAACAGTAAAATGTTCTGCGCCAATTTATTGATCAGATGATCTAATTCATTATGAGGGAAATTGAGACAAATGATCCAGAAAAATTGTTCATTGTGGTGACTAATTTATATACCAGAGGACACAAGTTAAAATTAAGAGTAAGGATAGAATATTTTTAGTTAAAGAAGAAACATTGTAGAATAGATTGCCATGAAAACCATTAAAGCAGACAGCATAATGAATTTAAGTCATGAGCAGATGCATTTATGGAATGACAGAGCAACAAAATAATTTAGAAGATGGATAGCTGGGTAGATACATGAACGTATGACATATTTGATGGAGTCCTATTGCTTTGTTTTCTATTTCTAAAAGTTCTTGCCTTTTGAAGATGATCTTTTTGTTAGCTGAAATTTGCCAGTTTAGTTAATTTGGAGCCACTCTGAATCAGATTTAATGTTATCAACATGCCCATTTCATTTTATAGACGCTTGTAAAGGTCTCATTGCTGATTTAAATGTGCAGTAATATTTCTTTTTTTCTCATTAGGATCAGTTGAAACGAGAGACTTCAGTTCTTCCTCCTCCTCCTCATCTTCCTCCTCGTACACTCCATTAGGAATACCAAGACCTCAAATAGTATCGTTTATGAAGAAGAAGAAAACGAGTGACATCTATTTTGTGATGCTTGTCTGGGCCATCGCTGTTGTACAGATCTGGCTGAACCTTTGGATTCTCGAGTTGCTCCCAGTGCCAGTGGCTGGTAATATCTTTGATCCTGTCACACCTCCACCTAACATTCTCTGACCCTAGCCTTCTGTGCATCTCTCCTTCACTGTTCCATAATGACTGTGCTTTTGACCCTCTGGATGCTTATGCCCTGAGATTCCCATTCTATATCCTTCTATCTCTTCCTCTTCTCCTTTAAGACCCACTTTAAAGTCCATCGCTTTGACCAAGCTACCCTCTAATATCTCATCTGTTTTCTTGGGTTCCACTTTTGTTTTTTTATGTTGAAGGTGGTATATAAAGCCAAATTGTTATTGTAACAGACCTTATGATTAATAATTCAGTCTTTAGAAATTAAAAAATCAGTTCTGATTTGATGGACAGCTGAATTGTAGGATTTGTCTAGACCTGGCTTTTAATGGTGAAGCTTCTAAAGCTGACCAATAAAATTAAATTCCATGGGTATGTCCTTTTTTTTTCTCTTCCCAGACACCCCAGCCATGCATGTATTGAGATGGTAGTTGGATAGCTCCTTGGGTCTCCACTGCTGGTCTCAGTTAGCCACTAGGAGATATTTGCATGTGGGAGCCTGATACATTTCCTGTTCTCTGCTTTGTACCTTGCCTAAGCAGCATGGTTGTTACTAGGAACTGAACAAATGCATTCCACCACCATGAGTTATTATGCTTTGACACACCAACTCAATGGCATTGACTGTCTTAAGTAATTTTTATGCAGCTATACTGATGGCACACTGCATTTAGGCAGTGAGTAGTTGAGCCGTATAGACCCTGGAAGCCTCTGGTTGGATTTCTTTAGCTGATCTAAGCTAACGCAGCAGAGAAGAGTGGCACTAATGACACTATAATGGATTTGCATGCCCATGAGTTAGTGAGGGAAAATTCATGAAGTGTCTGTTCTCCAGGGATTGCAATTGGAAATGTAGATATGTGGATGCTGGAGACGGACAGTGTTCTTCCCACAGTTAAATAGTCTGCTGGCTACTTTACTAAGTTATTTGGTTGTTTGATGGCTACTTAGATGAGCTATCACCGAAAAACAAAAAAAACTTGCATCTATATAACCATGTCAATGTCTTCAACACATCCCAAAGCATTTCACAGTCTAAGAATTATTTTTGAAGTATAACCAAATGTTATGTAACCAAACATAACAGTCTCTGAAATGGTATGGAAATAAATAACCATTTAACGGGTGTTACTTTAGCCAAAGGTTGAAAACAGTTGCTAAATGAGTGCAGAGCTAATGAGAACCATTGTTTAAAATCTGGATTTAGCATAAAATTTGGTACTAGATGCTGGTTATCATAACTTGAATTTGCCTGGACGTGCTAAAGCAGAAACCTGCAGGGATCAGAGGAAAGCAACTTGTGCTCCGTTCCATTGCTCCTGCATAAGTGGTGCTGCTTTGTCTGTCCTTGTACCCTCCTCCCATTCCTCGTCCAGACCAAGGGGCACTCCTAACAAGCTCCTGTAAGTTGGATTAGGTGAAGTCCTCGGAGAATTTGCAGAGTAAATGTTGCTCATGTGTTGATGAAAACTTGCCAATGTGCCCCAGAAAGTCTCTTGATGTGTTTGAGGTCCACTTCACAGCCTTAACAGCAAGCTCAAAAGAAATAGGACCAGGAATAGGTCATTTGGCTCCTTGAGCCAGTTCCTCCATTTAATAAGATCATGGCTGACCTGATTGTGGCCTTAAGTCAACTTTCCTGCCTGTCCCTTTTAACCCTTGACTCCCTGGAAATCAAAAAGCTGCCTAACTTGGTCTTGAATATATCAATGAGCCAGCCTCCACTGCTCTCTGGGGAAGAGAATTGCAGGTACTACTGACTATCTGAGAGAAGAAATTCCCCTACATCTCTGTCTTAAATGGGGGACCTCTTATTTTGAAACTGTCCCCTTTGTTCTCGATTCCCCCTTGAAGGAAAACATCCTCTCAGCATCTACCCTGTCAAGCTCCCTCAGAATCTTATATGTTTCAATAAGATCATCTTTCGTTCTTTTGCACTCTGACGAGTATAGGCCCAACCTGCTCAATCTTTTCCCATTACACAAGCCATTCATCCCAGGGATCAGCCTAGTGAATCTTCTCTGAACTGCTTCCAATGCAGGTATACCCCGCCTTAAATAAGGAGACCCAAACTGTAGATGTGGTCTCACCAGTGCCCTGTACAATTGTAGCAAGATTTCCCTACTTTTGCACTCCATCTCACTTGCAATAAAGACCAACATTCTATTTGCCTTTCTAATTACTTGCTGGACCTGCATGCTAACTTTTTGTGATTTACGTAAAAGGATAACAGACCTTTCTGCACTGCAGCATTCTGTAGTCTCCCACCAATTAAAAATATTCTGTTTTTCTATTCTTCCTGCCAAAGTAGGCAACCTCACATTTTCCCATGTTATACTCCATCTGCTAAATTTTTGTCCACTCACTAAGCCTATTTATATATTACTTTGCAGACTCTGTGTCTTTTTATCGACTTTCTTTCCTATCTATCTTTGTATCATCAGCAAATTTGGCCACAATAGTCAATCACTTCATTCAAGGCATTCATATAGATCATAAATGGTTGAGCCCCAGAACTGATCCCCTGTGATTCTCTCCTAGTTGCAGTTTGCAAATCTGAAAATGACCCATTTATCCTGACACTATATCCTGTTAGCTAGCCAATCCTCTATCCATGCTAATTTATTACCCCAGCACCATGAGCTCTTAGCTTGTGTGGTAACCTTTTATGTGGCACCTTATCAGATGTCTTTTGGAAATCCTGATGCACATCTACTGGTTCCCCATTATCCATCCTGTTTGTTACATCCTCAAAGAACTCTAATAAATTTGTTAAACACTATTTCCCTTTCATAAATCCATCTTGACCCTGTCTGATTGTGTTAGTATTTTCTAAACGTCTTGCTACTCCTGCCTTAGTAATGGATTCCAGTATTTTCCCAATGACAGATATTAGGCTAACAGACCTATAGTTTGCTGCTTCCTGTCTTCCTCCTTTCTTGAATAGATGTGTTCCATTTGTTGTTTTCGATGTGTTACATTTGTTGTTTTCAAGTATGTTGGGACCTTTCCAAAGTCTAGGAAATTTTGGAAGATTACAACCAATGCATCTACTATTTCTTCAGCCACTCCTTTTAAGACCTTAGAAATCAGGCCATCATGTCCAGGGGACTTGTCAGCCTTAAGTCCCATTAATTTTCCGAGTACTTTTTCTCCAGTGATTGTTTTAAGTTCCTCCCTCCCTTTTGCTGCTTGATTTTCTGCTATTTTTGGGATGCTTTTTGTGTCTTCTACTGCAGAGACAAATACAAAGTACTTTTCAAAGTTTCCTTGTTTTCTATTATTAATTTCCCAGTCTCATCTCCTAAGGGGCTAATGTTCACTTTAGCTGTTCATTTCCTTTTTCTATACTTGTAGAAGCTTTTATTGTCTGTTTTTATTTTTTTGCTAGTTTACTCTCGCACTCTAATTTCTCTTTCTTTTCTGTTAGCCACCCTTTGCTGATTTCTAAAATTTTCCCAATCTTCTGGCCTACAACTAATCTTTGCAGCCTTAACTTCCGTTGTTAGCCATGGATGGTGTGTCCTTCTCATAGAGTGTTTCTTTCCCAGTGGAATTTATGAAATATAGTGAGCATAAAATGATGTACCCTTTGATTAGCACTTTAAATCCTCATTAATGCTGTGTTTACTCCCAAACAGTTGGTCACTGTTGGTGGGTATTAAGTCAAATACTATCCATCAAAATGCCTTGGAGCCTCAAGCACTAACAAGTATTTTCTGTGGCAATTAGCCTCTCAACAAGGCTTCGGCTGGCTGTTTCTAGCTTAGACCAACTCATTTATCAAGATGACATCATACACTAAACATGGGGTAAACCAGCATTTCAGCTCAACACTCCCCCTTGGAAGATCATTAGTGCCGAAAGTATCTGGGGAGAATTGCCCCTGTATGTTTCACTGGTCTTGGTTGAGGGATAAATATTAACTAGGATCAATTCTTTTACTCTTTTTTTGAACAGTGCGCAGGATATTCTATATCTACCAGAACTAAGCTGAGACAGTAAACCGTCACCTTTGGCAATGCAGCACACCGTCAACACTGCATTCTTTGCTTAAATCCTGGAGCAGGGGCTGAACCGACAGCTTATGACTCAGAAGCAAGAACGCCATGACTGAGACAGGGTGACACTTTAGCATAGAGCTATGTTTTTTCTCCTCCTTTGAAAGATTTTGACGCTTTTATGGAGTGGTGGGATCACTTATCTATGACAGTGCTTATCTATGTTGGCTGTTGTATCAAACCTGAAGAACAAAGACAAACTTTCGCTTTTTTTCTTCATTACTGTAGAGTAAAGGGTTAACTCTAATAATAGCTCCTTACAGACACTCAGTCGCTATAACATAGTGATGTCACTCATTGAGAAAAGACAAGTGAAAATCACTTAAGAGAGAAGCTGTAGTTATCTCTTTATGTTCTGTAACCCCGTATATAGTTAGTTATGTAATAAGAGTTTTGAAGGAAAGACCACTGCCTCCAGCAAGAAAACCAATGTCCCCTGAGATAACGCAACAATATCAGATGGTGGCAGCAATGACTACAGCCACAGAGGAACAGAAAGAATCAGTGGGAAACTGCCTAAAGAGAAGGCCAGGAGCAGCAGAGAGCAGCAGGTGAAGAACTTCAAGCCAACTCAGCAACCATACTGGAGAAGGAAGACACCAAGACAGCCCTGTGACTAGCAAGGCAATCAGCATGGGGAATGGCAACCTCAACCCATGGTGAACAATGACTTCTATCTTGCGTCTCCCAGAATCGTTCCAAAATGTAGAGGGCCCCAGACAGGCAGAGCAATGGTCAAACTGGAGAAAAGCATTTTACCTGATACCACAACACTTTAGGTCTTTCAAGTAAGAGTAACGAAGACTGGGTTAGCACTTCGTTATATCCTGTCAGTAGCATTTTGGTAAACATGCTGGCCAGACAGAGTGAATGAAGAGACAGCCTCTTACGAAGATATCATCGGAATCTTTGACTCATACTTTAGTCTCCATCGTAGCATTGTAATAGAGAGGGAAAACTTTAGTGGATACAGTCAAAAATAGAGTGATGGAATAGATTCATTCAGCAACGATCTCTCTAGTTTGGTTGACATGAACATTAAAGGATGACTTGGTCAGAGATGGATTGGTTGTAGAGGTTTTAGATAAAAACCGCTCTGACTTTTTACAATCTTGGGAAGATTTAACACCAAGTAAAGCTGTGCAATGGCCAGGCAGACCTAAGATTGGAGACAAAATAGAGTCTCTGAAAGGGGTATCAGGGAAATCCCACAGGAACAACCTGATGAAGTTGTTCAGTTTATGGGCTGTAAAACTGCAAGTACATCATGGCAGCAAGCAGAGAAGTGCAGTGAAAAGGGGCCAACTGTCATTTTCCAATGTTCCCGCTGTGGTAGGAAGAAGGTCTACAGATGTGAAGAATGCCTTACCCGAATCACACGTTTCCATGGGTGTGGCAATATTGGTCAATTTAAAACGGCATGTCCTTTGAGAAAGCCTGTGTTTACAAAACAAAAGAAAAAATCTGCTAAAGGAAGCTATATTGGACAGATACAGAAACCAGACAACCAGGAAATCACCTCCCTAAGAGAAAGAAAAGCAAATACTGGAGTGCTAACATTGAGGTTAATGGACATCAAACAGAATTTGAATTGGAGACAGGAGCTGGCATCTCAGTTTTATCAGGCAGAGTTCAATGGCTGCAGAAAATTAGTCGGCAACTGTCATCGATTCAACTCCAAGGTCCAGGAGGAATCAAGCTAAATGTTAAAGGAGCTATATCATAGTGATGTCACTCATTGAGAGAAGATGAGTGAGAAGGACTTGAGAGAAACTGTAGCTATCTCCTGATGTTCTGTAACCCTGTATATAGTTAGTTATGTAAATAAGAGTTTTGAAAGAAAGACCATTGCCTCCAGCAAGATCTCCTCTAGAGTAAGAAAACCAATGTATCCCGAGATAACCTAACAATAACAGATGGGGGCAGCATTGACTACACCCACAGGGAACAGAAAGAATCAGTGGGAAACTGCTTAAAGAGAAGCCCGGGAGCAGCAGAGAGACAGGAAAGATGGGAAAATTTCTGAGACCCATATGTTATTCAGAATCGGGAATGCTCTTTGTTGAGCAGAAAGCCTGCATATGTCTGAACGTAATCCTTAAAGTTGGTGATGTCAACGAACAAGAGAATAAAACTTTCATTGAGGAAGTTGAAAAAATGTCAAGAGGTTCAAAAGCAAGATGAAGAATGTATATTAGATTAGGGCATGGATATTGAAGGGTACATGACATTTAGGAAGAACAGGAAGCTAGGAAAAGGTGGAGGGGTAGCTCTGTTAATTAATGATGGTATTATCACAATAGAGATGGATGATCCAGTTCAGGAAACTGGGATGTAGAAGTGGTTTGGTTAGAGATGAGAAATGATGAGGCAAGAAGTCACGTGTGAGAGTGTTGTTCAGGCACCCTAACAGTACCCACAGGGTAGGACGGAGTATAAAGGAAGAAATAACGGGAGGTTGTCAAAAAGGTACGCCGATTATCCGATGGGGGGTTGGTGGTGGTGGTGGTGAAGTCAGTTGCACAAAAGTAGCCTGCATGAGCAGTACATAGAATACTCTCTGGATAGTTTTTTAGAACAGCACGTTCTGGAGCCAACCATAGAGCAGGTTATACTGGACCTGGTATTGTGCAACGAGGTAGGATTAATTAATAATCTCTTAGTGAAGGCATCCCCATGTAGCAGTGATCATATGATTAACTTTTACATTCCATTCGAGGGAAAGAAGATTGGGTCTAAGACTAGTGTTTTAAACTTTAATAAGGACAATTATGAGGGCGTGAAAGATGAAAGCAAAACTAGCTAAAGTGAACTGGCGAATTAGGTTAAGGGATAGGTCAAAGAGATGCATTGGCAGACATTTAAGGAGATATTTCAGAATACACAGAATAATAGATACATTCCAACAAAAGAGAAAAGTTCCAAGGGGAGGACCCACCATCCGTGGTTAACTAAAGAAGTTAACTATAGCATCAAACTTAAAGAAAAAGCATATAATTGCACAAGGATGAGTGGCAGGTCAGAAGTTTTGACAGAGTATAAAAACAGCAAAGAATAACTGAAAGAGTAACGAGGGAAAAATTAGAGTACGAGAGAAAGCTAGCTAGAAATATAAATATAGGCCATAAGAGTTTCTATAGATATTTAAAAAGAGTTAACAAGTTAACCGTAGGTCTATATAAAGTGAGTCTGGGGAATTAATAGTGGAAAATAAGGAGATGACAGATGATTTGAACAAGTATTTTGCATCAGTCTTCACTATAGAGGATACAAGTAACATCCTAGAAATAGCTGTAAATCAGGAAATGGAAGGGAGGGAGTAACTCAAAATTACAATCACCAGGGAAGAGGTACTGAGCAAATTGTTGGAGCTGCGGGTTGACAAGGGCCCTGATGGACTTCATCCTAGGGTCTTAAAAGAAGTGGCTAGTGAGATAGTTGATGCGTTGGTTTTAATTTTCCAAAATTCGCTTGATTCTGGAAAGTCCCCATTAGATTGGAAAATAGCGAATGTAACTCCTTTATTCAAAAAAGAAGGGAGACAGAAAGTGGGAAACTACAAGCCAGCTAGTTTAACATCTGTCATAGGGAAAATGTGAGAAGCTATTATTAAAGATGTTGTAGCAGGGCACTCAGATAAATTCAAAGCAATCAGGCAGAGTCAACATTGTTTTGTGAGAGGGAAATCATGTTTCACCAAGTTATTGGAGCTCTTTGAAGAAGTAATGTGCGGTAAATACAGGGGAACCAGTGGATGTACTGTACTTAGATTTCCAGAAGGCATTTGATATGCAAGATTATGGAGTGCTACTCAAAAGGCAGAGATTAGCACTAAGTTAAAATGCTCAGAGAGCTGGTGCAGACATGATAGGCCGAATGACCACCTTCTACACCAATAATTCTGTGATTGATAAGGTGCTACATCAAAGGTTATTGCAGAAAATAAAAGCTCGTGGTGTGAGGGGTAACATACTGGCATGGATAAAAGATTGGTTAGCTAATAAGAAACAAGAGCAGGTATATATGGGTCATTTTCTAGTTGACAAGATGTAATGAGTGGTGTGCCACAGGGATCAGTGCTGGGGCCTCAACTTTTTACAATTTATGTAGCTGACTTGGGGTGAAGGGATAGAAAGTATGGTTGCTAAATTTGCTGATAATCCAAAGGTAGATTGGAAAGTAAGTTGTGAAGAGAACATAAGGAAGCTATGAAGGGATATAGATAGGTTAAGTGAGTCTGCAAAGATCTGGCAAATTAAATATAATTTGGGAAAAAGTGAAATTGTCTGTTTTGGCAGGAAGAATAAAAAAGAAGTATATTATCTAAGCAGTGAGGGATTGCAGAGCCCTGAGTTGCAGGATGTTCTGGGTGTTCTAGCGCATGAATCGCAAAAGGTCAGTATACAGGTACAGCAACTAATTAGGAAAGCCAGTAGAATGTTATCATTTTTATTGCAAGGAGAATTAAATACAAAAGTAAGGATGCTTCAGTTATACAGGGCATTGGTGATACCACATCTGGAATACTGTGCACAGTATTGGTCGTCTTCTTTAAAGAAGAATGTAAATGCATTGAAAGCAGTTCAGAGAAGATTTACTAGACTAATACCTGGAATAGAAGGGTTGTCTTATGAGGAAAGGTTTGACAAGCTAGGCTTGTATCTGCTGGAGTTTTGGCGAGTAGGAGGTAGCTTGATTGAAACCTTTAAGACCCTAAGAGGTCTTGACAGGATGGATGTGGAAAGGATGTTTCCTCTTGTGGGAGAATCTAGATCTAGGGGTCTCTGTTTAAAAATAAGGGGTTTTCCATTTAAGACAGAGATGATGAGAATTTTTTTCTCTGAGGATTGAGAGTCTTTGGAACTCTTCCTCAAAAGGTGGAAACAGAGTCTTTGAATATTTTTACGGCAGAGCTGGATCGATTTTTGATAACGTTTCAGCCCCTTGCTTATTGGGGATAGGCGGAATGTGGAATTGAGGTTACAATCAGACCAACCATGATCTTATTGAATGGTGGAGCAGGCTGGAGGTAACAGCATGGCAGGCAAATTGGAGGCTGCCCCCCAGCCCACCTGTGGCTGCATAATTAATAAGGTGGGAATGGGACAATAAGGCATGAAAACCCGCCATTGCAGCTGGTGGGTGAAACAACTTTTTTCCCACCCGCCACCACACTTTGTGCAAATCTAGGATGATTCCACTCGATGGGAGAGAAGCATCTAAGAGAGGAGTTGCAGCTATCTCCTGATGTTCTGTAACCTTGCATATAGTTAGCTATGTAAGTAAGAGTTTTAAAGGAAAGACCAAGATCTCTTCTAGACTAAGAAAACCAATGTCTCCTGAGATAATCCAACAGCAACAGAATTACCGTTCATCTGCTTAAACCATAACTCCCTCCTCTTGTCCTCGCCACTGTAATCTCCAACAGCAAGTAAGAGGAACTCATGGGCCTCTTTCTCTTTAAGATTAAGAGCACCCGTTCAACTACATCTGTCTTATGCACCTCCCATCTCATTTCCTATGTCCACCAATCCAAACACCCCTCAAGACTCCCTCCACCCTAGTTCTGAAGCCATGATTTTCTCCCCTACCTTCCCACATGTCCTCTCTGAGCTCATGAGACCCGCTCCTTGCTCCCTTGACTCCAGTCCCACTAAAACACTGATGACCCATTTTCCCTTCCTGGTTTCCATGCTAGCAAACTATTACATCATCTGAAAACCCAAATGATTGCAGGTGCTGGAATTCTAAAATAAAAACAGAAAATGCTCAAAATAGGCAATAGATCAGGTGGCACCTGTGCAGAGGGGTTAATGTTTAAGGTTGTTGAGCTTTTATGAGTGTTTCCAGCATTTTCTCTCTTTATCCGAACTCCAATTCCCTTCCCTCTTTAAACCTTTGAACAAATTGTTGTCATGTTCCAAATTTGTGCCCATCCTCCTTCATGTTTGAATCACTGTAATCATTTTTCCACACTTATAACAGCGCTGAAATGGCACTACTCAAAGTTGCTTGATATTCTTTGACTAACAATGGTGCATTATCTCACCTTGATTCTCTGCAGCCTTTGCTATAATTGACCGCATGACCTTCTTCTTTTGCCCCTCCACTGTTGCTCAGATAAACGTGGCTGTGCTAGGTAGTTTCCATTTTTAGCTACCTGAGCATCTTTAGGTGCGCTTCTCTTACCGTCCTTGAACCATTACCTCTGGATTCTGCCAAGGATGTATACTTCTGCTTTTCTTCTCCCTCATCAATATGCTGCTCTTCGGAAGACTTATTCAGAATCAGAGGGTCAGGTTCCATGCATGTGCTGATGTCATCTAACTTTATCGTTCTACCAACTATCTTGACCCCTCCTATGTTTGTAATGCAGTCCTACAGCCCTCTGAGATCTATGTTCCTCATACTTGAGCCTTTAATGCAGATTCACTCCCTTTGCCCATTGGTGGCTATGCCTTTATATCTGGGCTTTTTGCTCTAAATTCCCCTTCTGAAACCTCCCTGATTCTCTACTTCCCTCTCAGTCAAGTCACCTCTTCAGTAAAACCTTTCGCCATCTCTTCCAATCATTTCCTCTTTGGCTTTGCATCTATTTATGTCTGATTACGCATCTGTGAAGTGCCTTAGGAGGTCTTTCTATGATAAAGGTGTTATAGAAATATAAAAGCAAAATACTGTGGATGCTCGAAATCTGAACGAAGAACATAAAATGCTGGAAAAACTCAGCAGGTCCAGCAGCATCTGTGGAGAGAGAAACAGAGTTAACGTTTTGAGTCCATATGACCCTTCTTCAGAACTGAAGAGAAGTGGAAATGTGATGAAATTTATACCATTTAAGGTGGGGTGGCGGGGGTGGGGGGGGCATGGTGGAGCAGGTGAATCAGGATAGAGGGCCAGCAATAGGTGGAGACAAGGAGAGATTGACAAAGATGTCATTGGCACAAGACAAAGGAAGTGTTAATGGTAGTGGTGAAGATAGTGGCATAAAGGTCAGAAAGCAGAATGTGACAATAGCAGAACAAGGGTAGCATTGTGTGAAAGAACAACATGGAACAATTAAAGATGGCCATTTTGGGGATGGGATAGGGGGAGGGGCCAGTGGTGGGGAAAAAAGAATAGAAAATGGGATAGAAGGGGGGGGTTAACAAAGGGGATAAAACCATGGATAAATGAATAAAGATAAAAGTACAGCCTTCTGGACTTAACATTGAGTTCAACAGCTTCAGACAATGAACTCTCCTCTATCCCTACCCCCTTTTAATCCCCTTTTTTCTACATTCATTTTTATTTTTATCCACTTATTTTTATTCATTTATCCATGGTTTTATCCCCTTTTTTTACCCCCTTTTATTCTCCCCCATCCCATCCCCAGAAGGGCCATCTTTTACTTGTTCCATAGATAAAAACAAAAAAACTGCAGATGCGGGAAATCCAAAACTCAAAAATCCGACTCGAACTTAAGTTCTGTCGAAGGGTCATGAGGACTCGAAACGTCAACTCTTTTCTTCTCCGCCGATGCTGCCAGACCTGCTGAGTTTTTCCAGGTGGTTCTGTTTTTGTTTTACTTGTTCCATGTTGTTCTTTCACACAATGCTACCCTTGTTCTGCTATTATCGCATTCTGCTTTCTTACCTTTACACCACTATCTGCACCTTTGTTAGCCCTTACCACTACCATTAACACTCCCTTTGTTCTTTAGCTCATGACATCTTTGTCAATCTCTCTTTTGTCCTCACCTATCGCTGGCTTTCTATCCTGCTCCACCCCCCTCTTAAGCAGTATAAATTTAATCACATTTCCACTTCTTTTCAGCTCTGAAGAAGTGTCATATGGACACAAAATGTTAACTCTGTTTCTCTCTCCACAGATGTTGCTATACCTGCTGAGTTTTTCCAGCATTTTCTGTTATTGTCATAGAAATGTAAGTTGCTGCTGAGGTGCAGTACAGCTATTGTCCCATTTGAAATGGAGAACCAATAACGATATTAGTCTGGTTAAGGAACATGAAAATAAATTGTCATTGCTGAATTTATTTTTGGCTGTTTGGTGTTTATATTTTTATGAAGTATTCTTAAATCCTTTTTTTGATAACAGTTTGGGGGCTTAAGAAATTGGTCCTACGTTTTGGATTAATGAACTTTGCAGAGAGACATATTAGTAACTACTGGAAGATTCTGTCAACCTTTGTTAAAGAAAGACAGGATGCCCTGGCTCCGAGGCCAATTAGAGGACTTGGAAGAATCATTGTAAAGGCTGACAGCAAGGTATGTTTTATAGATCATAATCTTCGAACTAAACCGTTTAAGAATATCCCCCTCTTTTTTTCCTCTGACTGACAGGACAGGGAGGATTGTCAGTTTCAAACTGCTTGGAGGTGCACAGAAGGGCCAACAGCTAACATGCTAGCCCATCTTTTTCTCGCTTTGTTGGCACCTGATTAATGCCATCTTTATCAGTTTTAGACATGATTAAATGGTTCAATTTTTTTTTTAAAAAGGTCCATGTTTAAAGACATGATGAATTATAATGAATTGGTTATGAAAGAATTGCCTCAATGCATGCATTTCAAGTACTATTTTTCAGAGTTGGCTTGAACTTCTTCTCATTCTCATCTTCCTTTTTCATGCTCAAATAGAAATTAATATTCATCTTATTAAATTTTAATTGTAAAATAAAATAATCTTTACAGATGTCCAGGCTGGTTTTGATCTTAAATTCACAGATCTACTTGCTTGCATTTTGCAAAATGAATCCTGGCACATTCATGCAATAAAGCACCAGGATTCTGTAAGATTCATGTTGCTTAAGCCAAAATGTCTTCATATATTCAACAGAGCAATGATACTCATTAAGGACCTCTGATTAAAATATTTGCCTGTTTTCTCTTTTAAACTCATCAATGAATTATGTGTCCATCAGTAGAGATTTTGAACGAGTTGATTTATCACTTCACCAGATATTATACAACTTGTAATTATATTAAATATTGAGATTTATTTTTATCATCTGTGTAATATTAACCTGAACATTCAGGAGTGCAAGAATGGAAAATGTTCTGCATTCAAGTGGCTGGTCCCAAATACTAATGCCTTTCCTTTACCACTGCCTCAAAGATTCATCCAGTTCTCTCTCATATCTTTCCCCACTCTGTCTCTTAAATTGCCTATCCACATGTTGACTACTCGATAAAGTAATTAAATCTGAACTAATTGTGCATCTTCCCTCTGTTAAACCTGTGAATGATCCCCTACTTCTATGTTTATGGCAAACCTAGCATGTCATCTAGGTTCAATTTATCTATTCCCTTAAGAAACCTTTGCTGTAAGGTAAACAATCTTCTGATCTTTAGCTCTACATCCAGTTTGGATGCCATAAGCTAAGCAGCTCCTTGGTTGCTCTTTTCTGTACTGACTCCTACATCTGGATATTCTTACGGTACGACAGCCCCCAGTATTAGACACAGTAGTCCACATCTGGCTGAGCCCATGCTTTGTACAAACTCATCGCCTGTGAGATTTGTGATCTAATTGCTGACTGCCATTTTCCCTGAACCCTTCTGCTGTTTTGTGTCCTGTAGCCTAGAGCTGTTTAGGGTATATTACCACTGTTTTCCCTTCCTCAATCCAATTATCTTGCATTTGTCCACTTTAAAAGCTATTTGCTGCTCATCGGTCACTTTTCAAATCTATTCAATTCCCCTTTATTTTCAATGCTTACTCTATATTACATCAGATCCATTCCCCTGACACCATGGTGCCTGTCTTGGTTCTTAAATCTTTGATTAATTCTTAACAGTAATAGCAATAAGAACAGAAAATGATGGAGATACTCAGCAGGTCAGGCAGCATCTGTGCAGAGAGCAACAGAGGTAACATCCTAGGTTGACTACATTGTCAGAATTCTTTTCTGTACACCTCAGAAGCTTGCCTCCTATTACATGTCTTCCTGCTTGTGTGACATGGTATCAAAAGCTTTACTGAAATCTAAATGATCACATGACTGAATTTCCATTGTCAAAAAGTTGTGCTGCCTTTGAGCTTTCTTAAAATTTTTTAGGTCAAATCTCCTTTACATTAGTCCAAACTGACTTAATCATGCCATAGCTTTATGACACACGGTAAGTGTAGCATGCTTTGGAGGAACAGCTGACTTTTGGCCTATGGTTCCCAAAGCTTTCCATCACTGGGTGTTTTCTTGCACCTTCCCTGGCCCTGTCTTAGACTAATTGATAGACATGATTAGCCATACCTACATTATATTATGTGGCCACTAGAAGAACTACCTGGGCCTTGCTTTACCCATGTAGCAATTCTTAAGTTTCTACCCACATATTTCATAAATGCCCTGTGAGATGCTTTCTAATTCTTTATTCATAGCAGATATTAGGCTTACTGGTTTGTAGTTTCCTCAGGTTTTCTCTAATCCCATTTAGTTTGATATGTTCTATACTTTCCAATCCTCAAACATTACTCTCTTCTCTAATCATTACCTAAAAAAAAGAGGTAGCTTTGGTGCAGGTCAAATAGGTAACATTAGCTTTGGCTTTTGACCTAAACAGCCTTTGTTGCCTTATGTGAATTTTTCATTTTAGTAACTTTCCAATTCTTGTCTTTTTCCAAAAGCTGTGGCATTGGCTTAATAAGCAGGTAACTAGCAGGTTGATATTTCAGATCCAACACTTGCTGCTTCAATTTGTGCACTCATTGATTTAAGCATGGATTGTATAGTTTTAAAATTTATTGGACTCAACTAATTTTTCATTCTTTGCAGCAAGGTTTCTGAGTATATTTCAAAAAACATGTCTTTATTTAAGCTGTGGGAGGTCAGATTTAAATGTATGTATTTCTGTCAAAAAAAATTGAGGATAGTAACATAAATTTTAAGACAAAGTGTTAATGCCCTAAATTACTTTTAAGACTTGGTTGACTGGCACACATGTATCTATCTTATTATTGCACTTAGTCATTTAAAGTATTGTGCTTGTGTTTTGTCAAGCCTCCAATATTCTAACTTGGGTATTTTTGGGACATGGGGTAAAAGTTTAAAATCAGATGTATTCTGTAAGACTTTTAAATCACTTTATATTAGATGAAAAGGTCTGTTACTCCCAAGAAAGACACATTAACAGAACTAATTGCAACCCACTAACTGTTAGCTGCACGCTTGCTATCAATTCATTAAATCTCGCTGACGTGCAGCTGAAATAATGTTTTTTGTTTATCAGCTGCTATGTATTTGAACCTAATCTTGAGTCAGTGATTTAGTTGCAAGGGAATAACAATTGGCTTGCAAAGCAAACTGGTTTGATAATTTTGATCTTCTGCAGCTTCTGCCAGTTTTGGTTTTGATTTTGATTTTATTTTCTGCTTGCGTTGCTGAAGTGCATGAATTTCACCACATTTTTGGACTGTTAGTTGTTCACATTTATTCCTTACATTCTAGCAGCCTAAAATGGTTTGGTTTGGTTTGTTCATGTGATACTGTGAATGGACATGAAGAAACTTGTGCTATTTGAGAATCGATTAAAACTGTTGATTATAGTTGATTGTGAAAAAAATACTTTAAATTTATATCAATTCCATGGAGTGGGGGTTGGAGTATGTGGGAGGCACCTTATTTTATGATGCATTCAGGACACCTTGTCAGCGCATTTGTTTATATGCATTGTAACAAATATTGCTTCGTCATTTTCTGATGTACCTGATTTTGACATAGGATAGAAGCAAATTTGTCTGGTTAATTTGGATGTGCACAGCGTGACTGTCTCAAATTCTCTATTTAAACATTAAAAGTCTTAATGAACAAAGATAACTTTATGTAATCTCGAAAATTGAAGAGAATCCTTCAATATGAAATACTGAAGAACAACTTATTAAATGTAGCATAAGGTACGTGGACAACTAGTGATCATGTCATCAGTGGTAAAATATGTTTTCAGATGGAAAATAGTCCTCTTTTTTTCTCTTTTCCCTTCTCACGAGAGCTAATACAGCTATGTATTAAAAGCTTGAATTGGAGTGGACAGCAATTAAAGTAGTCAGCTTCTATTTCATTTACTAGCTGGAGAGATACTACTTTGTATATAATCAGCATCTCCCAAATTTTCCCATTCTATAATTTGTTAAATTCATCTTTAAGCAGGTGTGGAGATTGATGCAATAATTGATCTGTGTTTGTCACTGTGCTACCTTCTGTTAGAGAAATGAAGTTAGAATGATGGAAGTTGGAGCCATAGTTCCACACTGAGCAGGGTACAATTTTATATTTGAGTATATGAGGAGTCATCCTCATATATCAAGTGACACTTGCTTAACAATAACCTACTTACTGATGCTCAGTTTGGGTTCCAGCAGGCCACTCAGCCCCTGATCTCATTAAAGCCTTAGTTCAAACATGGACAAAAGAGCTGAATTCCAGAGTGAGGCGAGAGTAACTACCCTTGACATCAAGGTAGCATTTGACCAAGAGTGGCATCAAGGAGCCATAGCTAAATTGGAGTCAGTGTGAATCAGGGAAAACACTCCATTGGTGGGAGTCATACCTAGCACAAAAGAAGATAGTTGTGGTTGTTGGAGATCAGTCATCTCAGTTCCAAGACATCACTGCCAGAGTTCGTCAGGGTAGAGTCCTATGCCCAACCATCTTCAGCTCCTTCATCAATCATCAATGACCTTCCTTCCATCATAAGCGGGGATGTTCGCTGATGATTGCACTATGTTCAGCACCATCCTCAGATACTGAAGCAGTCCATGTCCAAATGCAGCAAGGCCTGGACAATATCCACACTTGGACTGACAAAATGGCAAGTAAAATTTGCACCACATTAGTGCCAGGCAATGACAACCTCTAAAAAGAGAGTATCTAACCATCGCCCCTTGACATTCAATGGCATTGCCATCACTGAATCCCCACTATCAACATCCTGGAGGTTGCCATTGACCAGAAACTGAACTGGATTAGCCATATAAATACTGAGGCTATCAAAGCAGGTCAGAGGATAGGAATCCTGTGGTGAGTAACTCACCTTCTGACTCCCCAAAGCTTGTCCACCATCTACAAGGCACAAATCAGGAGTGCAATGGAATACTCTCCACTTGCTTGGAGAATGCAGCTCCACACACTCAATTAGCTTGACACTATCCAGGGCAAAGTAGCCTACTTGATTGGCATTCCCTCCACCACCGATGCACAGTGGTAGCAGTGTGTACCATCTACAAGGTGCACTGCAGGAACTCACCAAAGCTTTTTAAACGGCACCTTCCAAACCCATGACCACTACCATCTAGAAGGACATGGGAACACCAACACGTGGAAGCTCCCCTCCAAGCAACTCACCATCCTGACTTGGAAGTACATCGCCATTGCTTCGCTGTCGCTGGGTCAAAATTCTGGAACTCCCACCCTAACAGCACTGTGGGTGTACCTACACCACATGGACTGCCGCCTTTCAAGAGGGCAGCTCACCACCACCTTTTCAAGGGTAATTAGGATGGGCAATAAATGCTGGCCTAGTCAGCAACACCTACATCCCATGAATCCTAGAAAAGCCCTATTAACACCATGAATGTTTCTTATGAAGCAATTTTTTTTTTCATTCATTCGTGGAATGTGGGCTTCGCTGGCAAGGCCAGCATTTATTGCCGATCCCTAATTGCCCTTGAGAACAGAAGGTATTTAAGAGTTTTTAACAATCAATCACTTTGCTGTGGGTCTGGAGTCACATGCCGGTCAGACCAGGTAAGGATGGCAGACTTCCTTCCCTAAAGAACATTAGTGAACCAGATGGGTTTTTACAACAATTGACAACATGATCATTATTAGACTTTTTTAATTCCAGATTTTTTTTTTTTACTGAATTCAAATTTCCAGAGCATTACCCTGGGTCTTTGGTTACTAGTCCAATGACGAAGCAGTATGCCACCACCTCCCCTCTTGTTGGTAGCAGTTACAAAAATCATGCTTTAATGATTGGTATATTGGGGACCACATTCTTGCATAAATAACGAGTAATTTAGCAAAGTTATATTGCATTCATACATTAAAGATCTGGAAAGTACTAGGTAGGGATATGGAGCAAAGCCAGTTAAATAGAGCTGCGAGCCATGATATAATTGACTAGTGGAACAGGCTTAAAGGGTTGAGTGCTCTGCTCATGTTCCTATGTTCTTACTGCCACGAGTAGCATATTATCAATAGAAACCTTGTGCCTTGGACCATAGCCTTGAGTTCCAAGAACTGCCTTTGGAGGAAGTGGAAACCTCCCTCCTGGTCATCCAACAAGCCCAGTGGAAGCCAGTTACACAATGCTAAAGGAATAAAATGGCACCCATAGGCATGTGAGCTTGTATATATAACTGTAAAATACCCAAAGATCTAAATTAATTTAATTTGAACCATTTGGCAATAGTTAGATAATTTGATACATATCTGAGGCAAATCTTTTCGTCCATAATAATGTAGGCAGTATATTGCAGATGTTTACTGAAGTAATTCAGTTTTAGGGGTAGCAGAGATAAAAAGCTTGTTACATTTAAGTATGAATGCACTGTGGACTATTAATCAAAATGCTAATTTCCTTGTTTGACAAGCTGCATGCCTAACCGTGCATTTTCATCACTGATGGATGAGTGTGAGGTTTCAGTTTTGTTTGGTTGAGATTGCCTTGCTTTTTTATGATGAGCATAGGCTTTATGGCATTTTAATTGATGGAGGTCTCGATGGCATGCACCTTAGGGCATTGAAAGAAGTCACAACATGAGAAAGTAGAGGCCCGGACCATTATTTTTGAAAATTCTTGGACACACAATTTCTGCCATGAGAGTGAGGGTAGCCAGTGTAACCCTCTGTTCAAGATGGGAATGAAAGATAAACTATATAACTGTTAATCTATCAGTTGTTTGGTAGTATAGAACTTGATATTGCTGAAAAGCAAGACGTGCTGCCCATGCTTTTTATCTTCTTGTCAAAAGGACAAATGCAAGAATGCCAAGTTTCAAATGATTACAACAGTTTACACTACAGGAGAAAAGGGTGCTGATCGGCTGGTAAGTCGACTCTGGCTAAGGCAACATGGAGAAAGCATTGGGGAACTACAGAGGCGGAGCTCTGCATTTCTCACCTAGACTCCTGAACTGAATTTCTTCAGAAATGTGGAATGTACCGATTCTAGGAGTCCTTCTTCATAGGGCAGGATCGTTGGCGGGAAGCTAAGCCATGCCCCTTTTTAATGGCACTAGCTGCTGTATTTTGTTAATTTTTAATTCACTAACACAGTGAAAAGCTTTGTGACATTTAAATAGCTTTTCACTGTGTTAGCAAGTGAGGTGAGTGGGTAGGGTGGTGGAGTGGGAGAATGGGTAAGGTGCCAGGGAGGGTTGGTTCATAGTTGGATAAGGTGGTGAGGTCGGTTTTGTGGTGGGGGGTGGTTGGAAGGGGAGTCAGTGTTGTGGGGAAGGGGAGTTGGGGTGGAGGGTCAGCAGGGAGTCAGTTTGGGTGGGGGGGCAGTGGCGGGGGGCACGCGGATCAGTTGTATAATTAACCAGGAGTTAGGTATGGTTTTTTCCTGTCTAACATTTCCTGGTAAGTGTGTTGGAACCTTCTGAAGTCTCTAGCTCTAACTCAAAACTGGGGACGTTTTTGAAGTGTTCCAAATGCAGGGGAATTGCCCATTGGAAGTTGAAACTTCCCAGGCAACTCCTGCGGACTCCTTGCATTGAGACTTTCAAGGGGTCCCCAGTGCACCTTCCAGGGTACAACCATCCAGAGTCTGGAAGATCTGGGCCTATAACGTACTGGGCCTATAACGTACTGGACTTTTAGAAATGCTTAGGGCAATCAAAGACAACAAAAATCAATTAAGGGCAAACCCTGTTAGATAAATGTGATTTTTTTTCAGCGAATGGTCAAGGATAAATGAAGGGAATAAAGGAAATGTGAAGTATATAGATTTTCAGAGGGTGTTCAGTTAGATGTTTCACAGGAGGCTTATTACAAAAAACCTGTGAATGATAGAAGAGGAAATGTAACAGTGTGGATAGAAAGTTGATTGCAGCACTGGAAATAGTAGATTAGGGTTAAATGCTTTTGCTTAGTCTCCATTTCTCTGATCGTAAAGACTATGCTTCTGGACTGGACTACACTGGATTACACTACAAGACTCAGCTGCTATTTCTCTGATCTACCACTCAAGAATAACTTTGATCAGCTTACAGCTTTTCCTCCGCTACTGCTGTTCCTCGCTGACCCTGTGACTGACGACTGGTTCTACAGGTACTGGCTTTTCAACATCAGCTATATCTGTTCCTGACCAGAGATTTGCTCTCCTAAGCCGAAGTATATTTTTGTCACTTCTGGGTCATATAGTGACCCCCATCTTTCTGCCCTGCAACTGATTCTGCACTCCTGGAACTTCATTACCACAGAAATACCTTCATCAGTGCTTCATTCGAAACCCTACAAATAGCTTTTGGACATCATCCGCCCATCACATCTGTCTCCATACTTGGACAAGAGTTTGTTGATGCTCCATGCCATCTCTATCCTACTTACATTAACTTTGTTCCACCATGGAATCTCTGACTTGAATTCTAGAATCCCTCCTATTGTGTCTGCTCTGTTTCCTGCTAACTACAAGATATAAGCATCCAAAAATTGAAATGTAACCAGGCCTGTGTAATTTATATTTTCCCTGTGTCTTGTGTGCATTTTGGCTGCTGCTGAGGAGGACCTGAGCCCAACACTTATACTTCCTTTTTTTTTCCTTCTCTTTATTTATATTACAATTCCCTTTACCTCTCGTGGGCTCCCTTTCTCCTTTTGTCATGGTTCCATTTGTCTCTCCCCTGTCAGGTATTCTGCCCTTCCAAATCCATACCTCAATTCTTCAGTATTCCTTGAACTTCCTACACTCCTGCCACCATTCCAGGCTTGACTTTCTCTTGGATAAGCCTAAAGCTATTCTCTCTGCCTCCTTTGCATTCTCCGAAGGGCCCATTGAGGCCCTTATCGCAACTACAATTGCCCTATCCTATACTGCAGCTGTCCTTTCTGCCCAGCACATCCATTAAGGCCTAATCTTGCCCAACCTCCTTCCCATCTGTTTCACCCTCCCACAACTGATTCTGTGGTCTCTATCATCGGATCAACTATCATCACCCCTCATCGCTTCTTTCTCCAAAATGCCAGTTGACTTGTGAACAAGTCCCTTGCCATCCAAGAGGGTTATTGTGAATGATTTCATCGATATCGTGGCCTTAACAGAAACCTGACTAACAGGTTTTTTTTAACAACTCTAACTGAAACCTCCTTGCCTGACTATACGTTCCACTGTTTGTCCTGTCCAGACCAACACAGTGGTTGTGTGGCTCTCGTCACCAAATCAATCCTTAGTATATCTTCTTTATCCTCTGACACTTACTCCTCCTTTGAGCATCTCTTCTTGTTCCATCTCACCCAAGTTCCATGCCAGTTTTCTCACTGACTATCTTCACTGCTTCCCCCCTCTCTCAGCCTCTGCATCAATTCACTTCTCATCCTTGGTGAATACAATCTCTCACTTTGTCATGTTCTCTCTCCTCTGAATTCATTGCCTTTCTATCGCAGAATGGTTACAGTGCAGAAGTGGGGCATTCGGTCCATTGTGTCTGCGCTGGCTGTCTGAAGGAGCAATTTACGAAGTATCGCTTCCCCTGCCTTTGTCCCGAAGCCATGCACATTCTTCCTTCTCAGATAGTAATAATCCAGTGCCCTCCTGGATGCCTCGGTTGAGCCTGTGTCCGCCACATTCTCAGGCAGCCCATTCCAGATCCTAATGATTCACTGGGTGAAAATGTTTTTTCTCATGATGTTGTTTCTTCTTTCGCCAATTACATTAAATCTCTGCCCGATCTTCTTGATCCTTCCACCACTGGGAACAGTTTTTCCCTGTTTACCCTATCTAGACCCCTCATGATGTTGAATACCTTTATCAAATCTCCTCTCAACCTTCTCCAAGGAAAATAAGCCTCAACTTCTCCAACCAATCTGCATGGATGAAGTTTCCCATGCCTGGGACCATTCTCGTGAATCTTTTCTGCACTCTCGAATGCCTTCACATCGTTCCTAAAGTGTGGCACCCAGAACTGGTCACAATACTCCAACATTTTTTTCTCTCTATTTCAAAGGATGTGGGCACCGCAGGCAAAGCCAGTATTTGTTGCCCATCCCTAATTGCCCTTGAACTAAGTGGCTTGTTAGGCCATTTCCAAGGACAGCTGGGAGTCAGAAACTTTGCCCTGGAGTCATATGTAGGCCAGACCAGGTAAGGATGACGGATTTCCTTCTCAAAAGGACATTAGTGAACCAGAATGGTTTTTAAAACAAGCAATGATAATTTTATGGTCACCATTCCTGAGACTAGCTTTCAGTTCCGGATTTATTAATTGAATATAAATACCAGCAGCTGCCGTAGTAATATTTGAACCTGTGTTTCCAGAACAATGCCTGGATCTCTGATTTGCTAGTTCAGTGGCATTACTACTATTCCACTGTCTCCTAAGGTGGAACCATTGTTCTTTATAAGTTTAACATAACTTTCTTGCTGTTATACTTTGTGTCCCTTTTAATAAAGCCTAGCACGCTCTATGCTTCAATAACCACTCTTTCAACCTGTCCTGCCATCTTCAATGATTCGTGCACATAGGCCCCTTTGCTCCTGCATCCCCTTTAGAATTGAATACCCTTTATTTTGCATCTTTGCATTTTTTCATTCAAAATGAATCACTTTATACTTCCCTACATTAAATTTCATTTGCCACTAGTCCACATTCCACCAACCTATGTCCTTTTGAAGTTCCACATTAACCTCCTCATGGTTCACAATACTTTTGTATTGTCAGCAAATTTTGAAATTGTGCCCTGTACTCAAAAGCCTAGGTCATTAATATGTATGAAGAAAAGTAGGGGTGCTAACACTGATCCTGGGGAACTTCACTATAAACCTTCCGCCAGAGTGAAAAGCATGTAATAACCACTACTGTCTGTTTCCTGTCGGCTTTGTATTCATGTTGCTACTGTCCCTTTTATTACATTAGCTCGAACTTCGTTCACAAGTCTGTTGCATGGCACTTTATCGAATGCCTTTTGGAAGTCCGTTTACACCACATTAACAGCATTACTCTCATCAACTCTCTGTTGCTTCGTCAAAAAACACCAGCAAATTAGTTAAACACTATTTTCCCTTAAATCCATGCTGCTTTTCCTTAATTAACCTACATTTGCCCAAGTGACTATTAATTTTGTCCTGAATCATCGTATTTAGAAGCTTCCCCACCAGCAAAGTTAAACTGACTGGCCTGTAGTTGCTGGGCTTTATCTCTATTCCTTTTTTGAACAAGAGTATAACATTTGCAATTCTCCAGTCCTTTGGCGGCACCCCGGGTCTAAGGATGACTGGAAAATTATGGCTTGTACCTCTGCAATTTCCACTCTCACTTCCCTCAGCATCCTTGGCTGCATCTCATCCACTCCTGGTGCCTTATCAATTTTAAGCATAGGCAGCCTATCCAATTCCTCATCTTTATCAATTTTAAACATTTCATTTGTCTGAATTGCCTCCCCTTTCGTCTTAACCTGGGTAGCATCTTCTTTCTTGGTAATGACAGACACAAAGTATTCATTAAATAATGTCCCCTGCCTCTATGCGTAAATCCCCTAATTGGCCTCACTCCTTGTACTATTTATATGACTTTAGAATCTCTTTGGAATTCCCTTTTCTATTAGCTGCTAGTCTCTTTTCATACTTTTTCTTTGATTCCCTTATATGCTGTTCCAACTCCCCTCTTAACCTTCCATATTCAGCCTGGTTCTTGGTTGTATGATCCACCTGACATCTGTAATAAGCAAACTTTTTCTTCTTCATCTTAATCCTTATCTCTGTTGTCATCCAGGGAGCTTTGGATTTGTTTGCCCTATTTTTCGCCTTCGTGGGAACATACCTTGCCTGTAACTGAACTATCTCTTTTTTAAAGGTTGCCCGGTTACAATTTTGCCTGGCAACCTTTGATTCCAATGGTCAGATCCATTCTTACCCCATTGAGGTTGCCTTTCCCCTAATTAATTATTCTTACTCTAAATTGTTCTTTGTCCTTTTCCATAGCCAACCCAAATCTGATGATACAATGATCACTGGCTCCTAAATATTCCCCTACTGACATTTGATGCAGTTGGTCCACTGCATTGCCAAGAGCTAGCTCTAGAAGTGCCTCCTTTCTGGTTGGACTGGAAACAAGCTACTGTAGAAAATTTTCCTGAATACGCTCTAGGAACTCTTAGCCCTCTCTGCCCTTTACACTACTACTATCCCAGTCTATATTCAGCTAACTTAAGCTCTCCATTATAACTGTTGTATAATTCCAGCACATCTTGAATTCCCTCCAAATTTGTTCCTTCACATCCTTTCCATTAGCTGGTAGCCTATAAACTACTTCCAGCAATGTAATTGCACTTTTTTGTTCCTTAGCTCTCGCCAAATGAATTCTGTCCTGGTCCACTCTGGTATGTTCTCTCTCTTTCCAGCACTGCAATGTTTTCGTAAATCAATACTGCCACCCTTCCCCTTCTTTCCTGAACACCTCGTATCCAGGACTATTTAATCCCTAGTCCTGCCCTTCTTTGTGTGAGGTCTCTGTTACAGTATTGACTTCATATTTTCGTGTGACGATCTGGGCCTGTAACTCACCAGTCTTATTTATTGCACTCCGCACATCCACATACATGCACATTAACCCTGTTTTAGACTTTATTACTTTCTCGCTTACTCTGACCCCATCAATTATTTTAATGTTTCCTATTCTAGTGCTATATCCCTCTCCCAGTATTCTGTGCACCTTGCTGTTCCTCTCTGATATTATCTCCTGGTTCCCACACCCCTGGCAAGTTAATTTAAACCCCCTCCAATAGCATAGCAAATTGTCCCAGGAGGGACTTGGTCCAGGTTCTGTTTAGGTGCAATCTGATCAGCTTTGCACAGGTCCCATCTCCCCCAGAATTTGTCCCAATATCCCAGGAATCTAAAACCCTCTCTCCTGAACCATTTTATCAGCCATGCGTTCATCTGCTTTATCTTCCTATTTCTGTACTCAGTTGCATGTAGTCTGGAGATTATTACTTTTGAGGCCCTACATGCTAATTTCCTACTTAGCCCCCTAAATTCAGACTGCAGGACCACAACCCTCTTTCCACCTATGTTGTTTGTACCAATGTGGATCCCAAACACTAGCTGTTCACCGTCTCCCCTCAGGATGCCCTGCAGTCACTCAGTGACATCCTTGAGCCAGGCACCATGAAGGCAACATCATATCCTGGATCCACATCTGCAGTGTGGAAGTGGACATGAGAGACAACTGGATAGAAGGTTATGCTGATAGGTTTAATGAAGTGAGATGAAAAGAGGCTCTGAGGAGCATAAATGCCAGCACAAACCAGTTGGGTCAATTGAACTGGTATTTATTTAAGTTATTACACATATAAAAAATATAATTGAAGTGTTGAGTAAGAGGAGTTCTTCAATTCTGTTTGATCAATTTACAGAATTGTTTGTGTGCTGTATTGAAATAAATTCTTGGACCCCTCACCCCCACCCCCACCCCCACCCCCACCAAAGAACCAGTATGTTGGGTGTGGGTGGGAAGTTAAAATATTCCATTTTTTGACTGCAAATCGGGATGGCTCAAACATGGATTATATATGCCTGATATCATAGCTCATATGTTTTAGGGGTATAGCTTTTTATTTTAGATATTGAATTTTAAATGCAAGTTCAGTGGGAAAACACCCTGGTAACCATCTAGAGGCTGGAAAACCACACCGATGTAAGGTAATTACAATTCAGAAGGTAACTTCTGTTTATTAGTAAAGTCAGGGTAAAGGGGTGAGAGTCCTAAAATGGCAGGTGGGGTTACTTAGCTAAAGAATTAGAGACATGATGTCTGCAGTTGTTACAATAAAGAATTTAAGTTATTCATGTAGTTTCCCAGAATTAAAGAAAGCTTTAGAATTGAAAGGTAGTTAATTTTCAGTTCCACCTGGAAACAGGTCTTTTGTGTCCCATTGTCATGGAATTGATTGGACCTTAGTGAGATTCTCTGTTTTGAATTTATTGTGAATTCAGTTGGGGCTTAGTCAGCAGGCAAGACTGATTGATGTTTGGAAAAGCAGCTAAGTGACTGTGTCAGCCTCGGTTCTAATATAGCTTGTAGCTCCTTGGAAGTCTAGATATAAAGCCAGGCCTACACCTGAAGTAAAGTAGGCTTATCATCCATGAAGCAGTCTGTGATTGGGAGCTGGTATTCAGTATAAAACAAAGTTAGAATGGGGAAACGTAACTGGAAGATTTGTTTGGTTGGAAGCTAAAGAAAGAAATCTACAGTAATCTTCTCAAAAAAGGCAGTTAACTTTGTTGCATTTGGAGTTCTGGAAGTAATCACTTGGTTGCAGTTTGAAACCATAGCAGCAGGTTATTGGAAAGCAGGGATATTATCTGACATTTTAAGCCACTGTGCAGGGCGAGTTGCATGGAGGCCCATGCTGGAACTGCAGAATCCGGAGTCATGAGGAATGTAAAGAAATTGGAGGGTTGCTTAGCCAAAAGCTAATGGAAGGACCCCAATGAAATCTTGTTCCATGGAGAATAGTTGGAACACAAGAGAAATAAGAGTAAATTCTGGAGATCTGTGATATACCTTTGGTTTAGTTCCAGGAAAAGTGAATGAACGTTCAAGATTTCGGAAGATAAGGAAATTCTTGGCAGGTTGGGTGAAGGAGGAATGGGAAGTAAAAAGTAGAACTGAGTTTATAGGATAAGTCTTTCCAAGCTATAGTGTTAATTTAGATTGATTGTTTTGTTTAATTTCACTTTATATACAATAAAGTTAGTTTTTGTTGAAAAATGTGAAATATTGTGGTGTAATTCTGTCAATCAATTGCTGGGTGTTCGGATTTCTTCTTTAAACATAACATGTTAACAGAAATATGTTTGGATGCCTGTGGGTAACGTACTCCCTGAAGCTGGGCCTTCAATTCATGCAGTTGAGCAGGTAGATTTTAATTAGCAGCCTTGTGAGACACAGGGGATATTTGTCCATCAGTGCATGATTGTTATTGCACAAGAAGAGGCTCATGCAGGTCTGCTCCAGGCAGGTTTCATGATGCATTCATACTGCAGTATTCCAGACCTTCGCATTCCAAGAAGCACATTTTAAGGACAGGTGCTTAAGGGACAAGTGATATTAATTTTCAAACAAGCTCATGACACCTGTGAGCAACCCACCGATGAGGTGCAGGAAGTTTGGAAATACGGTCCTTTTGGGAGGATTAACATTCTGTATTACAACCTGGAGTTATGTTGCGACACAGACTGGGCTCACATGGAATGTGTCTCCTATTGGCAAGATCACCCCTTAATTGGAGGGAAGACTAGAGGAATGGGCCAAGTGTTTGCAAGAAATTGAATACAGATGGGCTGAATTTTAAATTTGCTCCTAGACTCATGGCTTCTGCTGTACTGATTACCTCTGTATATTGGGTCTCATAGTAAATCAATAAATTATAAAAACTTTATATTAAAAAAATTGCAAAGAGAGCCACAGTTGTGTCATCAAACAAGTTATTGGACTTCAAATGTCTAGATGGTTGTGGAGGTGCCCTTCAGTTCTCGCCAATAGGAGTGTCTAAACTAATTGTGGTGTGTTGTGTCCTGCACAATATAGCAGCATAGCAGCCTGGATTGCGAGTTTTTTATTCTTGCATGGGATATGGGCATCACTGGCTAGGCCAGCATTTATTGCCCATCCCTAATTACCCTTGTTCAGAGGGCACTTATGAGTCAACCACATTGCTGTGGGCCTGGAGCCACATGTAGGCCAGACCAGGTAAGGACAGCAGATTTCCTTTCCCAAAGGACATTAGTGAAACAAATGGGTTTTTACGACAATCGACAATGAATTCATGGTCATCATTAGACTTTTAATTACAGATTTTTATTGAAATCAAATTCCACCATCTGCTGTGGCGGGATTCAAACCCAGATCATTACCATGGGTCTCTAGATTACTAGTCCAGCGACAATACCACTACACCAAAAAAAAAGAAAAAGCAGCCATTCATCTTTGAATGAGGAGAATGTAAAGGAGGAGGAAGATGATGAGGCACCCATTGTTAGACCAGCTGCTTACATTGCTGCCAGGATGCTTTAATATCATGAAAGCTCAATTAGTGTGAAACACAAATGAAATCCTGTGGTCTACTCTCACTAGTAGAGAGTCCCACTTTGAACAATCCTTCAACCCCTCATCCACCCAGAGGGTCCATGATGACATTCATCATGAAACATCAGTGGTGGGATAAAGTGCCACTTAACAGGCTTGTCAGAAAAGTTAGAGCCCATGGAATAAAAGGGACATGAGCAGCAGGCATACAAAATTGGCTTAATGATAGGAAATAGTGGCGAACAGCTGTTTTTGGACTGGTGGCAAGTATACAGTGGGGATTCTCAGGGGTCAGTGTTAAGATTCCTGCTCTTCCTGATATATATTCATAACCTAGATTTGGGTGCACAGGACAGAATTTCAAATTTTGCAGATAACACAAAATTTGGAACTATTGTGGACTGTGAGGAGGTTAATAATGAACTTCAGAAGGACTTAGGCTGGTGGGATGGGCAGATAGGTGGCAGATGAAGTTCCATGCAGAGAAGTGTGAAATGATTCAATTTGGTAGTAAGCAAGAGGAGAGGCAATATAAAATAAAGGGTACAATTTTAAAATGGGTGCAGGAGCATAGGGATCTGGAGATATATGTTAACAAATCATTGAAGGTGGAAGGCAAGGTTGAGAAAGTGATTAATTAAACATTCAGGATCCTGGGCAAGTAGGGGCATAGGCGACAAAAGCAAGGAAGTTACGATAAACTTGAATAAAGATTGGTCCCACCTTAACTAGAACATTGTGTCTAGTTCTGGGCACCACACTCTGTAAAGAATGTGAAGGCATTAGAGAGAGTGTAGAAAAGAGTCATGAGAATGGTTCCAGAGATGAGGGACTTCAGTTGTGTGCATAGGTTGGAGAAGGTGGGGCTGTTTTCCTTGGAGAAGATTGA
This sequence comes from Carcharodon carcharias, assembly GCF_017639515.1. Classification (NCBI taxonomy): domain Eukaryota; kingdom Metazoa; phylum Chordata; class Chondrichthyes; order Lamniformes; family Lamnidae; genus Carcharodon; species Carcharodon carcharias. The sequence goes on from NC_054469.1 coordinate 100,629,042, forward strand.
GGAGATTTGATAGATGTGCGCAAAATGAGCGGTCTGGACAGAGTAGATATGGAGAAACTGGTGGAAGTGTTGAGATCCTAAAGTCACCAATTTAAGCTGATTGGCAAAAGAACCAATGACGACATGAGATTCGTTAATGAGGGGAGTAGACCGGCGCTTCTGCGATCATAGATGTGACTCTAGGATGGTATGTAGCCTCCCGTGTGCCAGGGTCAAGGATGTTATAGAATGTCTGCAGGGCATTCTGAAGGGGGAGGGTGAGCAGCAAGAGGTTGTGGTCCATGTTGAGACCAATAACATAGGAAGAAAGAGAAATGAGGTCCTGCAAGCAGACTTTAGGGAGTTAGGTAGGAAATTGAAAAGCAGAGCTTCAAGTAATCTCTGGATTACTCCCTGTGCCACGCAGTAGTGGGTATAGGAACAGAAGGCTAGAGCAGATGAATGCGTGGCTGGAGAGATGGTGCAGGAGGGAGGGCTTTTGATTCCTGGGGCATTGGGACCATTTCCGGAGGAGGTGAGACCTATACAAGTTGGACAGGTTACATCTGAACAAGAACAGGATGAACATCCTTGCAGGGATGTTGAACATGCTGTTGAGGTGAATTTAAACTAAATTGGCAGGGGGATGGAATCCTGAAAAGTAGTTCAGAAGGGAGAGAAGCTGAGATGGAATTAAAAGTTAAAATGCCAGAAATTAAGTCTGGAAGGCAGAACAAACATAGACTAGATAAGAAAGAAGTGAGCTTAGCAAGGCTAAATGGAATGTATTTTAATGCAAGGACCCTGAGGAATAAGACTGATGAGCTAAGCGCACAGATAGCACGTAGGAGTATGATGATATAGCTACGACCGAGGCTTGGCTAAAAGAAGGGAAGGATTGGCAGCTCAACATTCCTGCTTAAAGGGTATTCAGACAAGACAGAGAGGGGGAGAGAAGAGAACGGGGGATAGCAATATTGATCAAGGAAACAATTATAGTAGTGAAGAGAGATGATATCTTGGAAGGATCATCAAATGAAGCCATATGGGTTGAAGTAAAAAACACAAAAGGGCCAAACATGCTGTTGGGTGTGTACTATAAGCCCCCAAACAGTCAGGGAGAGATAGAGGATCAAATATGTAATGAAATTTCAGAGACATGTAAGAATAATGTAGTAATAGTAGGGGATTTTAACTACCCAAATATTAACTGGGATAGTTTTAGTGTGCAAGGTAGGGAAGGAGCAAAATTCTTAAGTTGCGTCCAGGAGAAATTTTTCAACCAGTATGTAGAAAGCCCAACAAGAAAGGGGACAGTTCTGGACCTAATATTCGGAAATGAGCCTGGGCAGGTGGAAGGCATATCAGTTGGGGAGCATTTTGGAGATAGTAACCATAACTCAGTTAGATTTAGGGTAGTTATGGAAAAAGATAAGGTTGGGCCGGGAATATAAGTTATAAACTGGGGAAAGACTAATTTTACTAAGGTGACATATGATTTGGCACAAGTGGACTGGAAGCAGCTTCTTGCAGATGAAATTGTGTCAGAGCAGAGGGAGGCATTCAAGGAGGAAATAGTGAGAGTACAAGGCAAATATGTTCTTGTAAAGACAAAGAGGGGAACCAAGTCCAGAGAAGCTTATGGCAGATACTGAAGGCTCAATATGGCAGTTTTTAGAGAAGTATAAAAAGTGCAGGGAAGAGCTTAAAAAGGAAATTAGGAAAGCTAAGAGAGTGCATGAGAAAGCATTGGTGGGTAGAATAAAAGAAAACCCAAAGGGGTTTTTTAAATATATAAAGAGCAAGAGAATAACTAAGGGAAAGAGTAAGGCCAATTAGGGACCACAGAGGTAATGTGTGTGTGGACCCGGAAGAGGTGGGTGCAGTCCTGAATGAATACTTTGTGTTGGTATTCACAATGGGAAAAAGACGATGTAGGTATAGACATCAGGCACCTCACAATTCTTTCTGGTATCTTCCCCACCACCGAGGCTAAACCGAAATATTAGCGAAAATTGATAGAGAGAGAGAGAGGAGGCACTGGCAGGTTTAGTGGCCTTAAGAGTGGATAAATCCGCAGGCCCGGATGAGATGTATCCCAGGCTGTTGAGGGAGGCAAGGGAAGAGATATCAAGGCTCCTGGCAGTAATTTTCAAATCCTCCCTGGCCACAAGTGAGGTTCCAGAGGACTGGAGGACTGCTAATGCTGTCCCATTATTAAAAAAGGGAGGAAGGGATGGACCAGGAAATTACAGGCCAGTCAATCTAACCTTGGTGGTGGGGAAGATACTAGAAAGAATTGAGGGACTGAATATATCTGCACTTGGAGGGACACATTAATCAGGGATAGTCAGCATAGATTTGTTAAGGGAATGTCATGTTTAACAAATTTGATCAAATTTTTTGAGGAGGTAACCGGGAGTGTTGATGAGGGTAATGAATTTGATGTGGTCTACATGGACTTTAGCAAAGATTTAGATAAGGTCCCTCATGGCAGACTGATCAAGAAACTGAGAGCCCATGGAATCGAAGGCAAAGTGGCAAGTTGGATCAAAAATTGGCTGAGGCAGGAAGCAAAGGATGATGGTAGAGGGACGTTTCTGTGATTAGAAGTCTGTTTCCAGTGGGGTTCCACAGGGCTCGGTGCTGGGGCGCTTGCTGTTTGTGGTGTACATAAATAATTTGGACTTAAATGTAGGAAGTATGATGAAGAAATTCATGGATGACACGAAAATTGGTAGGGTAGTAAACAATGAGGAGGATAGCCATAAACTGCAAGAAGATATCAGTGGACTGGTCAGGTGGGCAGAGCAGTGGCAAATAGAATTCAACCCGGAAAAGTGTGAGGTAATGTACTTGGGGAGGGCTAACAAGGCAAGGGATTACACTATGAAGGATAGGACCTTGGAAAGTACTGAAGATCAGAGGGGCCTTGGTGTGCATATCCATAGATCCCTGAAGGTAGCTGGGCAGTAGATAAGGTGGTTAAGAAGGCGTAAGGGATACTTTATTAGCCAAGGCGCAGAATACATGAACAAGGAGGTTATGCTGGAACTGTATAAAATGCTGGTTAGGTCACAACTGGAGTACTGGTGCATTTCTGGTCACCACATTATAGGAAGGATGTGATTGCACTGGAGAGGGTGCAGAGAAGAGTTACCAGGATGCTGCCTCGGCTGGAGGGTCTGAGCGATGAGGAAAGATTGAATAGGCTGGGGTTGTTTCCCTTGGAGCAACGAAGGTTGAGAGGGTACCTGATAGAGGTGTATAAGATAATGAGGGGCATAGATAGGGTGGATAGGAAGGCACTTTTTCCATTAGTGGAGGGGTCAATAACCAGGGGCCATAGATTTAAGGTAAGAGGTAGAAGGCTAAGAGGGGAGTTGAGAGATTTTTTCACCTAGAGGGTGGTGGGAATCTGGAACTCACTGCCTGAATGGGTGGTTGAGTAAAACTCTCATAACATTTAAGAAGCATTTAGATATTCACTTGCGTTGCCATAGCCTCCAGGGCTATGGGCCAAGTGCTGGAAAATTGGATTGGTGTAGTCAGATCTTTGTTGACCGGCATGGACATGATGGGCCGATTGGCCTCTTCCTATGCTGTAGACATAGAAACCTAGAAAATTGGAGCAGGAGTAGGCCATTCGGCCCTTCGAGCCAGCTCCGCCATTCATTATGATCATGGCTGATCATCCAACTCAATAGCCTGCTCCCAGTTTCTCCCCATATCCTTTGATCCCTTTTGCCTGAAGAGCTACATCTAACTCCTTGAAAGTTTGTGAGTCCATAACCAAATTTTTTACACAGCAAGTGATTAGGAACTGGAATGCGCTGCATGCGAGTGTGATTGAGGCAGATTCAATCATGGCTTTCAAAAGAGAGTTAGACAATTACTGGGTTATCTGAAGAGAAAAAGTTTGTAGGGGAGCGTAACCATGCTATGATTCTAAGTGAAATGGTGTCTTGGCATCCAGGACACCATATTGGACAAAACATGAAAATGGTTCCAATCAATGAGTTTTATGTGACATTAAAAAGAAGATTTAACAATCTTAACTTTTCAAACATCCGTGTGCCTAAATTTTGTGAATTACAAGTTCTTGAACTCTCACTTCCTACAGCTTCCGTGTGGTGTACTCCATGTGATTTCGGCAAAGATAGAGGCGGGCAGCTCAGACCCATGCTGCGATGCTTTTGGTTTATGCTTTCTGGGTCTTGAAGCCCCTGAGGGCCTTGTCAAAGACTCTTTCTGCTGCGCATATGTAGGAGCAGATTCAGCCACCAGGAAACATGGCTAGGGTAACTGGCTGGAGTGGGGGGGTGATGCAACAAGTAATATGTGAGAATGCTTTGAGTGGAGTTTTTATTTTCATGTCCATTTCTGTTGTCATCCCTCTCTTGGACCAGGTCACATTACTCCAACTACTCTGCTGTAGACCAGCTTGTTGGAGATCGTGGGTATGGTATCTTTAATCTTGTTTAACTCAGCACACATATGCTGCAAAGAATGACTGGAATGAACACAGATTTGATTCAACATTTGAATTTGCATCCAAAGTACTGTTTTGCTAGAAGTGACTTTTTTATTTGTTCACGGGATGTGGGCATCACTGGCTGGGTCAGCATTTACTGCCCATCCCTAGTTGCCCTTGAGAAGGTGGTGATGAGCTGCCTCCTTGAATCGTGGCGTAGGTACACCCACAGTGCTGTTAGGAAGGGAGTTCCAGGATTTTGACCCAGCAACAGTGAAGGAACAGTGATAAATTTCCAAGTCAGGATGGTGAGTGGCTTGGAGGGAAACTCGCAGGTGGCGGTGTTCCCATCTATCTGCTGCTCTTGTCCTTCTAGATGGTGGTGGTCACGGATTTGGAAGGTGCTGTAGAAGGATCCTTGGTGAATTTCTGCAGTGCATCTTGTAGCTGGCACACACTGCAGCTACTGTGCGTCGGTGGTGGAAGGAGTGAATGTTTGTGATATGATGCCAATCAAGCGGGCTGCTTTGTCCTGGATGATGTCAAGCTTCTTGAGTATTGTTGGAGCTGCACTCATCCAGGCAAGTGGGGAGTATTCCATCACACTCCTGACTTGTGTCTTTTGGATGGTGGACAGGCTTCGGGGGTCAGGAGTTTAGTTACTCATTGCACTATTTCTAGCCTCTGACCTGCTCTTATAGCCGCAGTATTTATATGGCTATTCCAGTTCAGTTTCTGGTCAATGGTAACCGCCAGGATGTTGATGATAGGGGATTCAATGATGGTAATGCCATCAGGGGACGATGGTTGGATTCTCTCTTGTTGGAGATGGTCATTGCTTGGCACTTGTGTGGCGTGAGTGTTACTTGCCACTTGTCAGCCCAAGCCTGGATATTGTCCAGGTCTTGCTGCATTTGGACATGGACTCCTTCAGTATCTGAGGAGTTGTGAATGATGCTGAACATTGTGCAATCATCAATGAACATCCCCACTTCTAACCTTATGATGGCAGAAAGGTCATTGATGAAGCAGGTGAAGATGGTTGGGTCTTGGTCACTACCCTGAGGAACTGTTGCAGTGATGTCCTGGAGCTGAGATGACTGACCTCCAACAACCACAACCATTTTCCTTAGTGCTGGGTATGATTCAAACCAGCGGAGAGTTTTCCCCGATTTACATTGGCCCCAGTTTTGCTAGGACTCCTTGATGTCACACTCTGTCAAATGCGGCCTTGATGTCAAGGGCAGTCACTCTTACCTCACCTGATAACCTCACTGCCTGATAATCAATTAAAAGCGTGCAACGTCAGCTGCTTCATATTTAAGACAAAATCTGCTGGAATCACTGTGATTAGTCCAAGTTCAATCCTATCTGGAATCTGCAACTGTCTGAAATTTTCCCACTTTTAATGAGTGCAAGAGTAATGAAAAAGGGAGGATAAAGATTCCCTCCACCATGGCCGATTTCATCTGTCCATTGAGTGACTTTATCAGAGAATGGATTCATAATTCTAGTTACATCATCCCCCATGCAAAACAGGCAAATTACATTGACACCAAGGTACCCATGGCAGGGATTGTGCTAACAAAGGACAATAGCAAAATGCTGGATAGGATACATTCACTAAGTATACCAGATGTTGAGTCTTCATCGAAATTAATGTGCTGATCCTCTAATTGTTCAAAACATCTAATTATAAATCTGAACATTTCTTGTGTCCAACCTGAAATTTACAGTTGATTGATGTTTGTGAGAAATAGATAAATTACAGCGGGTTGTTGGAGTAGTCTGCAGAGAATTGAAAGCTATATTTAACTTTCATTACATCACTTCTGGGAGTATAGAAGATTAAGTTGAATGCATAAAGAAAATATAATTTCTTTCAGCATTACAATCAAGTGTGATTTGAATTATAACTATACACCAAATAGAGATAAATGTACAGAAATATTCACTGAAGAGTTTTTGATTTTGTTTTACCAATCATATTTTGGCATAAGATTAATTACAGTCAAACTTCTTTGCAACAAATGCCAAAGGACCAACAAAGTAGCTCCAGGGTAATCAAGGATCTGCTCTTACTCTGATTTTAGTATGCATCTGCCAGAGTTAGATGGGAAATGCTGATCATGATGGGTTTTGATTGAAATATTTATAATAGGTGTTCTTGTGTATGTAAATAATTGACAAATCTATAGCACAAGTTTCTGCGTGTTTTAACTAAGCATATAGAATTTAAATATATCACTCAATTGGTACATCTATCATACATGAAATCTGTTTTGCTTTTATTCTGCAGATTATTTTTTGTCTGGAGAAATCACTGGATAAACTGATCAGTATTTTCATCATCTTTTTGTTGGTTATGGGTACGTTACTCCTGGCTCTGCTCCTTACTGCAAAGGTATGGTTTGCAAAAGATTAATAGGGAAAGCTGGATATCCTCTGGTTATGGAGTATGCTGAATGTTTTTTTCACTTCCATGTTGCTTAAAGATTAGGTTTTTGTCTAACTTCACATTGTCCAGCTTATCTGTATCCTATATCTTCAACAATTTATGACTTGACATTTAAAAGCAGTATTGAGAAGGGGAGCTTGCACCCAGAACTAGGTCTCATTCAGATAGCTGTCGTCATCTTGTAATTGACAATCCAAGTTGTTATAATCTATTTTATGTGAAACTCCCTAAATGTTTGGAGTAGAATTGATTAAGCTTGTTAAAATTGTAAGTAAACAATGTTTTGTTCTGTTTTCCATGCTCTTATTCTACTTGTTTTATAATGTTCACTTAGCCAATTGGAATTCAAATTCTGGGACTGCTTACTTAAAGTGACATGGTTTGATGTCAAATTGAAGATTTTGAGATGTCGATTTGGATAAAAGCTAGATACCTTTTTTTGTGGGTTAATTAATACTTCATCACCTTTAAACCCTGTAACAATTGCGTTTCCTTTGCTAGTTCAACTGGTATGTACAATTTACACATTCTGACCTGATAATCAGAGAAAATCACTGGGGCATTAAAATTAGAAATAAAACTTGACACTATAAACATTACAAATTTTGAAATGTTCAGTCTAGATTCTCAGAAACTTTTCTATGTAAGGCACCCACATTCCTAGCAGTGATACTTCCGGGAATCGATTGTCCTGATTTGCAAAAGACCCTGTAAGGTACCTAAAGGGAAACCCTCAAATATTGCAGGAAATATTTATTAGTATGCAGCTGTAGAAATAATATATGAACAACTTAACAATACAAAATCCCTGATATATGCAGCCTACACAGACGAAGACTGTGCAGGATTCAGTTTAAAAAGTCGCAAGACAACAATGCATTCTCCATTGTAAATCTGTTGTTGCCAGAGTCTTTCAGAAGAAAACAATGCTTTCCTTCATATACTGCACTCACTGAATTTCTTCCCAATCTGAATTTGCTGATGTACTTCCAAATGAGAATTAATTATAACTATCCGTACTAGAGGCAACTGGCTAACATGAATCTAAAATCTAAAAATATTTGCTTAAAAATGAGTGGTATGGGTAGGCAGAGCTTGAGGGAGTTTGACTCAACCCATCAGCTGCTGAAACCCTCAATCTAAACTTTTGTTACCTCCAGCCTTGAGTAATTCAGTGCTCTTCTGGCTGGCAACTCCTCTTCCACCCTCCATAAACTTGAGCTCATCCAAAACTCTGCTGCCGGTATCCTGAATCTCACCAAGTTCCCTTCACCCATCAACCCTGTTCTCACTGTCTTTTATTGGCTCCCAGCCCATCAACGTCTCTATTTCAAAATTCCCGTCTTGTTCAAATCTTTTCATTGTTCTCACAATCTCTGTAACCTCCCACCAACCCTTTGACAGCTCTACATTCCTCCAGTTCTGACCTCTTGATTTATTTCACCCCTCCTTTGCAAACGATGCCTTCAATTGTCTAGGCTCTAAGCTCTGGAATTCCCTTCCTAAACCACTTCACACACCTTTCCTCCTTTTAAGATGCTCCTTAATGCATTCCTCTTTTACCAACTTTTTGGTCATCTATCCTTATATCTCTTTCTGTTGGTTCGCTGTCAAATTTTGCTTTGTTTCTTTGCAGCACCTGAGGATGTTTTTCTATGTTAAATGCAAGTTGTGTTGAATGCTCACTGCCTCTTCACTGATGTGGGTGTGGGAATGCTTGGGGGAGCTTAGAAACAGAAATATGTGGGATGTCCTGACTGGACTATTATATACTTCCTCATTGCCAACCTAGGCAAAGCATAAATGTTATTCTGAGAGCAGTTCATCTGTGAATCCTTGCAATAGCAGAGGCTATGTTTGGGAAGCGCCTACCATGAAGTATGCATGTGTGAGTCATCTCTTTCAACAGAGTGTTCATATCTTCATCCAAAATGATTACAAAAATGCAATTTGGGCACTTCACTGCATAAAACCAAAATAAAATTCAATAATAATTCTGACATAAAATTACTTCATGTTTCAAAGTCTTGAGAAAATAATGTTTTCTTTCTGCTTACTCTTGAATGTTTCTGATTAAGTGCTATTTTTCTGCAGGTTCATGAGGAAAGTGTCCACATGATCAAAGTCACTAGCAGCCTGATTAATGAGACTGTTGCTAACCATCCTGAATGGGCAAAGTAAGCCTCAAAACTAAAACTATATTAGTATATTTATTTTGAGTTTTCTTGTGTCCGTAATTTTCCTCTCCTCCCATTGTACCTGCTCAACCCTAAAGATAGTCACACTTCTGCTTTATCATTTTGGCTAAAAGGAAAATGTTAGGTAAGTTAATTGAGTTAAAGGAAGGAAAAGTGCCAGGAGCTTGGATTCTGAGGAGATAAAGGAAGAAATTGTCATGTTCCTAGAAATCACAAAACTATATTTTAGGGCTCTGTTGAGAATGGGTGCATGGCGGAGTTGGAAGGGGGGGGCGAGGTGGGAAGAGTTATTTTTTATTCTTGGACTGTGAGCATTGCTGGCAAGGCCAGTATTTATTGCCCATGCCTAATTGCCCTGGAGAAGATGGTGCTGAGCTGCCACCTTGAACCGCTACAATCCATAGTTATACCCACAATGAAGTTAGTAAGGGGGTTTCAGGATTTTGACCCAGTGACCATGAAGGAATAGCAATATGGTTCTAAATCAGGGTGATGTGTGGCTTGGAGGGGCCAACTTGCAAGTAGTGGTACATAAAAACATAAGAAATAGGAGCAGAAGTAGGCCATTTGGTCCCTCAAGCCTGTCCTGCCATTCAATAAGATCAAGGCTGATCTGTCCCAGGTCTCAACTCCTCTTTCGTGCCAGCTCCTTATAGCCCTCAACTCCCTGATATTTCAAGAAATCTGTCTACCTCCTCTTTAAAGTGATCTAGCCTCCACAACTCTCTGGGATAGAGAATTCTAGACATTCACTACCCTCTGAGAGAAGAAATTCCTTTGCATCTTAGTTTTAACCGAGTGCCCCCTTATTCTGTAACCATGTCCCCTAGTTCGAGATTCCCCCACTAGTGGAAACATCTTCTCAATATCTAGGCAGGCGGTAGAGGTCGCTGTCAAAAGAGCATTGGTGAGTGGCCAACATAATGGAGATAACTAATCTATGTAATTACAGGCCAGTTAGTTTATCATCTGTGACAGAGAAAATTCTAGTGTCACTAATAAAGGATAAAATTACCATACAATAGACAAAGGAGAAAATAGCTATCAATAGTAGGCATGGAATTCAAAAGGCATGATTGTGATTGATACATCTCATCAGATTTCTTGAGGGGGTAATGGACATGGTAGGCAGGGGTCAGCCATTGGTACGGCGATGAACTTTTGAACAAAAAGTGATGAAAGTCAGTATAAGTAGTATAATCTTGAACTGGACACGTGAGCAGAGACTATGTTTAAAAAATGAAAATGGGATCTTTGGCTTGATAAATGGAGGAGTACTTTTCAAAAATAAGGAAGATATATAAATCTTTATAGATCACTAGTTAGACCTCAGAGTATTGTGTCCAGTCCTAGACAGCATGCTTTCGAGGATGCAGAGGAGATTACTGGAATGGTTCCAGAAATAAGGGGTTTTGGTGATGTGGAGAGACTAGAGAAGCTGGAATTGTTCTCCTTCAGAGTAGAAAAGGTTAAGTAGAGATATAATAGAAATGTTTAAAATTAATGAGAGGTCTTGTTATCGTAGATATGGAGAAATGGTTTCCAGTGGGTCTGTAACCAGAGCAGACAGATTTGAAATAATTGGCCTAAAAGCCGGGGAGAAAATTTACTCCATGATTATCTGTAATGCTTTGCCTGAAAGGTTGGTAAAAACAGGTTCAATGCTAACTTTCAAAAGGAAATTGAATCTCCTCTTAAAAAGGAAAAAAATTGCAGGGCAGTGGGGAAAAGAGTTGGGGAGTGAAATTAATTGGTAGCTCTGAGAGCCAACACAGTGGGTTGAATGGCTTCCTTTTGTGCTGTATGATTCTAGTTCTCATGAATTTTGAGAAAGCCTTTGACAAGTTGCTAATAGATTGAGTACTGAGGTATGAACAGGATAGTAATTGGATTTGGCAAAATTTGTTAGAAGGAAGTAAAAATTAAACACCGTTCTTCAGAGCAGTTGGAAATATTTAGTGGGGTCTCACAGGACACTTGGGGTCAATTCTATTCAGTGCATATCAGCAATTTTGATAGAGCCCTAAAGAGATTGGTCAAATTTGCATATTATACTAAGATAGGAAGTATAGTTAAAACCTATGCAGACGAAAGAAAGGTGCATATGTATAATGATGGTGGTAGGACTGAATAATGGCAGATGGAATACATTTTGAGAATCGTCGCAGCACAGCAGGAGGTAATTCGACCCATTATATTCGTGCCAGCTGTCTGCAAGAGCAGTTCATCTAATCCCATGTATCCCCCTTTTCCCCATAATTAAAATAACAGCATTAATTATACTCTGAACAGAAGTAGGTTTAATGCTATACAAAAACAGGGGGTTTTGTGGGTATAGATTTGCACAACATTAAAAGTACCTCTTTAATTGATAAGGTTGATAAAACTTTTTTGAAAGATTGATACAATTCTAGGTCTTATCACAGGTATAGAATGTAAAAGCCAAAAAGTAATTCTGAGCCTCAATGAAACCTTAAGATCTCAAAGACCAGAATCATAGGATAGTTACAGCACAGAAGGAGGCCAGTTGGTGTGTTATGTCTGGAGTGGCTTCTTGTACCTGTAGTAGCTCCCTGTAAGAACAAGTCCCACTCCCCTGCCTTTTTGCCTTAGTTTTGCAAACCTTTTCCACTCAGATGAGTATCTAATTCCCTTTTGAAAGTTGTGATTGAATTTGCTTCTACCGCACTCTCAATGCATTCCAGATCCTTACCATCACTGACTTAAAAATCTCCTCTTGTTGCCTTTGGTTCTTTTGCCGATCACTTTCAACTGGTGTCCTCTTGTTCTCAGCCTTTCAATGGGAGCAGTTTCTCCCCTATTTCTTCTGTCCAGACTACTCAGGATTTTGAAAACTAAATCTCCTCTCAATCTTCTTTTCTGAGTAAAGCAACCCTAACTTCTACAATCTATCCTCTTAACTGAAGTTCTTCAACCCTGGAATCTTTCTCGTAAAACCTTTTTGCACCCTCTCCAACGCCTTTACATCCTTCCTAAAGTGTGTTGCCTAGAATTCGGCACGATATTCCAGTTGAGGCGAAACCAGTATTTTGTAAAAAGTTCACCATAACTTCCAGTATTAGGCTGCATGCTATAGGAAGGATATTAAATCTTCAGCGAGGGTACCACTCTGATTCATTAGGATGTGGCACTATAAGGAAATGTAAGTAGGAAGAAGAACATGAAAAATTTTATTTTTTTTTTGTTGGAATGATGCAGAATACGGAATAATTTGGCATAATATAAAAACATATAGGCCAAGATTTTCAGCCCTGTTGTGGGTAAGGCGGCGCCCCAGCCAGAAATTAATTGACTTGTAGTGGGACCGGAAGATCCCGGCGGCAGGCGGGAATAGAAAATCCCGCCCTTAATATGAATGGATGAAATAGGGTTAATAGAAGCTGCCTGTTTCAGTAGTTCAGGGGTCAAGAGTAAGGGTTCACAGAGACAAATTAAGATGCAAGTTAGAATAGAGCATAGGAGAAACTCCATGTAGAATTGTGAAACTGTAAAATTTGTTTGTAGTTGAGGCAGGAAGTATGTCAACATTTAAGATTAATCGAATAGTTGGATGAAGGAAAATAAGCTGTTAGGATATGGGAACAGGATGGGGTTAGTACTGTTTGCTTGTGTGGAAGGTAAATGCCAACACTAACTGGGTTAAATAACCTGTTTCTTTGTTCTTTCTATGTATATCTTCATGCAAGTTGTTTAGGAGGAAGAAAAGGGATAATAGATTAGATAAATATTTTTGTTAAAGAGGATAGTGGATCTTTTGGGGGCATATTGCCTAAAAGTAAGAAGTACAGGCCAGCTAGTGGTAAGATATTTAACAATTAATTTAACGTAGTTTTAAATGTTAACTCTTAATGCCATTTTAGTATCCCACTAGGATATAAATTTTCAGGGTACAAAATTGGCGAGTGGACGATTGCCTTACTTTGAGTAACATGAGTTGAATTTTCGTAGTTCAGAATGAAGTGTGGTTTACTTTTCACGAGTTTTAAGTTAATCTTCTCTGCTCCAATTTTCACATCACTTTTTGATGCCTTGAATTGTTTCAGCTGGCTTCCTGAGGCCCAGGTAATCCAGAAGGCATTAAATTCTGCTGCCAACAATGTATACCAGTATGGAAGAGAGTGGATAACCCACAAGGTAAAGTATAAATTTTAACATTTAATATCTGATACCATTTAAGTTAAAATACTATGGCACAGAGCAGTACTATGCTTAATTCTCATCATGGACATTTCATTTTTGTTCAGTTGACATAGACGATGCTAGTGAACAGTTCGAAAGCAGAACTGCAACTAGGTTTCACCTGGTGAGGAGTAGAATGTGGCACTTAGTCTTACAAATAGTCCCATTGACCTCCTCAACTAGTATTGGATCAACTTTTACTTTCCCTGTTTCTTCATTTTCCTAAACCTCTTTGTTTTCCACTTTTCCCAATTTTGCCAACAAAGAGAAATCGAAAAAGAATGAAGTGGCTCATGTGACTGTATCAAAATCATGACCTAGACCTTGTCCCAACAACAGCGAATGCTGAGAAGTTTGTTGCAGTTGATGGCCACAATAACACTGCAACTCTAAGGATTTCAATTACGTTTGAATCCAGAAGTTGTGGTTCACCTGAAAGGGCTTCTGCTGGGATCTGTCAGCGTGCAATTTGGACTGATTGCCCTGCAGTTACCCTAATGTTTACACTGATTTATATAGGGCTCCTCCTGACAGGTGCAGTGTATGCTCAGGAGTGCAGCTCTATAAATCAGCAGGAATGTCAAAACACTCCCACATCCCACCCTCCTGGGCTCCACTCCCTCTCCCTGAGCTCCTGGCTCCTCACTCTGCTGGTGTCGAAGAAGAGCCAGGTTTTGGGAACCAGGCACAATGATGACGGGTGATTGGGGAGCCGTAGATGATGGGCTGAGCAATATTAGCAAAGTTCACTTCATTGAGCACAAAAAATTCCAAAAACACAAGTATCAAAAATACTTGGGTCTAACTATGCCAAGTCCTGGAATTACCATGCAATAACACTCTTCAATATACTTCTGTCCACATTTTAAGGAATTACACCATCCTTTTCTATGTATTATCTGGAATGTAGGACTTGCTCAAAATCACATAATAAATGTCAAATGAATAAATCGGTGATAGACATAAGATACAGCATACATTTTTAAAGTAGTAGAGGGTTGAATGCAACCGACCACACCCACCCACAAAGTGGCTCCTCAGTCCCACCGAAGTCGGAGAAGAGCCGAGGTAATGGGATGGGACCAGAGCTGGGGGTGGAGGAGCTGCAATTAAAAGTAAATTAGAGAAAAAGTTGAAAATCATTGCAAGCACTTATCTGTCATTGAGCTGAAGGCACATCTTGAGGGGCCTATCTTCAGCTCGTGATGTCAAAGGAAACATGGCTTCTTTGGAATTGCACCTTGCCACTCAGACTCCCTGCTTACCTTGCTGATTGATCGTGCTGCAACTGGGAGAGCAAGTTCCTGCTGCAGCCAATGGAAAAGGTAGGAACATACTTTTAAACTCAGTCAGCAGTGTACGCTTCAGCTTTGCTGCTGACAGAAAGATCCGGATCATTTTGAAATTTCAGAAATGGTCTTATTTGGAAGGGTAAGCAAAGGGACAAGGTTGTTGAGTTTTGAGAGCTTAATTTTTGAGGTCAGGTTGTGTCTCTGTGAAGCATCTCCTTCCTCTAATGGCACAGGAAGAACTGAAAAAGATATCTTGATTATCTATCAGGCTTAGAGTGGTGTAAACTTAACCTTTTTTTCCTACTCCTCCAGCCCTAAATACCAACAAACACACTGCTTTTCTCCAAGTCCCCTCTACCTTCCCTGCCCACCGCCTAGCCCCTCTCACACTATCCCTTCAAAAACTTTCTCATAACTCTTTCCTCTTCGATCATGCTTTTGGTTGCTTCCTGTAACTTTTGTCCCATTCATGTCTTTGCTGTCCTCTGATAACCACCAAAGCACCTGGAAGCATTTGTAACATGAAAATTTATAGATAAATTGTTGTTACTAGGTTTTCCTTTACTTTAAACATTTTATTCTATTCTTATTAGTATTTTTGTGTTTGTTCAGCTACATAAGATGTTAGGAGACAAGATGAACAACACAGCAGTTATTGAGAAGCAAGTACTGGAGCTGTGGGACAGATTGTATCATAATTGGTTTGTGAAGGTGAGTGTGAAAAGTGAAAAATGGTCCTAAATTCAAAAAAAAATTCTGAATATACTTCAGATGTAAATCCAGTGAAAGTAATTAGCTGAAAAACAGATTCAGCCCTTCTGTAGGTTGCCAACAAAATAAAATACAGTACACTTCTTTGCTAGAGATTGCTTTCTCAGTATTACCCCCTCTGACTTGCTTTCTTGTTGCTATGTATCTTATTCTCTCTACCTCTGCCTCCCATTTTCTGCCTCGCTATCTGTTAATGTCTCGTGCTCCCACCCGTACTCTTGCCGCTGGGCTCCTCCACTCAACAGTTCTCCAACCTAAACATCATTTCCCTATGAGACATTATCCTTCAGCTAACCTCTTATCCATTCATAGGTTTTCATTTGGAACTTTCCCAGATGTTTTAGAACTCAATATCACATCATAACTTTTCCATTATCCTTTTGAGATTTTGCTTTGAGATTGAAGTTAACAAATGACGCAAAAAGTTGACAATGGTACATATTTTGACAATTTACTTTTATATTTTTTCTCCTTTGCTTAGAATGTAACTCATTCTGGAAGAAATAAAGGTCACAAATTGACTATTAATCGTCAAAATAGTTGGCTCGGAGACATCTTAGACTGGCAGGATGTTGCCTCCTTCATTCACGAGAACATTGAGACTTTCCTTTCTGTGAGTATCTTAAATTTAAATTATTTAAAAATGGACAAATTATCTTTGTGATATGGTTCTGACACTGACACCTTAACAGCACAGTTTTAAAATCTACCATATAATTTTTTCATACACGTGTTTAAGTTCTGATTAAAGAGTGTGGAGAGCGAGAGTCAGGAAACCATTAAGGAGCGCTGGGAGAGAGGCAAGAACCCATTAAAGAGCGCGAGAGAACATAACATAAGAAATAGGAGCATGAGTAGGCCATTCGGCCCTTCAAACTTGCCCTGCCATTCAAGAAGATCATGGTTGATCTACCACAGGCCTCAACTGCTCTTTTGTGCCAGCTCCTCATAGCCCTAAACTCCCCAATATTTCAAAAATCTGTCTACCTCCTCTTTAAATACTTTCAGTGACCTAGCCTCCGCAACTCTCTGGGGTAGAGAATTCCAGGCATTCACTACCCTCTGAGAGAAGAAATTACTTCGCATCTCAGTTTTAAATTAATGTCCCCTTATTCTGTAACTATGGGCTGAATTTCCCTCCCCTCCCCCACCTCATTGGTGGGGTTGTGCAGAAGCGGGTGGGTGTGTGCCGCCAATTAAGGCTCATCTAGCGGTGTGCTCCCTCTGCGGGTGGGGGGGATTCCCTGAGTCAGGGCTGCGTTCTTTCACGTATGAAATAGTGCAGAAATTTCCCTGAGGCACCGCGCTGCCTCAGGGAGATCAGTTTAAGTTCCAAAAATATTATTAAAGAAAAAAAAAAAATTAAGAACATGTCCCCTCATGTGAAACTGTCACATGAGCTGGGACATATCCATTAATTTTTTCAAAAAATTTTATTTAGTTAATGAACCCTTCATGAAACCTCATCCTGCCCGTGGATAACGTTTCATGAAAATGCGAAGGCCACCTGGGCTCTTCGCCTGCCTGCCAACCTTAAGGTTGGAAGGGTAGCATTCTTAACAGCTGCGCGCCTGCTGAACTGACGATCTAAAAGACGAATGGTGATGTCAGAACGTTCCCGACATCACCGCGCATCATTTTATGCATCGACGAGTGGGCCCCGCCCCTGTTCAACGATGGGAAAATTCTTCCCTATGTCCCCTAGTTCAAGATCCCCTCACTAATGGAAACATCTGCTCAATATCTACCCTGTTAAGCCCCCTCAGAATCTTATACGTTTCACTAAGATCACCCCTCATTCTTCTAAACTCTAATGGATAAAGGCCTAAACTGTTTAGCTGTCTTTGATAAGTGAACCCCTTAATCCCAGGAATTAGCCTAGTGAATCTCTTTTGAATTGCCTCCAATGCCATTATATCCTTTCTTAAATACGGGGACCAAAACTGTACACAGCACTTCAGGTGTGACCTCACCAACACCCTGTACAGTTGTAACAAGACTTCCTTATTTTTAAACTCCAACCCCATAGCAATACAGGCCAAAATTCCATTTGCCTTCTTAATTACTTGCTGCACCTGCATGCTAACTGTTTTTGTTTCATGCACAAGAACACCCAGATCCCTCTGTGCTGCACTTTTTTGAAGTCTCTCTCCTTTTAAATAAGTCTGCCTTTTGATTTTTCATAACCAAAGTGCATGATCTCACACTTTCCTACCTCAAACTCCATCTGCCAAGTTTTTGCCCACTCACTCAACCTATCTATACCCCCTTGCAGATTCCTTATGTTCTCATCACAACATGCCTTTCCACCTATTTTTGTATCATCAGCAAATTTGGATACATTACACTCTGCCCCCTCCTCCAAGTCATTAATATAGAGAGTAAATAATTGAGGCCCGAGGACTGATCCTCATGGCACTCCACTAGTTACGTCTCTCTAACCTGAAAAAGACCCATTAATCCCAACTCTCTGTCTTGTGTGTTAACCAGTCCTCAATCCATGCTAACACATTACCCCCAATATTATGAGCTCCTTTCTTGTGCAATAACCTTTTATGTGGCACCTTATCGAATGCCTTCTGGAAATCCAAATACACTATATCTATCAATTCCTCTTTATCAACTCTGCTTGTTATATCCTCAAAGAACTCTAACTCTAATTTTCCTTTCACAAAGCCATGTTTGACTCTTGATTGCGTTAATCTTTTCTAAATGTCCTGCTATCTCTTCCTTAATTATGGACTCTAACATTTTCCCAATGACAGATGTTAGGCTGACTGGCCTAGTTTCTTGCTTTTTGTCTCCCTCCCTTCTTAAACAGGGGCATGACGCGACTTGTCTGCCTATAGTCCCATTAGTTTGTCAAGTACTTTGTCCCTCGTGATAGAGACTGTTGCAGGATCTTTCCTCCCATTAGCTCCTTGCTTATTTGATATCTTTGGAATGTTTATGGTGGCCTCCACTGTGAAGACCGATGCAAAATATTGGGTTAAACGAGTCCTTTTTTAAATTTTTGCTGAACGTTATGAAATATCTGCTTAAATGTCTGTCACTGCTCATCCACTGACCTTCCCCTTAGTCTATTTTCCCAGCCCGCTTTAGACAACTCTTTCTTCATACCTCTGTAATTGCCCTTATTTAAGTTGAGAACATTGGTTTGAGAACCGAGTTGCTTGCCCTCAAACTGAATTTGAAATTCTACCATGTTGTGATTGCTACTCCCTAGAGGATCCTTAACTATGATATGTCTTATTAATCCTACCTCTTTACACACTACTAGATCTAAAATAGCCTGTTCCCAGGTAGGCTCTGCAACATATTGCTCTAAGAAACAATCCCTGATGCACTCTACAAATTTGTCTTCCATGTTACCCCTGCCAATTTGTTTTGTCCAGTCAATATGTGGATTAAAATGACCCATGACAATTGTAGTGCCCTTCTTACTCGCCCCCATAATTTCCCGATTTATACTTTGTCCTAGGATGAGACAACTCTTTGGGGGCCAGTAGAGGACTCCCACCCGTAACTTCTTTCCTTTGCTATTCCTTATTTCCATCCAAACTGATTCCACATCATGATCTATTGCATCTATATCACTACTCACTACAGCACTGATACCTTCCTTTATTAACAAAGCTACCCCCACCTCCTTTTCCTTTTTGCCTATTTTTCTGGAATTTCGAATACCCTTGAACAATGAGTTCCTAGTCTTGGTCCCCCAGCAACCACGTCCTTCTAATAGCCATTAAGTCATATTCATTTATTTCTCTTTGTGCCATTATTATGACACAGCCGATGGTAAAGGCTGAGCTGCTCAAATCCCAGAGGGAAACTTGAAACAACTACCGGAACCCATTTTTGCAATTTGCATGTTTCGAGATGCAGGCTTTGAATTCAGTAGTCATAAGACCACGAGTCTCAAGGTTTTTTTATAAAACTAAATTAAGTATTCATTAATACAAGAAAAATTGTAAGCACATACATATGTCTACAAAATTACTACTATAATAACTACAAAAATCACCTAATTAATCTGACTCTGTTACACCCCCGTTAAGGCAAGAGTAAAACTCATAGATTTAAGAAGACCACAGGCAAAGCACATTTGACCTTACAAATTCAAAATGAGGTTCCTTGCAAGATGGTTCCTTGCAAACACGGTTGGAGGTGTACAGGCTAGTTAGATCTTAGATGCCTCTGTGTTACACACACACACTCCTTTCTGTTTATACCTAGCTTTTCCTTTGAATGTAAATTTTCTATTGTATCACTAGGCCTTAAGCAATAATATCCTTTCATTCCACCAATTCCATTAGTAAGCTGAAAAAAATAAACACGTTGTTTGGCATCTTCTAGCTAGGTGCAAGATTTCACCCATTCTTTTGAATACTTTATTTAAAAATGCAAATTGCCCCCATGACACCTGTGTTTCTAAACTTCTCCATGTTTATCTAATTACCATTTCAAACCTATTTCTTTATATACATCAAAGCCTCTAGACCAGCTGGTTTTAATCCAATTAAGACACAGAGACACAGACACCACTAAACTCTATTTTTAAAAAAATTCGAATAACATAATAGACATTAATTTCTTCACGACAGTCGTCAACTCATCTATCTTGTTACAAATGCTGCGTGCATTCAGATAAGGTGCCTTAAGCTTTGACTTTTTATCATTATTACTCATTCTGGTTCTAATTTTTGCTGCACTGTTCTGCTTATATTTTCTGCCCCTTCCTGTCAAACTTGATTATCATTTGCCTCTTCACTATGCTGCACCTCTGCTCTCTCGTTTCTTTTTGATTTTTTTTAAACATTCCTTCAATTGAACCCTCCCACCCACTAATTAGTTTAAAGTCCTATCTACAACCCTAGTTATACGTTTCGCAAGGACATTGGGCCCAGCATGGTTCAAATGAATTCGGTCCCAATGGAATAGCTCTTTCCTTCCCCAGTACTGATGCCAGTGCCCCATGAATCAGAACCCATTTCTCCCACACCAGTCTTTGAGCCATGGATTTACCTCTCTAATCTTATTTACCCTATATCAATTTGCATGTGGCTCATGTAGTAATCCAGAGATTATTACCTTTGTGGTTCTGCTTTTTAACTTAGCTCCAAGCTGCTCTTAGTCCCTCAGCAGAACCTCTTTCCTAGTCCTGCCTAGGTCATCGGACCACAACAGCTGGATCCTTCCCCTCCCACTCCATGTCCCTCTCCAGCCCAGAAGAGACGTCCTTAACCTTGGCACCAGGTAGGCAACACAGCCTTCGGGACTCTGTCTTTGCTGCAGAGAACAGTATCTATTCCCCTAACTATGCTATCCCCTATTATTATATTTCTCTCTCTTCTCCCCCAACTTGAATGGCGTTCTGTACCACGGTGCTGTGGTCAGTTTGCTCATCCTCCCTGCAGTCTGTGCCCTCATCCACACTGGGAGCAAGAAGCTCGTACCTTTTGGACAAGGGCATTCGCAGTCACACCCTCCTGTCCCTGACCACGGTCCAAATTTGATGTAATTAATCTAAAGGGCGTGACTGTCTCCTGAAACACACTGCCCAGGCAACTCTCCCCCTCCCTGATGTGTTGCAGCGTCTGCAGCTTGAACTCCAGCTCATTAACTCTGAGCCGAGGTTCCGTGAGCAGCCAACACTTGCTGCGGATGTGGTCACCATGGATCGTATCGGCATCCACCTGCTCCCACATACTACAGCTGCAACACATTGTGTGCTCAGCCATCTCTGTTCTGTTTAATTAATTAATTTGGGTGTTAAATATTTTTAAAGTAAATTTCTTAACTACTCTTCAGCTGTAATAATGTCTCCTAATTTAAACTACTTGGTCAATCAAAAGAGTCACGGAAGATATACCCATCAGTCACCTACCTGTTTTCCTGTGATGTCACACTTGGCTCTGACAGAAACAGGTTGAAGGGGCTCTCTGCCCCCCACCCCTCACGTAGTCCGCTCTCCTCGCGCTCTTTTATCCTGTGTCTCCGCTGCTCTCTTCGCACTCTGTTATCCTGTGTCTCCACTCTCCTCACACTGTTTTATCCTGTGCCTCTGCTGCTCTCCTTACATCCTTTTTCCCTGTGGGAGGGAGAGACGGGAGTCCATTAAAGACGCGGAGAGCGAAATGAGAGTCCTTTAAAGAGCACAGAGAGAGAGGCGAGAGTTCATTAAATAGGGTAGAGAGAGAGATGAGAGTTCAATAAAGAACGCGAGAGGTAAAAGAGCACGGAGAGCAGCTGATTGGTGAGTATTCTGGTCTTTAAAGTAAAAGTAAGGTCTTTAATTTTTCGAAAAACTCAGCAGGTCTAACAGCATCTGTGGAGAGAAAAACAGGGTTAACATTTTGAGTCCGTATGACTTGAAAGAAGAGTCATACAGATTCGAAACGTTAACTCTGTTTTTCTCTCCACAAATGTTGTTAGACCTGCTGAGCTTTTTCAGCATTTTCTGTTTTTGTTTCAGATTTCCAGCATCCGCAGTACTTTGCTTTTATCTTTAGTTTGTGTGCAGGTCTCTAGCCTTTTTACTCTTTTTTTAAAAACAACTCAAGTATATGATCGATACTGGTGTGTAAAAAAAAAAATGATAGTAGTTATTACAATAAAGTGTATAGAGCAGGAGATTCTTCAAGTTTAAAGATCAGGGATACGAGAATAATTAATTAAATGTGATAGCGATGGCAGGACGAGTGATGTGTTGCTGCTGCATCATGATGGAAGCTGCTGGACACCAAGGTGATCCAGAATGAACACATCTGTAGTAAGTGTTTGCAGCTCGAAGAACTTCAGATCCGAGTTAAGGAGCTGAGTCTGAGCTGCAGACATTTTGCCACATCAGGGAGGGGGAAGGATACCTGGACACTTTGATCCAAGAGGTGGTCACAACCCACTGATTAGGTAATTCAAATTTGGTCTGATCAGGGACAAGACGGTGTGACTTCAGGTGAAGTAGCTATTGGGACCCAGGGGGTGGCGTTCGAGGAGCTTTGACCCTCGCAACTGTCCAACTGTTAAGAGGTTTCGTGTGAACGAGAGTGGGAACTGCAGGGAGGTTGAGCAAATTGACCACAGCACCTTGGTACAGGGAGCCTTTCAACTGGGGGGAGGAAATAGAAACGTAGTAGCTGTAGGGGACAGGATAGTTAAGTGTATAGATACTGTTCTCTGCAGCCATGAGTGAGAGTCCCGAAGGCTGTGTCGCTTGCCCGGTGCCAGGGTTGAGGAAATCTCCTCAGGGCTGGAGAGGAACTTGGAGTGGGAGGGGAGGGATCCAGTTGTCGTCGTACACTTTGGTACCATTGACGTTGAGAGGACTAGAAAGGAGGTTCTGCTGAAAGAATTTGAACTGTTAGGAGCTAAGTTAAAAAGCAGAACCTCTAAGGATTACTACCTGAGTCATGGGCAAACTGGCATAGGGTAAATAAAGTAAAGGAGTTAAATGCATGGCACAAAGATTGGTGTGGGAGGAATGGGTTTCAGTTCATGGGGCACTGGCACCAGCACTGGGGTAGAAGGGAGCTGTTCTGATGGGATGGGCTTCACTTGAACCGTGCTGAGACCAGTGTCCTGGCGAACCGAATAACTGGGGCCGTAGAGGGGGCTTTAAACTAAATAGGGGGTGGGGAGGGGCCAGGTTTCTGGAGAGATGATACATAGGCTTACAAAGCAAAAGGATATGGCAGCATTGCAAGACAGCTATATAGGTAATGATACCCAGAGTGTGACAGGAAGGGACAGAGTGTATTAACATAAAAAAACAGCAGCAAATTGGGCCAAAGGGAGAAAAATGCTAAAAAGGCAAAATTAAATGGCTCTTTACTTGAATGCATGCAGTATTTGGAACAAAATAAATGAGTTAATGGCACAAAAAGAGGTTAAGGGGTATGATCTTATAGCCATTATGGAGATATGGGGCAGAATTTTGCCCTCGGATGGCGGGTGGACCCCACCAGCTCGGTGGCGGGCAGATAGCCGACCCCCGCCACCGAAACGGGGCCTGCTGCCATTTTGAGTGGGCGGGCCAATTAAGGCCCACCCAGCGCCCTTCCTGACAGGAAGCGCTATGAGCTTCCTGTGCGGGGTGGAGGGAGGGATGGGAGGGAATCCCCAACTGTCAAAGTGCGCTCTCGCGCATGCGCGCGAAAGAGCACACTGCTCCCTGAGGCAAAGTCCTGTCTCAGGGAGAGCACTGACAGGTAAGAAAAGTCAAAAAATAGAAAAAGTTAAAAATTATTAACATGTCCCCCTCATGTGACAATGTCACACGAGATGGGACATGTTAATAAAAAGGACATAAACTTTATTAGACTTTTTAAAAACGGACATGAAACCTCATCCCACCAGTGGATGAGGTTTCATGTTTTATCAGAAGCCCGCTGGGGCACCTGGCCTGCCCGCCAGCCTTAAGGTTGGACAGGCAGGTCTTTAATTATCTTAATTAGCCTGTCAATGGCCTCAATTAGCCATTAATAGGTCAGCGGGCGGACAGTTGATTTCACTGTCCGCCCACCTTCCTAAAAATTTAAAGAGACATCCTCCCGACATCATCCTGTGTCATTTTCCTGTCGGCGAGCGGGCCCCGCCCCCAAATCGCTGACAGGAAAATTCAATCATGGGTGACTTTAATCTTCATGTAGATTGGGAAAATCAAATTAGCAGAGGTAGCCATGAACAATAATTCATAGAGTGTATTCAGGACCGTTTCCTATAACAGTAAGTTGTGGATCCAAACAGGGATCAAGCTATTTTGGATCTGGTAATGTGTAATGAGGCAGGTTTAATAAATGATCTCAAAGTAAAAGATCCCCTAGGAAACAGTAACCATAACATGGTAGAATTTAGCATTCAGTTTGAGAGTGAGGAACTTGGGTTGGAAACAACTGTGCTAGACTTTAATACGGATAATTACAAAGGAATGAGGGCAAAGTTGGCTTGAGTGGACTGGGAAAGGTGTTTAGCCAAAAAGACGGTTGATGAACAATGGCAGACATTTAAGAAAATAGTTCAACAATCACAACAAAGATATATCCCAGTGAGGTAGAAGGATTCTAGGAAGGCGATAAAACTAACCATGGGTAATCAAGGAAGTTAAGGATAATATCAAATTGAAAAAAAAATCATACAATGTGGCAAAGATTAGTGGTAAGCCAGAGTATTAGGAAAGTTTTAAAAACCAACAAAAGATGACCAGAAAAATAAGGAGGGAGAAAATAAACTAGCAAGTAATATAAATATAGACAGTAAGAGCTTCTTTATATATATATATAAAAAAAAGGAAAAGAGAGGCCAAAGTGAACATAGGCCCCTTAGAGAATGAGGCTCAGGAAATAATAATGGGGAACCAGGAAATGGCAGAGGAGTTGAATAAATACTTTGCATCAGTCTTCATGGTAAAATACACTAATAGCATTCCAAAAATACTAAATAATCCAGAGGCAAAAGTGGGGGAGGAAGTAGATTCAATAACTATCACTGGAGAAAAAGTACTAAGGAAACTACTCTGGCTAAAGGCCGATAGGTCCTCTGGACCTGTTGGGTTGCATCCTACGATATTAAAGGAAGTAGCTACAGAGATAGTGGTGCACTGATTGTATTCTTTCAGGAATCCTTAGATTCTGGAAAAGTCCCAGAAGATTAGAAAACTGTCAATGTAACACCCTTATTCAAAAAGGAAGGGAGACAAAAAACAGGTAGCCATAGGCCAGTTAGCTTAACATCTGTCATTGGGAAAATGTTAGAATCTATTTTAAAGGATGTAATAGCAGAACATTTAGAAATGCATAAAATAGTCAAGCAGAGTCAGCATGGCTTCATGAAGGGGAAATAATGCCTGACAAATTTGTTAGAATTCTTTGAGGAGGTAACAAGCAGGATAGATAAAGGGGAATCAGTAAATATAATATATTTGGATTTCCAAAAGACATTCAATAAGGTACCACACATAAAGCTACTTAATAAGATAAAAGCCTATGATGTTGGGGATAGGGTATTAGTATGAATAGAAGATTGGCTAAGTAATAGAAGACAGAGAGCTGGGATAAGGGGAGCATTTTCAGAATGGCAACCTGTAACCAATAGAGTACCACAGGGATCAGTGCTGGGGCCACAACTATTTACAATATATATATATTAATGACTTAGATGAAAGAAGTGAATGTACTATTGCCAAATTTGCAGATGACACAAAAATAGGTGAGAATGCAAGTAAGTGGTAAGCAAGTCTGCAGAGGGATATGGTCAGGTTAAGTGAGTTGGCAAAAACTTGGCAGATGAAGTATAATGTGAGAAAATGTGAGGTTATACGCTTTGGCTGGAAGAATAGAGGAGCTGAATATTATTTAAATGGAGAAAAACTGCAGAAAGCTGCAGCACAGTGTGATTTGGGAGTCTTTGTGCATGAATCCCAAAAAGCTAACATACAAGTTCAGCAGGTAATAGGGAAGGCACATGGAATGTTGGGCATTATTTCAAAGGGAATAGAGTATAAAAATAGGGAGGTCTTGCTAAAACTGCACAAGGCACTAGTTAGACCACACCTAGAATACTGTGTACAGTTTTGGTCCCCGTATCGAAGGAACAATATACTGGCATTGGAGGCAGTCCAGAGAAGGTTCACTAGGTTGATCCCAGGGATGGAGGGATTTTCTTATGAGGAGAGGTTGAGTAGGTTGGACCTGTACTCATTGGAGTTTAGAAGAATGAGAGGTAACTTTATTGAAACATAGGATTCTTAGGGGGCTTGACAGGGTAGATACTGAGAGGTGGTATCACCTTGTGGGAGAGTCTAGGACCAGAGGGCATAATCTCAGAGTAAGAGGTCGCCCTTTTAAGACAGAGATGAGGAGGAATTTCTTTTCTAAGACAGTAGTGAATCTGTGGAATTGTTTACAGCAGAGGGCTGTAGAGGCTGGGTCGTTAAGTATATTCAAGGCTGAGACAGACAGATTTTTAATCACTAAGGGAATCAAGGGTTATGGAGAAAAGGCAGGAAAGTGGAGTTGAGGATTATTAGATCAGCCATGATCTCATTGAATGGCAGAGCAGACTCAATGGGCCAAATGGCCCACTTCTGAGTCTTATCGTCATCTGTTGAAAATAACTTATTTGGACTGCTTAAAAAAATTTATATATTCTACTTAAGCTACTTTATAAATTTGCTTTTAAATTGACTATTGTTCTTTTTCGTATTATTCCTCTCTGTTTTCTTGTTGGTATTTGTACTCTCCCAGTAATAAATTAGTAGAACCTAAGGGGCCAGTAGTAATGGAAGGAACTTGCAGAGATTGAGAGACAGTTAAAGCAGAGAATCTATTCACACCACAGTATCATAAGACAATTGCTTAAAAAGTGTGTTGTTTAATGATCCAAAATCTTGAGGCCCTCAAAAACAAGTGCATCTCAATCAGGACTTTTTTTTTACTCATTCTGGGCATCTGGCCTGAAGAAAGTAGACCCCCTTCTTGAGCTGCTGGAGCAATGTGGTGAAGGTGCCCCCACAATGCTGTTGGCTAGGAGTGCCAGGGTTTTGACCCAGCAAATGTTTTCAAAGGCTTAGACAATATTGCAATCCTGTATAAATACGCAAATTTACAGGGTAACCAGAAAATAATTGTGATGTCCCAATGAGCCAGTGGCTAATCTTAGCAACCCAACACAGTGAAGCAACTAAAATTGACCACATGCTAGAAAGGGTTTTCTTTTAAAAATCATGCAGTCACAAAACTGTTTTTGATCCCTATCCAGTGGCTGGAAAGGATTGTGCTTGGCTGATGTCCTCCATGATTGTGTAGCCTTATAACACTCACTGTCACATGAAATTGAATAAATTTCTTGCATGAATAGCTACTTGGAAACAACACTGGACTGAAACCATTCACCATTTTTGTGGGAGAAAGGAGGGAATAATACCTTAAACAACTTTATATCCCAAGAAAAAATGTATAGCAAATATTTTCTTTTGAGGTTTACAATGTCAGAAATATTCAAAAATACTGTAACTCTTTTTATATGGAAACTAATTCATGCTAAGTGGCAGTTTGTTAATGTGTTTTTATTGCCTAGACTAGCAACTAAAAAACCTTGATTCTGCCTCCTTAGAGTCTCAGCTCATCTGCTGAAATCCTCATCCATGCTTGCTCTATAATTGACAATGCCAATGCACTCCTGGCTGGTCTCCCACACTCTACCCTCAGTAAACTTGAAGTCATCCAAAACTCTGCTTCCTGTATCTTAACTTGCATCAAGCCCCATTCCCCTATCACCCATGTGCTCGCTGACCTATGTTGGCACCTGGTCGAGCAATATCTTGATCTTAAAATTCTCATCCTTGTTTTCAAATCTCTCCATGGGCTTGTCCCTCCCTATCTCTGTAATCTCCCCCAATCCCACAACCCTCAAGGATATCTGCACTCCTTTAATTCTGGTCCTTTGTGTATTCCCAATTATAACTGCTCCACCATTGGTGGCGTGCCTTCAGTTGCCTAGGCGCCAAGCTCTAGAATTCCCTCCCTACATCTGTCCAATTCTCTACTTTGCTTTCCTCCTTTAAGACACTTCTTAAAACCTGCTTCTTTGACCAAGCTTTTGGTCATCTGGCCTAATATCTCCTTATTTGGCTTGGTGTCATACATTGTTTTATAATGCTCCTTTGAAGCACCTTGGTGCATTTCTTTATGTTACAAGTGCTATATAAATAAAATTAGTTGCAGACATATAGCCGAGATTGATAGATTCCAGGGAAAAGCATCTGCTTATACAAAGCTACATCATTGCAAATAGGCAGTGCAAAGATAGTCAGAGTTCACTTTTCCCTGATAGACCTTCCTAGTTGGTCTTGTTAGAAATCTAATAACATGAAGATTACATACTTCATTTTACAAACATCTTCCACTGGGTGGTTGACTGGACCACCCACAGGACTTTTTCCACAGACAGTGTTGCCAGTTAAGGTAAATGAGCATCAGAGGCATAGAAAAAGTTTATGAAGATCAGGAGAGAACAATTCTGTTTACTCTTTTTGGTTTCCAAAAAAACTTGTGCCTTTCCCTGATACTATATCGACAGTTCTGAAACCACTTCCTAAAGCAGGCAAAATTCAAAATTGCTCTACTTCCACAGGGTATCCAGTTATTGTACCCTGGCAACTGATTGGCTATCATAGACCAAAGAATAGATAGCCGCTGTTGTCATTTGGAAACATCACCAGAATTTTCTCAAGTTTAGTTTTGAGTGGTGAAGGTGTTAATAAAGTATTATTTCCCTTCAGCCTCCTCAGCACCTAAGGGTTTTACTAAGTGCCTATCGGTTGTTGTCATGCATTTCCAAATATACCAATCCCATGCTTTTTTGGCCAGTTGGCTCATGAGAGGATGTGTCAGCTCACCAGCAGAGCAGATACTCAGTATGGTCTGGGTTACATAAACATTTAGAAGAGGCAATTGATCCCAAGAAATGTATGTTGAAAATACTCTCTCCTCAGCATCTAGCAGGGCTAGACCATATAGAGGATGGTAGACTCTGTCATCTCTCAGTTTACCTGTATAGTTGAGGATATTTTCAGGAGTTAGGCATGTCTAGATATTAACCTGATTGTCCCTCGTGGCAACTATCAGTTCCTATCTCTCTTCAATCAGATGCAAAGTTGGTCTGGAGACAGTACATAGTCATTTCTTGGATGCAACGTTTTGTATGGTACACAGTTCCTCGTTTTCAGTGGTAAATATCGTCCTTAGTTCTCTTAGGATATCCACTAATAGAGCATGTAGCATAAAATGGGAATAATTTGTGCAACGGAAGTCTTCTCAGTAGCTCATCCTGTTGCCTGTGATTTCTTGAACATTCTCCAACACTTCTGACACAGCTTAAAATTCAGTTCTGTTTGTTACAATGTTGCAGCAGTTTCAGTCTTTCATGGTCAATTTGCTTGGATTTTATTTTGGAAATTAAGTTTTTGTCGATTCACAGTTAATCAGCTCATGGCTTGAGCGTCAAGTATTTGTTTAGATTTTTGCACAGAAAATTGAATGTTGTTCTTGGTTTTGGCTCAGAGCCAGTTAACTTCACTTCCTTATTGTAAATCAGTCAAATTGACTTGGCGTTCTGACATGGTCCTAAACAAAAGTTTTCATCTAGGGTCTTTCCCAATTATATTTAAGGAAATAAATTGTTCCATCATTTTATTCACCACAAAATAAGTCAGAACTAAATACTGCTTCTATGTAAGAAATGCTTACAGAATGCTAAATTATCCAACTCTCTCAAGACAGTGTAGTGAGATTTGATAACTACATAGCTGCTGTGATACACACTGTTGATTAAGTATCAGACAGCCAGATACCAGATGCCATATCTACCTGGTTTTAACAGCAGTGCTTGACGAAAACTACTTTTGACAATTGGCATTAAGGCTCCTATGCCTCCCTTTGTCCTTGAATCTTTGGTATCATTCTTTAACCTATATCATACGTACATTATAGAAAATGAATGCATTATTTTCAGAATCATATTCATTATTTGACTGATGTGCATTCTCCATAATTGTAATCCCTCATCGCTACAAGTCTTGTACTTTCTGGCAGGTCTTAGTGATTAGTTCAGGTTAGCTTCTGGTCAAAACAAAATTATGCAATTGCAGAGCGCCTGTGATTTTATACATTGTAGGAATAGAGAACTTGTGTGGCATCCCCAGTGTGCAATGTCATGACAGCTTAACAGGTGTTCAGCGCATGGTTTAATTAGATTATACTCCTATGTATAGAAGTTATGCAAAATTCAAAGAATGAAAATCCTGCAAAATAGGTAATTTATCTTT
The DNA here is from genome assembly GCF_017639515.1 of Carcharodon carcharias. NCBI lineage: Eukaryota > Metazoa > Chordata > Chondrichthyes > Lamniformes > Lamnidae > Carcharodon > Carcharodon carcharias. The sequence goes on from NC_054469.1 coordinate 100,659,235, forward strand.
TATGGTTTCAATTACATAACCTTTATTCATTGTAAGAGCACAGCAGTAGTGAAGACCGTACTATCTGATACAGTACGTTTTAGATTTTTCTCTTTGCAAGAAGCTACGGAAATAAAATTTTTGTAAAAAGTGCCTTATGACACTTCTAAGCTGAAACAATCCAAGGTCAGAGGCAGCAGGAGCTTCAGCCTGAAAATTTGGCCAATTTAACTTGCCAAGAACTTCAGAAAAACAACCCAGCTCCCTCAAAAAAAAACAAATGGTATTACTACATTTTCCCAAAGCAGCCGTCCTTGTAGAACTTCAGGAAGTAAATTTTCTAGCTGTCACTGAATAATGTTCTGTTCTATGTCATAGACTTCTAAACACTGGAAAACTATGTTAGAATCGTCTAAAATCATACTTAGTGTTTTACAGATATTCAGGAATATAGATTTCCATCCTGTTGCTTTAAGCTGGATTTGAATAGTTCCAACGTGAATGAACAGTGTTGTAACCCACTGCTTCACCCAATCCCTTGGTTTACAAGATATGACCAAGTTAGCATATTGAATATATATGATTAGGGAAAAAAAATCAAGGCAATTAATCAGTTAAGGAAATGCAATGTTGTCTTGTACTAAAACTTGGCATTTATTTTCAAAAGCAATTTTTTTTGTTCCTGTTTTATTTTGGTCTCCTTTGCAATATGTTCTGTCTGCTGAGAGATACACAAGTGACCTACTGTCAGATTTCAAATTTGTTCTATAAATGGGTACAAGGAGTGATTTTGGATTGCCATTAACCTCTTTTGTCCAAATTTGAAAATAGAAGCTTGCCTTATGGAGAATTGTAAGTACACTGTTGCTTTCTTTTTAAGAGAAATATGCAAAACTTCTTTTTGCTTAGCTGCAATAATTACTGAAGAAATATTAATGGAATAAAGATAAACTAAAATTGAAAATAAATATGCCTCTGAAATAGTGCTAATTTTGTATGATCAATATTGCATTTAACCTGCATACATAGATATGAACCACAGTTTAAAATTGCTCTCTTTGTAAGATACTGGCTTGTTTTACAAAATACAGGCATCCTCATAAGCCTCAACTGTCAGGTCACAGTTGTTTAAGTTTTATAATGTCAAATTTGCAACTAAGTAGTTATCAACAAATTTCCATTCTTTCCGTTACATGTATATTAGCGATTGAGGAAGCAATGCATCTATCAACAAAGTGGTCATACCTTAAATTGAACCAACTTCAAAGTGGTCCTTGCCTTTTTCTAATGATGTAATAATTTAAGGATCTTTATAGTAACATTGTTGAACAAAAATAGATTAGAAATATTAATTGTGATTTTGTATTTATATGTTTAACATAATATACGATTACAGCGCTTTCTCATGAAAGGAAGCACAAAACCAGATAAAAAGAGGTATAATTTCTTCCATATGCTGCACCTATTTTTTTTAAAATTACAGCTTCAGAAGCTCCCTTTGACTAAAGAAAACTTTAGCAAGTATTCCCTAGGGTATTTATGTGAATTGTGTTATGATCCCAGCTAATGTTACTACTGGACAAGCCAGACCTCAGAGTGGAACTCAGCTTGATAGATCCTAACTTTTATATTTTGTTTAGAAACGTGGAGAGTGGCTACTGAATAGTCACAGGAATCAGCTGATGAACTTTTAACAAAAGAATAAAACATTTATCAAACAAGAAAAGATAAACTATATTACAATACTCCTTCACCCACAACTATACCCATACAGATATATACAGATTTGTAAGGAGAATGAACACAAGTTACAAAAGCTACCTTATACTCTCATGTTCACAGTAAGTACACAGTTCATGTAAACCAATAGGCCACCTATTGGTCAGGCACACCACTTGCTGAAACCAAGTGATGGATGTCACCCCAAACATATGCTATGGATCCTTCATTAAATCTCCTCCCCCCCCCCCCCCCCCCCCCCACCCCCCCACCACCACCACCACCACCACGATGCTTGTCACACTGCGAGCCAACCAGTCTTGCTGAGCTCTGTTTTTCACACGAAGGTTTCTAATCTTTATTCTTGAAGAACCCATTTTGGAATGTTCTCCCAAGCAACTTTTTCTCTTGGATGCCTTCCACAAGGATCCACCTCCAGAGTCTTGAACTTTCCTTCCGATGTTCCTCTCCTCTGGATCACCACGTGCATTCAAACTTTCCTCCACATACTCTCTCTCAGATACTCAGCTGTGCCAATAGAACACCACTGCTTCACATGCCCATAGTAAGGATTCACCAGCCTTGACTGTCCCCTCAGATCTTCTGGCTTCTCACAAGCCTATTTTGCTTAAGTCTGCGTTCTGCAGCTTTCTCCCTTTAAACTTGGAGCCTTCCTCTGCTTCTCACTCTTGACTTCACTTAGCAGAACATTTTCCAGATTCCTATTCTAGTTTTAACCAGAAGGTCTTTTTGGGACCTTTCTCCAGTTCTACTCCATGGTTTTGGCTTCTTCTTTAGTTTGGGACTTGCTATCTGTCCCTTTCCTATGCTGCTTTTCCTGTATGCCCCTTTTAACAACTAAAATATGTTTTCTGTTTTCCTCCGTCTCTGTGAGTCCCTCTCTCTGGACACCTGTTGCTAGGTAACAGCCCAGTTTTTTTCTTCCTTTTGTTTGTTTTAACTTCCTTTCAGGAGTCATAAAACCTCATTAGAATGCAGGCACCTTTTAAAGTGAAACCAAAACTCAAGTTCCCCCTTTCTTAACACACACATTACAGAAATGGAAATTAAACGTGAAGCTATATCTTGTTCCTAACACCCATAAATACAAATACAACTTAACTTAAACTATATCTAGTTCCCAACACCTATTCCCTTGAAAGAAAGGAAGCTTCAAAACAGTGAAGGTTTCTTTACAATGACCTCACATCAGCTTCACACAGAATTATCAGAAACATCTAACAAAATATTTTATTACTTATCAGACCAATAAACTTTCCATCTCATTCCACAACTATACATGCTAATTAAATAAATTCAGAGATTTAACGAAAATAAAGTTAATACATGTAATAAGATTAGCATTATCATAACTCAACCCTTGGGTTTCTTCTTCCTCTTATTCTCGGTCTTTAAGTTAGCAAAGAATGTTTCACTTAAGTCCACAGTCCAAACGTCCTCTTTGTTAGCTGTAGGCGTAATTCCATCTTCAAATTCATTTTCTAAACTCAAATGTGGTAAATTCCTATTTCGTTTTAGTGAAGTGAAAATGGCATTTTTTGTGCATTAACATCTAATTTCTTCTCTGATCAAAATCTATTTTCGCAGTTTCAAGGATGTTGTTGAGATGCTTTCTATGTTCACAGAAAAAAGGTTTTGTGCTCCTCCTTGATTTGATCTTTGAAATTTTACGAGTATTGATTACGCGTTTTAAACAGGTCTTTTCCACTTTTCTCTTTGAGCAGCGTCAATTACTTTCCCCATCTGGAGCTCACAGTGCTTTCTAACCTGTCAACTCATTTATATAATCCACGAACTATATCATGCTCCTCCCCTACAAGTTTTGAATAGTCTTTTACAAACTCTCCACTGGATTCCAACTGCTGTATTTTGTGTATTCCCACTTGTAAATCTGTTCTGGTCATTGACCTGGGTCATTTTACACTTTCAGTCCCTTTTGTTGACACTTCTTAAGTTCCAATTCTGCAAGCTGTTCAGTTGCTTTCTTTTTGCCCATTACTGAAGTTGATACATCAGCAAGATTACTTGGACCAGTTCTTTGCTCAACTGGACCACAATTTGGCAAGGAGTTTTTATACACAGGAACAACTTCAGAACTGCGACACTCCATACCGCACATCTTCTCTTTGATTTTCTCCACTTTGCTTTGGAGTTCAAGAATCTTATTGCTCTTTTCACAACAAAGTTCTAACAGTACATTAGTTTTGGTTTTTAATTCTGCATTCAACCAATTATTTTTATTTACCAACAATTCCTTGTCAAGGCATGTTCCGTGATCTTTCATAGCAATGACTGATGCTTGAAGTTCATCACGTTTTAAATGAAGATCAACCTTTGTTAAATTTGCTTCTGCAAGTTTATCTTTAGACATTTCAAGTCTTCAGTCAAGTGTTCTACATTCTTATTTTTCATGAGCAAACTCCTCTTTTGTACATGAAAGTTGTTTTTTATTCATACATGGGACGTGGGCATCGCTGGCTATGTCAGCATTTATTGCCCATCCCTAATTTCCATCATTCAGAGGGCATTTAAGAATCAACCACATTGCTGTGGCCTGGAGTCATATGTAGGCCAGACCAGGTAAGGGCAGCAGATTTCCTTCCCGAAAGGACATTAGTGACATTAGGATGTTTTCTGCGTTAATCTGATTTTCCTTTGGTTGTTTGCTATCAGCAATAAGTGTTTCATTTTTGCCACAGTAGTTTTCAGGAGTTGATTAAGGTCAGTATGATCAACAGCCTGCTGCAATACAGTTTTTGCTGCATTACTGTCTCCACTAGTCAAATCGTTACCTAGAATAAAATATACCCCTTCAGTAAGTGATTGAGGAATAATTTCCACCATAACAATTCTGATAACAAAATAACTTTGTAAGTTGACTTACACAAATAAACAGGTTTTTAAATTCCCTTAATACCTCTTATTAATATCTTTTCCTTCATAAACCTGCCTGGAACACAAATTATATCATCAACCACCGTCAATGATTGATCTGTCCCAGTATCTCTCAAAATTTTGATCTGTTTACTTATTTTGTTGGAGGAGTGAGGGCACACTTCTCCCTTTGAGACAAAACACAGCCTGACTTCCTTTACCAGTGATGCATAAACCTCATCAGCTCTACCCACCAATCTACCCTGTAAGAGCAATGTCCAGATTTCTTTTAGCCACTTCATTTGCTTAGCCACCTTTTTCAAATTGGATAAAGACTGCCTCTACATCCCTTTCCTCAAACTTTGGAAGAGCTTGTACAAGTTTAAACATCTCCCCACTGGACTCTAGTTTGGCGGTAGTTTCTTCCCCATTAATATTTTCCCTAGAGTCAAGGCCAGCTTTTTGTTTTAGTTCCAGCACTCTAAGCTGGTATTTTCTTTCTCTCTCCCTTTCTTCTCATTCCCATGCCTTTTGATTTGCCCAAAATTCTAGTTCCAACTTTTTCTGTTCTAGCTGAAATTGTGCCCAAGTAAACTTGACTCCTTCTGATTCCAAAGGTTCCTTTAGTTCTTTCACTTCCATTTTCAGCTTTTTGGCTGTAATTTTTTAGCTCTCGCTCTCTAACTTCTATCTCTAACCAGTCTGCCACACTCGCTAACTGAGCGACGATTAATATCATTAGAGAATCATAATTTAACCCAGGCTGTTTTAAAGACTCCCTTGTATCAAAGGTAGCCATTTCAAATTCCAACCCGTATAATATACCTCACAGCAACTCCAGTTCCTATGTCCAGTACCTCCACGTACTTGTTTTTTAAGGATTCAGATTCCACCAAGAGTCAAGGATTTCCAATCCCAGAAGAGACCCCACTTTATAACAATAATCTCTGGACTAGCCCCCGCTTTGTTGTGATCCCAGCTGGTGTTACTTCTGGACAAGCCAGATCTCAGGGTGGAACCCGGCTTGATAGATCCTAACTTTTATTTTTTGTTTAGAAACATGAAGAGTGGCTACTGAACGAGTCAGCTGATGAACTTTTAACAAAAGACTAAAATGTTTATTAAACAATAAAAGATTAACTATATTGCAACACTCCTTCACCTACAACCATACCTTTACATATATGTACAGATTTGTAAGGATAATTCAGGTTACAGAAGCTATCTTATACTTTAATGTTCACTAAGTACACTGTCCATGTAAACCAATAGCTGACCTGTGGTCAGGCACGCCACACTCTGAAACTAAGTGACAGCTGCCACCGCAAACCAGGTGCTATGAATTCCTCATCAATCATCCCCCCCCCCAGATGCTTGTCACACCGTGAGCCAACCGGTCTCAGTGAACTCTGTCTTCCGCACAAGGGTTTCCAATCTCCACTCTCGAAGAACCTGCTTTGGAATCTTCTTCTAAACGATGCTTTCTCTCGGACACCTTCCACAGTCCTGACCACACGCCTCAGACAAAATGGGATGGGGCAAAATTAGAGGTTGAAATAGGCTGTCTTAGTGATAACACGTCTACGTGTTCAAATGCTCAGATTTAACGAGGAGAGGAATGAAACCTGAAGAGAGAGATCAGTTAATAGAGTCAGCTAACATGGAGACCAGGAAGGGAAATTGGGTGATCAGCAGATTTGTTGTGAATAGGATCGAGGGAGCAGGAGGTGGGTCTCGTGGACAAGATGAACTTGGAAAAGGCATGAAGGGAGATAAGAGAGAAACTAGAGAAAGATAGAAGCTCCATTGTACACCTTTACAAGTAATTATTGATCTAGTTTAACATCAGTAATTATAGCATAGACTCCTTGTTACCTTACTGGTTAGTACAACCTGACACCTTAGTTGCGTTCTCCTGTCTTTGGAGAATGCAAACCATTAGGAACTCTGGTGAAATGAGGCGCCATTCTAAACCAGCAGAATGCTTTATTTTACAAGCAAGATTCAATCAATTTTCTACTGCTTCTCATACCCTTTAATACATTTGAAATCCTTGTCCTCATCTACAAATGCCAAACTCTGCCATTTTCTCCCACATTAAGCCCCTTCCTTTGCCTTCTGGTCTTTAGCCTGACCCTCACTCTATTGCCACCACTCCCCCCTGCCGAAACACCAGTAATACTACCAATGGCACCAGAGCCTTTAGCCATTTTGTTCTGGAATTATTTTTCTATCCTGCTTCACAATCTGCTATTCCTGAAAACCCAACCTTTCATTAGCTCCCTTGCATCTTTTCTAACTCTTTGAGAAAGGAATGGCATTGATTTCGCTCTTCCTTTGTAACACATCTGCTATACTGAAGATCTGTAGCTACAAATAGTTATCTAGATATTTTTGCCTTACAGTATATTTGTATTTAGCAAATCTGCACAAGTGCATTATTACTATTACGTGGCAGATGATGTGCGCCAGGTGGATCAAATCCACAAGGGAAACTTGATCACACGGTCACAACTGTTTTGCAATTTGTATTTTATTCCAAGATGCATGCCCTGAATTCATAAGTAATAAGACTACCACGACTTCGGAGGTTCTTAGAAAACTAAATTAAACATTTATTAACAAAAGAAAAGGTTTAAAGCACGTACATAGGTCTACAAATTACTACCGTAACAACTCCTAAAACCACTAATTAATCTGGCTCCCGGTTACCTCTGTTAAGGCAACAGTAAAAACAAATAGATTTAAACATACCCAGGCAAAGCAACACAATACCCTGGATAATAATATTCAAAGTGAGTTTTCTCAGCTTCAATTCCTGCAGACAGCAACTTGATGCACAGAGACTGGAGGCTTTTCACACTTGTGTTAGATCTTAGTGCAAATTCCATTGTTCCAATATACCCTTGGAACTTTATTTTTCTCATAATATAAATCTTTTCATAGTACTAATTTTACCAGTAACCTTTGGGGAAAGTAAACACACTGTTTGGCTTGGCTTCTTCTGGCTAGGTGTAATATCTTACTGTCTCTTTGAAATTCAAACTAACCTAATTTATCTATAAATGCAAATTTTCCTCACATTATAAAACTTCAACCATATTTACGTATTTAGCATTTCAAACCTAACTTCTTTTTGATAACTCAAAATCTCCAGACCAGCTGTCTCCAGTTCAATTAAATCCCACACATACACGGAGAATATAGTCCAAACCCCACTATTAACCTACATTTACAATAAGTCACAATAATATCATGAGATTTATTATATTTTCATGACAATGATGCTGTTGTGGGAAATACTAGATCCAAATCTATTCCTTTCAAATCATGCCTTTACCTTATTGAATATCTGAAATTTGTCTTGTATGCCGAGATGGTGGAAAATTAATTTTAGTCCGTAGAATTAAAGAATATTAAGCTTTTAGTTTGTTGCATGACTATATTGACTGCTGTTTTTGAACTGCAGTTATTTTTATACAATTATTTGTATCAGCTCTTTCGGCAGCAAACCTGACAATTAGCCCTACTACTGATGCCTTGTGCTTGCTCACTCGTTTCTCCTCACTCAGGATCTAGCAGTTTCTAGGCCAAGTTTCAAACAGCTGCAAGGATGACAACAGAAAGGTGGGATTTGAGGGAAGACTAGCTGTCCTGGCAGCATGGATTATGTAAATTATTTTTGATAAAATAATTACAAACATGTTATTGTTGAGCAACTTACTCCTCCATGAACTTATTTTTCTTTAATAGTATGGAATGATAGGGAGAATTTTTTTGAAAAACATGAAGTGAATGAATTTGTTTTTTTAATCACATGTACACATCAATTCTGAATATCCTGCTTAGAAAGTTAAATTAGTCTTCGTTCTGTGTTGCAGTCTTGTTAGGTCCAAATATAAATTGCTTTTGGCATAGATTTTTAAAATCTGGATCTCTTAGTATTATTAAGTAGCAAGGTATTGCACAGCATGTCAGAGTAGCAGCACACTGCTCTCCTGGCAATTCCTCTTTTTATCTGATTTGGAAGACTAAGAACAAGATGAGTTTGTAAAGAAAGACCATCCAGAACAACAAGATGAGTTTGTAAAGAAAGACCATCCAGAACAGGCAGAGCAAAATACTACCTAGAATCTGGATATCAGAAATAAGAAACAGATAATGCTGGAAACACTCAGCAGGTCAGGCAGCATCTGTGGAGAGAGAAAAATCGGGTCAACTGTTTAGATCAGTGGCCTTTCATCAGAACTTCCCAAAGCCTATCACCATTTACAAAGCACAAGTCAGGAATGTGATGGAATACTGGATGAGTGCAGCTTCAACAACACTTGAGGCTCTGGCACACAGTAGCAGCAGTGTGTACCATTTGCAGGATGCACTGCAGCCAAAGCTCCTTTAGAAGCACCTTCCACACCCATGACCTCCACCAGCCAGAAGAACAAAGCAGATGAATAGGAACCCCACCACCTGCAAGATCCCCTCCAAATCTCTCACCATCCTGGCTTGGAACTATAATGCTGCTCCTTCACTGTCAGTGGTTTGAAATCCTGGAACTCCCTCACTAACAGCATTGTGAGGGAGCATAGAGCATCTGCACTATATGGACTGCAGCAGTTCAAGAAGGCGGCTTACTACCACCTTCTCAAGGGCAGTAAATGGACAATAAATGCTGGCCTTGCCAATGATGACCACATTCCATGAATGATGAAGTAAAATAAAACATTATTGGCGTTGATAAATCTAACAATTCAGTGATTTAATTTTATTAAAAAAAGATATTTTACCTCAACCAAACTGATGTAACCAATTCATTCGAGAACCATCAATTTCCTTGCCTTTGTTATAAAAGAAAATCTTAACATTTGCCAAAAGGAAAAACAGTTTTCTTAAGCTGTGTCATAAGTTTACATTGTCACTTCGGAACATAAGAGCAAGAGTAGGCCATTCAGGTCCTTAGGCCAGCTCTGCCAGATCATAGCTTATCGTCTACCTCAATGCCATTTTCCTGCACTATCCTCATATGCATTGATTTCATTAATATCTAGAAATCTATCAGTCTTTGTCTTGAACATATTCAATGACTCAGATTCCACAGTGCTCTGAGAGAGGGAATTCCAAAGATTCACTACCTTCTGAGTGAAGACATTTCCCCCCTTCTCAGTCCTATGTGGCTCTCCCCTTATTCTGAGACTGTGTCCCCTGGTTCTAGGGGGACATCTCCCACCCACCCTCCCCACAGCCAGGGTAAACATCCTTTATTCATCTACCCTGACTTGTCCCTTAAGGATTTTTACATTTCAATGATATCACCTCTCATTCTTCTAAACTCTAGGGAATACAGGCCCAGTCTCTAATCTCTCCACATAGGACAGTCCTGCCATCTCAGGAGTTAGTCTGGTGAACCTTTGATGTACCCCCTCAATGGCAAGTATATCCTTTCTTGGGTGAGGGGACCAAAGCTGTGCACAATACTCTAGGTGCAGTCTCACCAATGTTCTATACAATTGAAGTAAGACATCTTTACTCCTGTACTCAAATCCCCTTGCGATGAAGGCCAGCATACCATTTGCCTTCCTAATTGTTTGTTGTGCCTGCATGTTAGTTTTCAATGACTTAAGAATAAGGTCACCCAGGTCCCTTTGGATATCAACACTTCCCAATCTCCCTCCATTTAAGAATTACGCTGTTTTAGTGAGGTTACCTGTCAAATGTTTTAATACTTAAGAAAACATGCAATGAGCTACAAGGAAGTCCCCCAGACCCGATGACTTCATCCTAGGGTCTTAAAAGAAGTAGCTGTGGAGATTGTAGATGCACTGGTTATAATTTTCCAAAATTCCCTCGATTCTGGAGAGGTCCGATCATTCCTCCTACCAAAGTGAATAACATCACACATATCCACATTATATTCTGTTTGCCATGTTCTTGCCCACTCACTAAGCCTATCCAAATCCCCTTGAAGCCTCTTTGCATCAACCTTGTAACACACATTTCCACCTGGTTGGTCATCTGAAGTATCACATCTGGTCCCCACATCTAAATCATTGATATAGATTGTGAACAGCTGAGGTCCAAGTACTGATTCTTGTAGTACACCACTAGTCACAGTCTGCCAACCTGAGAATGGCCCATTTATTCCTATTGACTGTCTTCTTTCCATTAACCCCATCGATCTTCAAGACTCATCACTGTCTGCATCCTTAGTTATTTGGAATGAGGGGCAGAGACTTTTGTTTTAGTGAGGTTACCTGTCAAATGTTTTAATACTTAAGAAAACATGCAATGAGCTACAAGGAAGTCCCCCAGACCTGATGGACTTCATCCTAGGGTCTTAAAAGAAGTAGCTGTGGAGATTGTAGATGCACTGGTTATAATTTTCCAAAATTCCCTCGATTCTGGAGAGGTCCGATCAGGTTGCAAAATAGCAAATGTAACTCCTCTTCACGAAAGGAGGGAAACAGAAAACACTAAACTACAGGCCAGCTAGCCTAACATCTGTCTTAGGAAAATGCTAGACTCTATTAAGGAGGTTATAGCAGGGTACTTAGAAAATCTCAATGCAATCAGTTGGAGTCAGCATGATTTTGCAAAAGGGAAATCATGTTTGACTAATATATTAGAGTTCTTTGAGGAAGTAACAAGCAACGTAGATAAAGGGGAACCTGTAGATATGGTGTACTTAGATTTCGAGAAGGCATTTGCCACATCAAAGATTACTACACAAAATAAAAGCTCATGGTGTAGGAGATAACATATTATCATGGATAGAGGATTTGTTAGCAAAAAGGAAGCAGAGAGTAGGGATAAATGGGTCATTTTTGGGTTGGCTGTAACTGGTGAAGTGCCACAGGGATCAGAGCTGGAGGTTCAGCTGTTTGCTATCTATATCAATGACCTGAATGAAGGGATTGAATGTATGTTTGCTAAATTAGCTGATGACACAAAGATAGGTAGGAGAGTAAGTTGTGAAGAGGGCATAAGTCTGCAAAGGGATATACATAGTTTAAGTGAGTGGGCAAAAATTCGGCTGATGGAGTGTAATGTGGGTAAATGTGAACTTATCCACTTTGACAGGAAGAATAGATAAGTAGCATATTATTTAAAGGGAGAGAGATTGCAGAACTCTGCGGTACAGAGGGATCTGGGTGTCCTGGTACATTAATCACAAAAAATTAGTATGCAGGTATAGCAAGCAATTAGAACGGCAAATGGAACGTCGTCATTTATTGTAAGGAGAATGGAATATAAAAGTAGGGAAGTTTTAATGCAGTTGTACAGGATATTGGTGAGACCATATCTGGAATACTATGTACAATTTTTGTTTCCTTGCTTAAGAAAAGACAATTGTATTAGAAACAAAAACAGAAAATGCTGGAAGAACTCAACAGGTCTAACAGCATCTATGGAGAGAAAAACAGAGTTAACGTTTTGAGTCCGTATGACTCTTCTTCAGAGTTAAAGAGAAGTAAACGTGATGAAACTTATACTGTTTAAGGGGGGATGGAGCAAGCAAAGTTAGATAGAAAGCCAATGATAGGTGGGGGCAAAGGAGAGATTGACAAAGATGTCATGAACAAAAGGACAAAGGGGATGTTAATGGTAGTGATAAACACTAAAGGAGGTGCTGATAGTGGCATTAGTGGCAAGGGAAGAAAGCAGAATGTGATAATAGCAGGACAAGGGTAAGCACTCTGAAAAGGACAGCATGAACAAGTGATAGATGGCCCAAGTGGGTGTGTGGGGCGGCGGGGGGGCGGGGAGAACGGGACGGTGGAAAAGATGGAAAATAGGGTAAAAGGTGGGAGTTCAGAGAACGTCACTTGACTGATGCCTATGATGAAGGGATTATCTTATGAGGAAATGTTCACAGGTTGGGCCTGCATACCTTGGAGTTTAGAAGAATGAGAGATAATCTTATTGAAACATAAGATCCTGAGGGGACTTGATAGGTGGATGCTGAGAGGATGTTTCCCCTTATGGGAGAGACTAGAACTAGGGGGCATTGTTTAAAAATAAGGGCCCTCTGATATAAGACAGGGATGAGGAGAAATTTTTTCTGAGGGTTGTTAATCTGTGGAATTCTCTTCCCCAAACAGCAGTGGGGGCAGGGTCATTGAATAGTTTTAATGCTGAGTTAGATAGAATTGATTGACAAAGGAGTCAAAAGACATGGAGAGCTAGGCAGAAAAATAGAGTTGAGGCCACGTCAGATCAGCCATTATCTTATCAAATGGCAGAGCAGGCTCGAGCGGCCATATGGCCTACTCCAAATTTGTACATTTGTTCATATGAGAGAACCGTTAACTATTGGCTAATTGGGAGGTGAGCATTGTTGGTGTTTCAGGGGATTAAGCATTGTTGGGTGATGGGAGTGAGCAATGTTTGAGGTGCATGGAGGTGAGCAGTGTTGGGAAGCTGGGGGCGTGGTGTTGTGAGCATTATTTGGTGTGTGGAGGGAGTTAGTGCTTTTTTTTGGACTTCCCTATACAGTTCCCACTGTTAATCACTGTCCTATTATCTGAAATTAACAACAGTAGACCGATTGGGTAAATATCTAGGTAAGTGTAGGGCATCAAGCCCAAGCCTCCAAAACTAAGATCAGTGTCTGAGACTTTCTCAGAGGGGCCCAGGCAGCATAATTCTGCCCAACAGAAGTTTAAACTCCCTGGGTATATACCGTGTATATGGAAGGGTCAGAACTCCCCCCGAGTTCAACGTACAACAGTGCCGAATGTCTGAACATTTGCCACTGTTGCCATTGGAATATCTGGGCCATTGTAGTTTCTCTCTCCCTATTGAACTATGTTTTCTTGCAAGTTGCAGCTTTGGGAAGTCATTTAGCTTAACCGTGTCTTGTTTTCTTGAGGCTTAGTGGCTATCAAGATAAAAACTGATTCTCTGTGATTTGACTTGTGGTTAGGGCTTTAATTCTCGCTTCCCCTCCACTTTTTTCCTAGGCTCCGATGCTAAAAATAATAACTGAAAAATGCTGGGTTTTAAAATTTTCAATAAACCTTTGATTTTTTTTAAAGGTCCCTGGGAACCTCCGATTCCTGTTTGTGTAGTATGTCAACATTGTCTTGTGCTACATTTGATTCCAATAATACCAGTAGGGTGCAGTATATAGCTGAGATGGATTTGAGTAGATTGTTTTTGTGTTAACAGAAACTTCTGTGAAGGTACTTTCTGCAGATCTTTTATTTGACTTTGCAATTCACACATATAATCTAATGCCTGATATCAATGACCAAGTTCTGCATGTATTTTTGATCGGTAATGAATAACATAATGTTACTGTACCAGCAGGTTATAAATGTAAATACAGAAGATTAAAAATTGAATTAAGTGGAAATTTGCTTTCAGAGAGAATAAATGGCTTGGAGGAAGGGAATAAAAAAAAAAGAGAATTAATTATTTAGCACTATCGTGACTACTTCCCAACCACAAATCAGGCCTGACTTTTAATATTCAGTGTTACAAATTCAAGTTTTTTGTCAGTAATACCTCAAATATATTGTTTCATGTTTAACTGCAATACATTTAAGATGGGAGAGGGGGTTGTTGGAATTTTGACCCTTTTCAGTTCCCATCATAAGTTATCCTATGGTCAGCCTTTTCAGGTCGCACCTAGTTCTTTTTCGACCCTTCTATCTGTCCATGAGAGCGACATGGGGTTAACTTGCCTTCCAATTTATAAAATATATTTTAATATATGCTTTTATAAAAAAAGCAACAGGCACCCATAAAGCACAACTCAGGCTGTCCATTACCTGGCTGAGAATTATAGGCTCAAACTGATGGAGCCTTACGACTGTGTTGAAGTGCATAGATGAAGTAATTCACTTGCACTAAGAAGCCACCTTCCTTTTTAAGTGTTGGAACTTCAGATTGGAAATCATGTCTCCTCTCCTGAAGATGACACCATTCTTTGATGTAGGCCCATAATATCAACTTGACGTTGAATATAATTGTTATCCTCGGCATATTTGACAGCTGCTGTTGATATTTGTTTGGGCCTTTAGTAGTTGTATGAAATTTTCCAATGGTTAAATATATTTTTCTGACATTTGTGATGAACGGTTTAACAAATTGACCTTATAATTAGATTCATATATTGAAGTACTCTCCAAACTTGGTGGTTCTGAGTTTGAGTCCTTTGGCAAGTTATTCCTTCACTCAAAACGTATTTGCTGTGATTGACTGGTTTTTATGTTTTTGGCCGGCTTGTTCAGAGCAATCAGGCAGCTTCCCAGTGTGTCCTGTCTGGCAGAAGAAGCTAGACATGATTTAACTTGTCCAGCCTCATCTGTACTTGCTGATCATAGGTCCTAGAAAAGTACAATCCATAGAGAATAAAATATGGTTGTGTGAAATGAGGACAGAAAATGATACATTTAAAAAGTAACCTTTTGAATTAACATCGCAAGTTTGTTTTCAGTGCCAATCTCCCTCTGCTTTCCATTTAAGAAGGCTTTTTTTCAAAGCACAAAGCAGAAGGAAAAGGAACATCAGGCCTCCATCTCCTTGCATTGCCCAAGGAGCTTTTGGTGTAAATGGTAGAGGGAGGGGCTAGGGGGAAAGAGGTGAGTGGTGATGGACATTGGAAAATTGACCAAGTGAGGTGGGATTGACGTTGTGGCACTTTATCTATATAGTTTCCCTCTCTTGTTGACAGAGTGACTATTCTGAAAAGCACCCACTATTACTGGACTTTAGGCCTTGCACTCTGTTTAGATCAGACGATCTGAGAAACAAGGCATGGACAACTCATCTGGGCAACTGGTCTTTTTAATCAGTGTTAAAGTGGATCTTCGATGCTGGAGGATTTCTGGCTGCATTTGGCATATGTCATGACAACGAGCACAACAAGCTTGAGACAACTGTTAGCTCTAATGTTCTACTCGAGGGCAGTATGGCACAGTAAGTCAGCACTTGGTTTCACTTCTGTGATTTGGGCTTGAACCCAACTCAAACTATGAAACAAAAAGTTTTTGCTGGCAGCCAAGTTTTCTGTGATAGGTTGAAGCAGTTCTTAATAGGTTCAGATTATGACGAAAAATGTGCTAATTTGGTAGAAATTGCAACTAAATTTGTAATCTCATTCACAGAAGATACAACAGTGGCTGATACGAAAAAATACTGTTGTGGATGGTGTCTGAAGTTGGCGTTAAGCTTTACAGCAGAGCACATGGAAACTTTGCTCTCCACCTAACTTTTTTCATAGTTAAATAGTGTTCAAAATTATATGATTGGTTTTCTTTTATACCTCTGCTGTAATATTTGTATTTCTCAATAAGTTGCATTCAGTGATCAAGCTGTTGAAAGTAAGCCAGAAATATAATGAAATAGTCCTCAGCACACTTCGAAAGTTTACCTTTTGGATAGGGACATTTGACTCTGCAAAGTGATGAAATTGTACATTCCCATGAGCCCTGTATTCAAATTTATGATATTAGAGAAAGCCCGCCCCACCCACTCCACACCAGAAAGTCCAGTCCATTCTGTGCTGCTTGTTTAGCAAGGGGAATAGTATAGATTGAAAAAGCAAGCCTAGAAAGACAGATCCTACTTATCCATAGTCAATGTATAAATATCTGAGCGTATTATTATTTTATATTTGAAGTGAAAAAGATCCTTAATGAGATCTAGCAGTAATAGCTAAATGGCTTCTGTCAACTTTTCCCTTACCCGTGCTGAAAGGAAAATAGGTTTTCTTAGTGACTTTTTTGAAAAAACTAAATTCATGGGATGTGGGCTTCACTGGCTGGGCCGGCATTTATTGCACATCCCTAGTTGCCCTTGAGAAGGTGGTGGTGAGCTATCTTCTTGAACCGCTGCAGTCCATGTGGTGTAGATATGCTCACACTGCTGTTAGGAAGGGAGTTCCAGGATTTTGACCCAGTGACAGTGAGAGAACGGCAATATATTTCCAAGTCAGATGATGAGTGACTTGGAGGGGAACTTGCAGGCGGTGGTGTTCCCATCTATATGCTGCCCTTGTCCTTCTAGATGGCAGTGGTCATGGATTTGGAGGGTGCTGCTGAAGGAGTCTCGGTGAATTCCTGCAGTGCATCTTGTAAATGGTACACACTGCTGCTACTGTGCGTCAGTGGTGGCGGGAGTGAATATTGTGGATGTGGTGCCAGTCAAGCGGGCTGCTTTGTCCTGGACGGCGTCAAGCTTCTTGAGTGTTCTTCAGGCATAGGGTCAGTTTCCATGTGAATGACTTGGTACCCAGTTCTACCATCTCCCTTGGCTTCTTCCCTATTATGCTGCTTGTCTGACATTCAGCCCTAGTTGAGAATGAACTTCTTCCAGGTCAACCTTGTGAAATCTGAAGCTTTGGTATTGGCGTCAGATGGATTACATGCAGCAGAATTTTGGATGAACTCCCAAAGTTTATAGTAGATCATTGGAATAATCAAGTCTAAAGGCATGGTTCAAAGCTTCAGCAGCCATTGTCGCCAAGAGACAGTTGTAGATGAGGAAGAGGAGCAGACCTAGTGTGGAGCTTAGGTGGACTTGAGGTTATGGGGCAGAAACAAAAACAATTGATGGTGATGATTTGGCTATGATTTAATGTATAGAAAATCTCTTCTTCCAAGTTCTTTTATTTGTAAAACCATCCACAGCCTTTCCTCCCCTATTTGAGTACTTTTCTAATCATGCATCACAACTAACACCCACACTATGTTTCTCTCAGCTCTGTCTTGTTTCCCGTCCTCAATGCTCCACCATCAGAATCTGATGCTTTCCTACCTTATTCTCTGTTTTCAAAAATCTAAAAACTTGTATGTTTGACCCCCTAAATTAATTCGCTTCCTGCTTGGTGTCCACCTCTCACTTGTAATTGATTTTAGACTTTCTGTTACTTGATTTATAAATATAAGTAGTTATCTAGAAGAAGGAATACAAGGAACTTTTTGTGATTGGCAAGAGTGCTGATTTATGCACTGTTTTTGTCCAAAAATATTTGCAGATGTTGTTTACATTTTTCAACTTTTATTTATTATGTCCAGCAAATTGTTCTGTCTGTATTGTAAGTAATATCCTGTGGCTCAAATACATGAATGTGTTGCCCTCTGCACTTGAAACTTAGTGACTTGTTTGTGGTGAAGGGAAGAAAATAGATGAGAACACTTCTGATCTTTTGCATTTGTATTCCCCTAGATATTGGAGTCTCTCTGGATTGTGATGAGCCGAAATGTGAGTTTGCTGTTCACGACTGCAACCACCTTACTGACAGTTCTGTTTCATAGTGGTACAGCACTTCTCAACTTTGTTCTTTCATTGGTGAGGAATTTAATGTTGAACTGCATTATAAGAGACATTCTTCAATAATGTAGGATGTGTAAATAAAATTTGACCTGTTATTATGTATTGTAGAAAAAGTAATTAACAAACAACTTTAAAAGTGTAATTTAGCTCTAAAACCTTTAAGTTTTTTTTAAACATTCACAACAGGTAGAGAATGGGAGGCTCATTTTGAGAGCATTAGAATAATCAAATCTGAATGTTATGGAGACATATGGATTAGGAGCAGGAGTAGGCCACTTGGCCCTCTGAGCCTGCTTCGCCATTCAATACCATCATGGCTGATCTGATTGTAACCTCAGCTCTACATTCCTGCCTACCCCTGATAACCTTTCGCCCTTGCTTATCAAGACTCTATCCACCTCTTTAAAAATATTCTAATCTCTGCTTCCACCACCTATTGGGAAGAGAGTTCTAAAGACTAACGACCTTCAGAGAAAAAATTCTCCTCATCTCTGCCTTAAGTGGGCAAATCCTTATTTTTAAACGGTGACCCCTAGTTCTAGAATGTATGAGAATTTCAGTGGCAGATGGACTACAGACTATCCGCAATGTGGTTAATTCTTAACTGCTCTCAAGAACAGTTAGGGATGGGCAACAAACGCTGGCCTTGCCAGCAATACCCACATCCCATGAAAGAATAAAACTGTAGAGAGGGATGAAGATGAGCAATGTTAAAGAGTTTGATGTTCACTACCCTGAACTCGGATTTTAATCTTCTATTGCTCAGGAGGTGCAAATATCCTAACCTAGGATATCTATACACTAATATTTTGAATGCTTTACAGAATTTAATAAACTGGCAGGCAACTTGTGTAAGATGGAAGTTATGACCAGTTTTATTGTATACATGAAAATGTGATTCACACATCCTGATGCATTCAGATCTAATTTAAGAATTGTTTTATTTTAAGCTCTGGTGTGGCTCAATTCTGATCTTTATTTCCTGCAGGTCATTTTCTTGACCACACTCTTCTATCTCTTAAGTTCCAATGACGAATACTACAAACCCGTGAAATGGGTTATTAGTCTAACACCACTTTCCCAGCCAGGCCCATCCTCCAACATCGTGGGTCAGTCTGTTGAAGAAGCTATACGGTAGGCTAACACCAATCAGCAATTTTATGTTATTAAATTTGGAATAGTCAGTCTACCATTTCTCTGTCCTCCAAAAAAAATTTCAAAAGAACAATCTAGTTCATCAGCAGTCATTACTTAGATTTGTTTCCCCCTGACCTTACAGTATTTAAATATTGATTTAAGGCATCTTTAATTTCAATTCATTCACAAAACTACAATTTGGCATTTATGTGACATTATGACATATATGCTTTTGTGCATGTGTACTATGGGGAAATGTATTTAGTAGTAGAACTAACGTCTAGAATTAGAAACACTGCATGGGCATGAAGTTCCATTTGACCATCCTTCTCTTTGTTTAGTAGCATGAAGTTTTGTATCCCAGTCACTGAGTATACTTCCCATTCTTCACTTCCCATTCTGCTAGCTCTGGTGGAGGCATTGCACACTACCAAGTTGCATGTTGTGAGAGCCTCAGTGCAGCTTGGTGTGTGTGATACTTTCATGTGAGTGCATGCGCACTGGTATGACTGCATCTTGTGGAGATGGGTAAACTATTATTCATTTAGGGATTTTGAGAAGTATAGATCTGTTCAAATGCATATAATCTCAGTTATTCTTTAAATTTGAAGCAATTTCTAGTTCACACCAAATTTGAAAAATATATTCTCACCTCATGAAAAGGCAACAGTTTTTTTCAAAAATAATGACAGTCAAGATGGACCCCATATTCCATTTGAAGTAATGAAGTAAAATTTTTCAAATGCAAATTCAGAAGCACTAGGTTTGAGAAACATACATATTTGATGTAGGCATTATATAATTGATAGTTCATACTTCCAAGTCACTATTGGAACATTAATGTCAGGGAAAGCACTATTGACATTTTTTAAAGCACCCATTTTTGATGTTGCTTTCCATTTTAATGTCTGCGTTCTTCAAGTAAATTTACTTTTTTTTGAGCATGATGACAATGTGACACACAAACTCTGAAGGTAAGTTTGATCAATACAGGAACATAGTCCCAGTAATTTGCAGGGGGGGAATTTGCAGTGGGTGAGGAAGTGCTCTGAGCCAATGACAGCTGAACCCAGTTCAGCTGACCTTTTTTTAATTCATTCACGGGATGTGGGCTTTGCTGGTTGGGCCAGCATTTATTGCCCATCTCCATTTGGCCTTGAGAAGATGGTGATGAGCTGCTTTCTTGAACTGCTGCAATCCCTGTGGTGTACGTACACCCACTGTACCATTAGGAAGGGAGTTCCAGGATTTTGACCCAGTGACAGTGAAGGAACGCCAATATATTTCCTAGTCAGGATGGTGAGTGACTTGGAGGGGAACTTCCAGGTGGTGGTATTCCCATCCTAGCTGTTGCTTTTGTCCTTCTAGATGGTAGTGGTCGTGGGTTTGGAAGGTGCTGTTGAAGGAGCCTTGGTAAATTCCTCAGTGCAGCTTGTAGATGGCACACACTGCTGCTCCTGTGCATCGGGAGGGAGTGAATGTTTGTGGGTGTGGTGCCAATCAAGTGGGCTGCTTTGTCCTGGACAGTGTCAAACTTCTTGAGTGTTGTGAGAACTGCTCTCATCCAGGCAAGTGGGGAGTGTTCCATCACACTCCTGACTTGTGTCTTGTAGATGGTGAACCGGCTTTGGGGAGTCAGGTGGTGAGTTATTTGTTGCAGGATTCCCAGCCTCCGGCCTGCTCTTGGCTAGTCCAGTTCAGTTTCTGGTCAATTATAACCCCCAAGATGTTGATAATGGGGGATTCAGTGATGGTAATGCCATTGAACATCAAGGGGTGATGGTTGGATTTTCTCTTGTTGGAGACGGCCATTGCCTGATACTTGTGTGGTGCAGATGTTACTTGCCACTTGTCAGCCCAAGCCTGGATATTGCCCAGGTCTTGCTGCATTTGGACATGGACTGCTTCAGTCGCAAATGGTGCTGAACATTGTGCAGTCATCACCAAACATCCCCACTTCTGACCTTATGGAAGGGGAAGGAAGGTCATTGATGAAGCAGCTGGAAATGGTTGGTCCGAGGACACTACCCTGAGGAACTCCGGCAGTGATGTCCTGGAGCTGAGATGACTGACCTCCAACAACGACAACCGTCATCCTTTATGCTGGATATGACTCAAACCAGCGGGGGGCTTTCCCCCTGTTTCCCACTGACTCCAGTTTTGCTAGGGTTCCTTGATGTCACACTCAGTCAAATGTGGACTTGATGTCAAGGGTAGTCACTCTCACTTCACCTCTGGAGTTCAGCTCTTCCATGTTGGAACCAAGGCTGTAATGAGGTCAGGAGCTGAGTAGCCCTGGCAGAACCCAAACTGGACATCAGTGAGCAGGTTATTGCTAAGCAAGTGCCACTTGATAGCACAGTTGATGATCCCTTTCATTACTTTACTGATGATGGAGAGTGGACTGATAATGGATGGCTTTGTCCTGCATTTTGTGCACAGGACATAGCTGGGCAATTTTCCACTTAGCCGGTTGATGCCATTGTTGTAGCTGTCCTGGAACAACTTGGTGGCAAGTTCTGGAGCACAGGTCTTCAGTACTATTCCCGGAATATAATGTTTGGACAGACACAAGCCCCTGATACAAGAACAAAAAATGCTGGAAAAGCTCGGGTCTGACAGCATTTGTGGAGAGAAAGACAGAGTTAACGTTTCGAGTCCGTATGACACTTCTTCAGCGCTCCTGAAGCCTCTGTTATCACCTGAGCCAGAAGGAAGCCACATATGATTAAAGTTTTCCCTCTTATTTCAAGTATTATTAATTTTTTCATTTGGTAGCAGGCTGATCGTGACAGTATGGTAAGGCTTCAGTCAGCATAAGGCAGACCAAGATTTGCTTGATAGGTATGTGAAGAACACTACAGCTCCTGGCTTGCAGGGAATGCTGCAACAAGCACTTATCTGCTGGAGCCACCAGCACCCAGCTGCAGACCACTGCTGTGTTTTCCGAGCTCTGGGAAACCTGGATGGTGCTGTTAACTTCAAACCATGCTTCCAGTTGCATATTGGAAGCCTGATTTACATTCTCTAATGAAGTGTGCTGCCTTTCCAAGACAGAACACAGGCACACTACCCGCTGCTGTAAACATGGCAGAAGGTGCATACACAGCGGGTTGGAGGTGCTATCGCTGAATTTAAGTTTTTAGCCCCTGTCCTGCTCATTGTTTGGAGTGGGGGGGGGGTGTTAGTATTGACCCCATAGTTTCATTTTGTTTGCACTATTTTCCATAGAATAAAGTGTGATGGGAAGGAAATTCATTAATCTCACTATAAATTGTATTTTCTTCATGCATTTTAGGGAAAATATAGCAGTTTATTGATTTTGCAAGAGATCCCTGTAAAGACAAGATAATGCAAGATTATGGTGGCATTACATACGACAAGGATTCTGTGTTATAATTCCTGGATTGCATAATCAGTGAAGCTGAACCTGAAAATACTTCAAAATTTGAAATATGTTAGAATTCTGAATGCAAGTAATTATAGATTGAGCTAACAATCGATGCTGGGCCCCTGATGAATTACTATAACCAGTGCCTCTTGGTTTACTTTCTTTGAAACAATAACATTATTTAAATACAAACACATTCAAATTTGGGCCAACAGCTCCTGAATAAGGTTTGAGCAAATACAACTCTTAAAATTAGGATGAGTTAAACTTTTCAAATATTGGGCTTCAATGTTGTTTGGGACATGTCCTTCAAAATTCATAGCAAAATTTGAAGTTAGTCATCTTTCCTGTTTCCATGCACAGCATGACATTTATAAACCACAGAAATGACTGACGAGGATGTAAAGCATTCCTTTGTGACAGTTATGTTCTCAGACTAGGAGAATTTCATTGCTCACTGAAGGCAGTTTCAAATGTCTGTCCCCTATTGGTTGTGCGATCAACTATATGACAGAACAAAATACAGTTTTCACAGTGATATCAGGCAATTTCCTGCCAATCCAGCAACCCTAACCATTGTTCTCTCTAAGCACAATCATGTAATAATTGGGTAAAATAAAAGCAAAATACTAGACCTGCTGAGTTTTTCCAGCATTTTCTGTTTTTGTATGCAATAATTGGGGATGTGTTGCACAGGGAACAAACAAGTCACGCACAAGCAATGTTCCCTTTAAGGTGCACACATGCGTGACTGGGTATCAACTCTTAAAGGGACCCATGCCCACCACCCACCACAAACTTAGAGGAAATAACAGCCCAAACATCAACTAGCTTCAAAACCAATTATTCCATATGACGTACCTGATGTATTCCCGAGCTTGCCAACAAATTCAAGCTTGATGAACAAAATCAGTTTGAAACTTCTGCCAGGACCCTAAATGTACCTTTCACACTACAGTGGAAACATAAAATCCCCCTGATGCCCAAAATCTTCTCATCCCCACAAACTCTGTGTTCAATGAAAAGGAATTAGTTCAAAGCTTAAGGAAGTTTTAGGGCAGGATATTGCGCACCCGACCCGAACGAACGTAAAACAACGTACGATGATGTTGGGCGAGCGTCCTGACATCATCGCACACTTGCTCGATATTTCAGTCGGTGGGCGCACACGGGAGTCGGTTGTGCACCCGCCATTAATTAACAGGCCTATGAAGGCCATTAAAATTCTAATTAAATGAAGTTTTTTGCTGTGAAAAGGCCAACTGGCCTTTGGATTTTTTTTTACAAAACCTCATCCACAGAGTCACATGAGCAGGAACATGTTATTAACATTTTTAAATTCTTCATTTTTTTATTTTCAAAACTCTTCAGCTTTTTTAATCTGCACACCTCCGTACATGTGCACACTTCTGCACTCGCGCTCCTCCCATTCCCATCCCGGCAGCACTGCAGCGCACGTTTCACACTGGCTGGCCGTTAATTGGCCAGCCAGCATGAAATTCATGTTGGGACCTGATTTTGGGTGATAGTCAGCTTGGCGACTGCTCCCGGGACCCACCGCCATGCCTGTCCAAGGAGGGTAAAATTCTGCCCCACGATTGGAAACCTGTGATATTGCAACAGAAGCATGGGTTTGAAATGATTAACTCCTGCACTGAATGATCTTGCACCAGAATGGAAGAGGGGCCAATTAGAAATATTGCACTGGAAGTATCACATTCTGCACAAACACCACTTTTACTCCATTCTCTTGACAGAACATTGGAGGCTCTGTGGCTTTGAGGATACTGGATATACGTATGTATTCTTGGTTTGTCCATGCTGCCAGCCATTCTAGATGGTAGAACAGTGGCATTAACTTAGTGACCCCCAGATCTTGCTTGCTTGGCCTCATATATAGGAGCCCAGTAACTTCTTTAAAAAAAAAAGAATCTCCTGAATGTGTGTATCATCTTACTGTGGTACAGCTCGCCTTTCTAGGACAAGCTTGTCAATCAAATACTTGAAGAAATGGCGATATATTTCCAAGTCAGGATGTTGAGTGGCTTGGAGGGGAACTGGCAGGTGGTGCTGTTGCCATGTGTCTGCTGCTCTTGTCCTTCTAGTTGGTAGTGGTCGTGGGTTTGGAAGATGCTGTCTAAGGAGCCTTAGTGAGTTCCTGCAGTGCATCTTGTTGATGGTACACACTGCTGTCACTGTGCATTGGTGGTGGAGGGAGTGAATGTTTGTGGATGGCGTGTCAATCAAGCAGGCTGCTTTGTCCTGGATGGTGTCAAGCTTCTTGAGTATTGTTGGAGCTGCACTCATCCAGGCAAGTGGAGAGTATTTCATCACACTCCTGACTTGTGCCTTGCAGATGGTGGACAGGCTTTGGGGAATCAGGAGGCGAGTTACTCGCTGTAAAATTCCAAGCCTCTGATCTGCTCTTGTAGCCACAGTATTTATATGGCTAGCCCAATTCATTTGCTGGTCAACGGTAACCCCCGGGGATATTGATAGTAGGGGATTCAGCGATGGTAATGCCATTGAATGACAAGGACCGATGGTTAGATTCGCTCATGTTGGAGATGGTCATTGCTTGGCACTTGTGTGGCACGAATGTCACGTGCCACTTGTTAGCCCGAGCCTGGATGTTGTCCAGGTCTTGCTGCATTTGCATGTAGACTGCTCCATGAATGAATTAAAAAAAACTTGTATGAATTATTTTATTTCAATAGGTTATGTTTGGAGGTTAGTAATATTTCAGGTTGTGAGCCATTAGTAAGTTGGAGCCTAAATATTTTAGTTTCCTCACCATAGTGTCAACCAGTCTAACTTAAGCCAGACAAAGTGGTGATAATCACACTGATCTGCAGCAACCTTCAGATATCTGCTCCTCTCCATGACAGTCTCAGTTCCATGGTCACCATGTTCCTTTGCTAGCACTAGGATGTGCATTAAGTGCATGCAGCTTTGCTAATACTTTGATTCAGTACATAACTGTTTCCCATTACAAATAGCATCTATTTTGATAAAATCATCAATGCCAATATGCTATTTAACCTATTTAAAAATCACTTGCTTCCAAATTTTTTATTATGTAGGGTTAGTAAGGAATTTCAATGCAGTTTTGAGCAAATACTGTATGGTCTCTTAAAAAAAAACTTAATGTAATACAGTGAGTTTATGTGTACTTATAGATGTACCTATAGATAGCAATAAGACCTTCATTTTTTAAACTTAATGGCCATGTTTAGAAATAACCTGTGCTCTGTTTGCCTGCCTGGAGGAAGTGCTGAATCATTTTAGTGACTTAAACTTATTCACGGAGATTTGGCACCCTTTTCCCTCTGTTATTCGGATTCCTTTGAAAAGGTATGTGCTCATAACCATCCGAGCATTGGACTGCTGGTCTTTAATTAGAACACACGTGATCTAATTTCTAATCAACTTTGGGAGGTGTTTCCCTTCAGATTTTTTTAATAGTGAGCAGAGAATATTGGGGCTTATGCATCTTTAAGGACATGACCGCTAAGTTTGAGCTTAACATTTTATGTAATTTATTCTCAGGCATTGGATTTTTAAAAAATTTTATTTATGGGGACACTAAATTTGTGGAGAAAAACCTATGAGCTTAGTTTGGACAAAAATTGTAGTCATACCTAGTACAAAGGAAGAAGATTGTGGTTGTAGGAGGTCAATCATCTCAGACCGAGGACATCACTGCTGGAGTTCCTCAGGGTAGTATCCACCCGTCTTCAGCTGATTCATCAATTACGTATCCTCCATCATGAGGTCAGAAGTGGGGATGTTAGCTGATGATCACAGTGTTTGATACCCTTCGCAACTCTTCAAACACTGAAGCAGTTCATGTCCATATGCGCCAAGACCTGGACAACTTTCAGGCTTGGGTTGATGAGTGGCAAGTAAAATTCATGTCACACAAGTACTGTCTCCAACAAGAGAGAATCTAACCATCTCTGACTTTCAACAGCTTTGCCTTCATGAATCCTCCCACTATCCTGGTGGTTACCATTGAGCAGAAACTGAACTGGGCCAGCCATATAAATACTGTGACTACAAGAACAGGACAGGGGTTGGGAATTCTGTGGTGAGTAACTCACCTCCTGAAGCCTGGCCACCATCTACAAGGCACAAGTCAGGAGAGCGATGGAATACCCTCCATTTGCCTGGATGAGTGTGGCTGCAGCCACACTCAAAGCTCAACACTGTGCAGGACAAAGCAGCCTGCTTGACTGGCATCCATCCACCACCTTCAATGTTAACTTCCTCCACCACTACTACATAGTGGCAGCAGTGTGTACCATCTGCAAGATGCACTGCAGCAACTCATCAAGCCTCCTTTGACAGCACCTTCCAAACCTGTGACATCTACTACTTAGAAGGACAAGGGCTAGTCAATGCATGGAAACACCACCACCTGAAAGTTCCGCTCTACAGCACACATCATTCTGACTTGGAACATTTTGCCATTCCCTCACTTTCATTGAGTCAAAATCCTGTAACTCCCTTCCTAACAGCTCTGTTGGTGTACTTACACCAGATGGACTGCAGCGGTTCAAGAAGGCAGCTCACCACCACCTTCTGAGGGAAAATTGGGGCTGAGCAACAAATGTTGGTCTTGCCAACGACACACTCATCCTATGTAGGGAAGAAAAAATAATCTGCCTTTGTGAAGTTGTTTGAATGAGGCATGAAATGACTTTTTGCTGAGAGGAGACAAAAAGCAAGTTTGACTTGATGACTGTGTTGTAAGTATGTTGATGTAACTGAGGCTGTATGAAGATTGTGCTAAGTCGTTATTAAAAATAACTAGTTGAAACTACAAAATTCATTAAGTTCACTGGATTGTACTGATGTATTTTTTGAATTTATGGAGTAAGTATGAAATCTGAATGAATTCCTGACAGGGGGAGATGAAAAGATTCTTGTAATGATCCAATTCTGGCAAACGGCTGATGGGCTGACATTTTGATTTTGAGTTTTGATTTGATTTTGCTGAGCAACGATATTGAAATGAGTTTGGCCTGAGGCTCTGAGACAGAGTAAGTTTGAATTTGCAAGACCAGCTAGTGTGCACACTGCCTATGCTGATTGAAAGAATTTAAGCAGGT